>NC_042615.1:650736003-651039984 GCF_901001135.1 Rhinatrema bivittatum | reverse complement strand
CGTATATTCCCTCCACGTACGTCCTTGGACGGCATGCCTGAGGACACAGTGGTGAGCAGGTATCGCCTTAGCACTCAGGTTGTACATGAGTTATATGAGGACATGCGTGTTGATCTGGATCCTGCGACCACAAGGTCCCATGCCATCCCTGACATGACCAAGCTGCTGCCTGCACTCCATTTCACTGCCAGCGGCTCTTTCCAAACCACAGTAGGAGTTGTGGGAGGAATGTCTCAGAGCACATTTTCACGCTGTCTGGATCAGGTCATTGAAGCAGTCATGGCCCGCATACATCGATACATGTACTTTCCTCGCAACAGGCAGGGCTTGAGGGACTTGAAGACAGCTTTTTATGCCTTGGCACACTTCCCCAATGTTATTGGAGCTATCGACTGCACCCATGTGGCCATCATTCCACCACGTGAAAGGGAGGCAGGTTACCGCAGCAGGAAGCTATTCAACTCCCTCAATGTCCAAATGGTCTGTGATGCAGGAATGCACATTCTGGACGCGGTGGCCAGGTACCCGTGCAGAACCCATGATTCCTTCATCCTAAGGCAATTGGGCCTTTTCGACAACTTTGAGGCAGGCATATACGGTGATGCTTGGCTTGTAGGTAAAAGACGACATCTTTTTTCTATTCCATATCTATATTATATTGTTGAAGTGTGTCATATCACCGAAAAGGGAGGCAAACATTTGTGGCCTTGCCATGGCCATGTTGAGTGTTGCAACCCAGTATACATGGTGTGTCAGTGGTCATGAGCAAGTGATAGGCTTAATGTTTGCCTTTTGCACATCCTTTTTCACTGTCCTGCTGCTGGTCTGAGGTGACGGGGTCAGTAATGGTGTGACATATGAAGCTGTATCTAAGTTCCTAGTACAGAGCATCTATATGTCCCTTTTCCTATGAGTCCTGTGGTGGCGTTCCAATGTCTGCACACTGCACACTGATGGCATACACCCTGTATGTGTGATTATATACCGAGCCATCTTGCCCCTTTGCAGCCAGTGTATATCTGTACACGTGCCCTCCTGTACAGCAAGTATTGTGCCCCTGCACAGCAAGTATTGTGCCCCTGGGATGGCCTCGATAGCCTTTTGTGCCACATTCGGCCACACACCACAGCCTGCACTCCTGCAATGCACAATCACCATAACAATGTAACCAATGTCAATCCTTTCACTGCAGGTCCCACAGCTGTAATGTTGGTGTGTGCAGTTGTGTGGCAGCTACACCTATGTATAGCATTGGAACGGGCAGTTAGGCCACATGCAATGCTGTACTGAGGGACATAGTAGCTGCTTAGCGTAATAGGTGACAACCCCTAAGTATACTGCAGTCACACAACAGGAATGAGCCTTTAAGGTCCAGCTATCTTCCAGGCTATCTTGCACTGTATAACTGGATGTTGTGTGTAGCCTGTCACATCAGGCTATAACCTAGCTTACAGTAATGTGTTTCTTATGTCATTGGTGCAGGGGATTTAGGTTATGGTTGCCGGCCATGGCTTCTGAACCCCATACACATGCCGAATACGCCTGCAGAGATGAGGTACAACGACGCTTTATGTGCTACCCGCACAGTCATTGAACGCACTTTTGGCCTTCTTAAAAGCCGTTTTCGCTGTTTGGACAAGACGGAGGGAGCCTTAATGTATGCCCCAGACAAAGCTGGCAGGATTGTCCTACTGTGCTGTGTGTTCCATAATGTGGCAGTACGTCATGGACCACCAATGGATATATGTCCCGACCTCCCACAGGATCCCACATGTGTGAATGCCCGAGCCCAGGAGACCCTAGCAACTGGCAGACAGATTTGGCAGAACCTTATCGCTTCACACTTTTCCTGATGGGTCCGGCCAATGGAATGTGTGTGGGAATGGCATTGATGGGTTTGGCCGAAGAATAAGTGCCACGCTCTCAGTCACAAGTAGTACATTGCTATGATGTGCATGCCTACGTATGTGCCCTATTTCAATTACTGTCTGTATTATGGACCCTTGCACTGGCATTGGAATAAAAGCTGTGCTGCCAAGTTTCAGTTTTATACATGGTGTAGCCAACTTCTGTTCTGCGTGCATGACACAGTAAAAGAGGCAGGTCTGTTAACACAGTGTGTTTGACCTACCTAGAAACATGTGGGGTGGCTAGCAGGGTGCAGCTCTCACACTTCTTGATATGTGCATGTCACAGCTTTCTAACAGTCGAAATTGGCCAAATATGTAGGCACCATGCACAGTGGTTCAACATTGTTTGCGTGTCTGTGTGTATGTACAAGGACATTCCCAGGTAATTTTGAAACCTGGCCATCCTCACAGGACCTTTAATCTGTCACATGCATGATGATCTGCATAACACTTCGCTGTGTACATACAAGTACACATCCGCTTCCGTGCATGTCTACAGGTGTACAAAGTGAGGATGTACATCACCTTCAGGTGACACTGCTTCATGTACCTTGGAAGTGTGTACCATGGGTGCCCACAATCCCGCACACATCCCACAGCAGAACCTCTCACCCTCCCTTACAAGCAGGCTGAACGCCTTGCTGATATGACTGTCAAGTGTCACAATGTGCCTAGCTTTTGGAAACCTGCCTTTGGCCTTTCCCAAAGTGAGCTTAACTGTGTACATGGTCGCTAGGTCACCCCATTGGCTGTGGTCGTATAATGCGCTATGACACGTGTCCCCTCATATGAACATGTGAATATCCACTTGCTGGACTGTGAAGGCACATGACAGGATGACTTACAGTCACACTGCTCTCTCAGGAACCACGTACATATATAACTATCATGCACGCCAAGGGTTTACCATCCCTTCAGTAGTCTTTCACATGACAGCCACCTATAATATCCAACTCATTACACTGTTTCAGCTCTTATACTGCTTTAACAAGCAGCACTTCAGTTTGTTCCCTCATGATAACCATTATAGGACTGGCACACAAACTGAAGTGTAAAGGCCATGTGGTATGTGTGATGCCCTGCACAGCATATAGTCTCTCACACAAACCATATTGTACTGCAAACCACGTAATGCACAAGCCTTGCAGGCGTACATCAGGTATACCGTCAGCTCCTCCACATGTGTGTGGACATCTGTGAACAGCAGCAACGGTGAGCAGTGCTTGTGTTGTTACCTTTCACCATTTGTAGGATGTTCGACCTGTCCTTTGGTCGTATCTCTTCCAGGAAGGGTGGCGTCCAAAGCTGTTTCAGCAGCCTACCTTTGGTGAACTGAACATGAAAGTTTCCGCAGCCATTTTCAGCTGCACTGTATACTCATTTGGGTGGTGAACTCCAAACACAGATGTTAGGTGTATCTGATGGTAGATTATGTCCTTTACATGTTGGCATTGTGGCAAGCTGCCCTGTACAGTTTGTTACAGCAGTTTGTGGCACGTAATTGAATGAGCCATGAACGTGATGTGAATATTAGCTGTTGATGTACTGCTTTTGGAATGCAGCTATACTTACTGTTTGTGGAGGCGGGAGGTTAGATGGTTGAGAAGCAGGTACAGTTAGTTTTCTATGAGCCCCTACATCCATAGGTTCAGGCGTGCCATTCACAGAGTACTGTTGTAACAATTGTCTGTGAAAGAACAGCATTCTGTACGGGGTTGGCATAACATACATGTGTGTGATACGTATGTTACGCAGTTCTCAGTGGACCATGCTCACTCGGACACTTGTAATGTGCGGTCCCTGCTGCTTTACACACGTCAGCCTCTATGTGTAGTCGACATAAGGGTATAGCAGGTAATCGGGTGGCAGGTTTGTTCTAACCTACAGTTTAGTGTGCTTTTAGATGGTAGAAGGTGTGTGTAGGGCAGGGCCCCCAGACACTGTACCAGTATGTACTAGGGTCACTATGGTTTCATATATTACCCTTCCATTTCTACAACTTATGACAGCACTCGGTGAATGTGCTGTTCATGCAGGTGCACAGATGGGGCCGTGACCAGTGTTATATAATGAATTGTTACTCACCATCTGGTATATGGCCTGAGCTTGCACCAACCACCACAGCAAGGGTTGCTCTGCAACTGTTCGTACGTAGTCAAATCATTTATGGTTTATGTGCACCCAGCCCACTCCATCATTCACATACCATAGCTATTCATGCTGCCAGTTTCGATAATGAACTGGGTGGCACCTGCCTATCCGCATGTGGGTCAGGCTGGAGAGTGTCAGTACACAATGATTAGTTTCAGCCTTCACTAAAAATATTTGTACTAGCTGTCTTCCCAGCATTCATATAGATAGAAAGGTGGCTGCTTCGCTTTCTGTGTGTATGAATGGGCATGCAATGACACCCCACACACCGGGATTGGCCTACAGCTGCAGCTCGGCATATGTGTGTGTGACGGTATGGCCACAGCATACACCACAGGACCACTCATATTTGACATCCACATACACCAGCTCTGTATGGTGCATATGATATAGGGAGCCTTTACAGTGTCATGGTACAGGTACCCTAAGTAATGTTGTAGAGGACACCTGTATGTCCTGTTTACAAAACCTGTGTATGGTATATCATACCTTATACCACCATTGTGTTCTAGTTAGCTGTGGTTGACGTGAGTGGTCTTACACTGTATAAACTGCCTTTCCAGACATGGAGACCAGGCCTACATCAGTACTGTGTGGATCAGCATCTGGTGAGGTGGCAAGTAGCACAGTGGTGTTGGCCTGTGTATCAGGAACACCTGTACACTCAGACTCCCATGCCTGTGCTGTCCTCCCTTGTGGGTGTGTAACGTATTTTGTTAATAAGGCTTCCCTTATACCTACTGTACAGACTTCCGAAGAAACGTTGTATGCAGATGGCCAGTACCATGATGGATAATATGGAACGTAAGGCAGTAACCTGACTACTGCTATTAATAGTGGTGTGAATATGCAAAACATCCCCGGAATGGGATTTAAGCGGTGCTAAACGTAAGGTCAACATGAATACTTTGTGACCTTTATGTCAGGTTAAAGGCTAATAGCATAGCAGGTTGTCAGTAAACAGCTATGTATTGGAAAGAAACAGATACCGGTACTACATGCAGTGTAAGGGCAAATTGTACAGCCATGTGGATCAGCATAGCCGTCATGTACCTTGTGTACTGGGACGTTAACAGACAGTTCATGTGCTGTAACGTCCACTGTCATACGAACATTGAGATGGCACACTCCCATGGGTAAACAGTATGTACGGGAACATTGGCTTGCTCTTAAATAGATGTTTGTACTCATCAAAACTGCCTTGTACTATCACTAGCAAGGTATATATTTGTCTATGCCCCCTCTTTGTCACACTGTGTCTGGCAGTGTACAAAGCTTGCAATGCTGTGTCACACACAGCATGGCTTTTTTCTAGCACTCACTGTTACCTACAGTACTTGGGTTTACAACAACATGACGTGTATGTTGTGACATACCCTTGTATTTTACATTTACAACCTTACACATTGTATAGAGTACCCTTCTTGACAGTCCTTTATAATTGCCTTGAACGGCCAGCAGGTGACTGCACACTATATGAAGATTTGGCATGCTACATACACAGTTATGTGACACTGGAGCTTGAAGGCACCATAATCATTAGGTTCAGCATGTGCAACCCTTAAGAATCATGAACCACAAGCAGAGCATAGACACATGATGGAACAGTTGTCAAGCTGTGTGCATTTTATTATCAGATTGTAATACTCATCTGCTGACATACACGCCAATGTCTTTGGTTACACAAATTGGCAAGGCCATGTGATGCCACATCTTACAATAATGCCTGTTGACTGAACAGCACTGTCATTATGAACCTGTACATAATATACTTGGAAACAGCAGAATGACATATACAGGCATAGCAGTGTAGACATATAGTAGATTCATGGTTACACACAGGACATGTTGAAACTGGAAGTGGCACCCCTGCTACAGTAGTGATGTTAACAGAGAAGGTCATGATGCTGTACTATGTGATTAAAGGCAAAGGGCCCAAACTGTCCATGTTGAAAGAGTGCACTGAAAGAGGACAGCCAGAGAGCCAGAGCAGCAGAGTTCCAGCAAAGGGCACAAAGTGACCATGTTGAAAGAGTGCACTGAAAGAGGACAGCCAGAGAGCCAGAGCAGCAGAGTTCCAGCAAAGGGCACAAACTGACCATGTTGAAAGAGTGCACTGAAAGAGGACAGCCAGAGAGCCAGAGCAGCAGAGTTCCAGCAAAGGGCACAAACTGACCATGTTGAAAGAGTGCACTGAAAGAGGACAGCCAGAGAGCCAGAGCAGCAGAGTTCCAGCAACCAGCCAGCAGGAGAACAAGCACAAGGTCCAGCTGCAGCAGTGATGGAACGGTGGAGACACAGCAGCATGGGAGCAAGAGACCCAGGAAGAGACACCCCACAGCAGCCAGCCACATCTTGGAGCAGATGAGAAGAGGAGACACCCCACAGCAGGCAGCCACATCTTGGAGCAGATGAGAAGAGGTTAGTGCACAATGATTCGTTTCCTTCCATCAAGACAGCACAGGAAGTCTGTGAAGGGCCCACACAGAGTAACTGGAGGGAAGGGGTTCTTTGACCATGGGATCCAATTTATGGCCCTTTGCCACGTGGGCCCTTGCCTCTTGGAGGTGGCATTGTTTTTGAGGGACGACCCCTGCACCCTCGTCCACGTCCGGGACTGCTGTGGGGGGGTTGACGCCTGTGATGAGGATTCCGATGGCTGGTAGGGCATGCGCTCCAAGATGTGGCTCAGTACATTGGTGAGGGTGGCGACCGCAGCGGCTATGGTGCTCGCATCCTGGGAACTGGAACCTATCCCATGCTGCAGGATCCTGTTCTGCCTCTGCATTACCCGACGCAGGTATCGCATTTCTGATCCCAAGCGCAGGCCCTGTGAGGCTGTCATGGGCTGATCGAGTCCTGCTGCCGGTGGAGCTTCCTGTGGTGCTGCAGGGGGGGCTACAGGGGGTGGTGCCAGTGGTGCTGCAGGGGGGGCTGCAGGGGGTGGTGTATATGTTGGTGTGGGCTGGCTAGATGGGGTTGATATCCCATGGGGCCTCAGCACTGGCATCCCCTCACTGCCTGAGGAGTGGGTAGGGCTGCTGGTTCGTCCTCTCCAGGCAGCTGTGTCCTGGATGAAGGTCTCAATGTCCAGGGAGACATTCAGGCCGGTGAATGATGGGGACTTCTGGGGGGTATCAGCTCCTCCTGCTCCACCTGTGTCTCGGCATCGAGCTGTAAGGGAAGCTGCATGAGAGGGATGGGCTGGCTGACAGATGGCCCTTGCCAGCTGGGTCCTGGCAATTCCTGGCTGGGACCTGGGCGTTCCTGAAGGCGAGCTGTAGAAACAGAAGAGAAAATAAAAACATCATAAGTATATATGGCATAACAAGCTGTCCAGCTGTTTGCCATTTGTGAGTTTATATAGTGACCATCTAATGCCATTTCTGTGTGGCATTCACTACTGTGTTTGGGTCATTCCATGTGAATGGCAAAAACACATAGTCTTTCACACATTAGGTGGGTTGAGTTGCTGGGTGGGCCTTTATGGACCATGGGAACTTACCTGCCGCGACTCGTGAGGTGTCCAGCCGTGGCTCCAAACCTTCAAAGGTTGGACAGGGTGCCCATCCACCTGTCTGCTGCTGGTACCTCCTGCGTGTGGCTAATTTCCCTTTCAGCTGGGCCTTTACATCGCGGTATCTGTGTGATACCTGCTCCCATGTGCGTGGTATGCCACTGTGCTGGGTGATGGAGTGACCTATGGCTTTCCAGAGCTTGACCTTGGCTGCCTTGCTGGTCTTCGCTGCTCTGTTTCCAAACAAGTAGACAAAGTGCTCCAGCACACCGGCTATCAGCAGCTCGTTCTCCTGGCTGCTGAAGCGAATGGCCCGCAGTCTCTGGCGTGGTGCTGGCTGGCTGCGTGAAGGGGGTTCCACTTCCAGTCCTGGAGGGGTGTCTTCCCTGCTCTCACTCTCCGTCCCGCTCTCATCTCCCCTCCCTTCATCCCCCCCCAACTCATCCTGCCCTGGCCTATCCCTTCCCCTCTCTCCTGTGTCTCTGACTTCTTCCCCTCCTCCCACCTCTCTTACCGGACTAACCCCTTCCCCCTCCCCCACCCTCCTATCCCCTCCTGCCTGTCCCTGCTGCTAGCCCGGGCCCTACTTCGACTCCTACTTCTCATTCCCCTTCCACCCCTCTCCTCCTCCTCCTCCCGCTCCCTCTCACTCCTCCTCCCTCTACTATCCTCACTCCTCTTCTCACCTCTCTTCCCACTTCTCTCACGCTCCATCCTCTTCCATGCCTCCTCCGCTCTACTCTCCCACCACTCCTCTGACACTCCACCACTCCTCCACCACTCCTCCACCACTCCTCCTCCACTCCTCCACACAAATAGACAAACCTAACAAACACCACTTGCACTCCAACAATTATGACAGACGACTCAAGGTTGAGGGACACAAGGGACAACAAAGAAACAGTACAACTCACTCAGAAATCGATGATACGCTCTCCAATACACTGCACTCCTCTCCTACACCTCCAACTGCTAACTCACCCTCAAAGGGGAAGGTGCAGGAAGTGTGCTTTTATACTGGAAACATTATCGCGGAACGCGATGACGTTTTCGCAGAACGCGATGACGTTTTCGCGATGTGCGACATTACTTCGCGAATTTTACTTCCTACTTACAGAATCCTTCCACAGGCTAATCACTCTCAGCTCAATACTGTAAAGTGCGGCCGCGGTTACCCTGCTCCTAACCTGCTTTCTACTCACTTTCCGGCCGCATTAGCCCTTCCTGCGATACACTATCCCCTTTAACCCATTCTTACCGCCTCTTTAAATCCCCGGGTAACCCCTTCCGCACGCGGCATGTATATCAGATGTAAACTAGCGAATTAGCTATTCCCTCCCATACAGTAACGCGCGCCCCAACTATCGCTATTTTACCCTGCCATTTTGCCCCGCATTTAACCTGCTAAATTACCGCCTACCCCTACCCCTGCGTAAGAGGCAAGGGTTAAGGGTAGACGGCAAACTTTCCCACAAAAGAAAACCTAGAAATGGGTATAAATACCTTGGATGTCACTTTCCGAATCCCCCATCTCCACGCGGGTGGGCGGGTGTGCGGTCATCGAGGCGGGAGCCGGCGGGCGGGCGTGCTGTCATCGAGGCGGGAGCCGGCGGGCGGGCATGCTGTCATCGAGCCGGCGGGCGCGTGTTCATCCGGCTGGCTGTCATCGAGGTGGGAGCCGGCGGGCGGGCGCGCGTTCATCCAGGCGGCGGCGGGAGCCGGTGGGCACGCGTTCATCCGGCTGGCTGTCATCGAGGCGGGAGCCGGCGGGCGTGCGGGCGCGCGTTCATCCAGGCGGCGGCGGGAGCCGGTGGGCACGCGTTCATCCGGCTGGCTGTCATCGAGGTGGGAGATGCAGTAATCAGAACTGCATATAATATGCACGGTGCATCCACACCTTGGAGCGATATAGAGGCATTATGATATTCTCAATTTTATTCTCCATTCCTTTCCTAATAATTCCTAGTATTCTATTGGTTGCTGCACAATGAGCAAATGATTTCAACATATTATCCACAATGACGCCTAGATCCTTTTCCTAAGTGATGACTTCCAATGTGGAACCTTGCATTGTGTAGTTATAATTTGGTTTGCTTTACCCTATGCACATTGCTTTGTATTTGTCCACATTAAACAAGTACATTTTCAAATGTGGCATGCATAAAAATTAGCATTTGCATGCATAAAATAGCACATATCCAGTACATTCTATTTTCAAATCTGCAACTTACATGTGCAAATCAGGGTCAACAAAAGTATTAGTGATAAGGGAAAATCTTATGGAAATGTCTTTGCTGTATCATGTGAAGGGTTAATTTAGCTCCTTATAAGAGAGAAATATAGTTATTTTGAATCATAGATAGATATAGGATGCAGTTGAATGTGAGTTCTCAGTAAAACTTACTGTGTCACAGTCTTCCCTTCACAGCCCACAGACCTCTCTTCTAGTTTGATAGAAGCAGCCTATAAACTTCAAGGTCAGACACAGAAAGATACAGAATACAAGATGGAGCAAGACCTAATTAGAGAATAATAATGCCACCTAGAGCCAACTGGCAGTTAATCTTGTCCTTGATGCTTAGTGAAATACAGAACTTACTGCAGTGTTTGTAACAAAGAGAATTGAGAAGTGGAAAACACCTAGCATCAGCCTAGATTTAGTTTATAAACACAGTATAAACTGGATATAAGATTTATAGACTTTATGGATTCGAATGTACTTTTAACTTTTGGGTACACATATTCTTTTCTATTTTGATATTGATTTTTACTTTCTCCTGAAATAATAGTTATATCATTTTTTTTACATAACATTATTGATACTAATACAGAATTTATTACTATGATTCTGGTGTCCAGCAGATTTGTTAGGTTTAGAGTAAGTGCAAGGCTAATGGTCTCATATGAGAGAGAGAATTTCTGGACAATATGGCAATTAGAAGCAGTAAATAAAACAGAAATCTACCATTTCAGGGTAGTCCTGAAACACATTGTAATTTTCATATCAGTTAGTTTGGCAGTACTTCAAGGAGAGCTAATAGATAAAGAAAACAGATATAAGATTCTAACCCACAGTGGGAGAGAGAGACTCCTGCCGAGAGCTGAACTGAGAGAGGTTAGCTTGACAAACTCTGCAAAGATATGGAGTTCCCAGTGCTGCCTAGTCTTCCCAAAGAGATCTTCTTGCTGGCCACCATCTGAGGAGTTCAGGAAGATGCTGTTTTCAGGAAAATGGCAGCTTTTGCTAGATCTGTGTTTATTATTATCCCTGTTAGCTGTGGGAAAGATTATTTACCTTGTTCATTGGGCATCAAATGCTACACTTTTTGCTTGGATAATGCCCATGATAAGAAAAAGGAGTGTGGCTATGATAATTTTATAATTACTGCATTGTGTGCTATGTAAGCACTTTGCATAGGTAGTTTATTATGATTTGCATTAAAGTTTTGCCCCCCCCCCCCTCATGATACTTGTACTTTGCTATGTGCCCAGATTGGCTTTTATTGCATTGGGGAGAGAGAGAGCGAGAGAGAGCGAGAGACTCTTGATAAGGCCTTCATAGTAATCAACTATTTATATCATTATAGGAGGGCCAGCTAATTACTCGAGATGAAGCTTTGGTGGTGGTGTAGGATTTTGGGGCCAGTTTTACATGCAGAGTGAGATATACGAAAAGTACAGTATACCTTAGTGAAAATTTGACATCATTTGGAGTGAGGAAAGTCAGACTAGGATGAGATTACTTCAATGTTCTCTCACCCTAGCTTGATAGTACAGGGTAGAGAGTTCATCAAGCTAGGGCGAGAGAACATTGTATAAATCTCATATTTGTATGACTTTTCTCATGCCAAATGACATCAAATCTTCAATGAAGTGTACTGTGCTGTGCGTATGTCTCACTGTGCATGTAAAACTGGCCCCAAAACCCTATACCATCACCAAAACCTCGCCTCGAGCTACTCGAGCTGGCCCTCCTATAGCAGTATAAATAGTTGACTACTCTGTGTGCCACCCCAGAGGTTCTCTCTCTCTCTCTCTTCTCCAATGCCCGAAATGGAATTTGCAATATTTATCAAAAATTGCATTATGGCCGTTTTGGGCATATCACACAGCTTAACGCCTGCAAAAAAGGTGTAGTTAAAAGCGTGTGACAGTGTCCGTTACGCTATCCCAGTGTGCAATAATGCCCCTCATTTTCATTAATCCCACCCCTTTGAATAAATTTGCATTTGCACCACCCGCCGTGATAAATATCGCGGGTGTTAATGCCAGAACGCACTTTGATGAATGACCCTGTAAGTTTGTTATTGTCACAGACGTACTAATAAGCATCTGTTTATGCATATATCGGACAGAAAAATATAGCTTTTCATATTTTCATGTAAGACAGTCAGTTGTCATCATTTTCTTAGTATGTTTGTGTGATCCAGACTGCAAGGCATAAACCCCTTCCTTCCACCTACTACAGGGCAGATCCAACATTTACACAAGGAACTTTATTTTAAAACCTGCCACAATGATGCACTTATGCCTTTTACTGTGTATATTTACTTCTGCTCGATATCTGGTGTAAGTGATCATAAATATCATTAAAGTGAAAAAATTACTGGGTAGAGAATCTGGGTGAAATGGGGGAATTCAGGCTGAAAAGCCAGGAGAGTCTTCACAAGCTGCAGATGTACTTGTTGAACTGATAGACTAATTCGTAAATCTGGTTATTTCATTGCTGATTGCGTATTTATTTATTTATAAAATGTATAAATCGCTTTCCAGGTTTTACAATAAAATCTTCCAAAGCGATGTACAAAAAAACATAAATTTAACAATAAAATCATTTGTACATAGAATACCACCCCTCCTGAAATTAAATCAGATCAACTTCAATTGTTGGTACCAGCTCAGATTGATCATATCTCAGACACCATCAACCAAGTCTTTACTTGGTGGCGAAACCACATTAGGTCTTTTTCCTCCCTGACCAACAAAGGAAGATCATTCCATAACTTAGGGATTATCATAGAGAACACTCTATACTGTAATTTAACATGTTGATAGGTTTTAACCGATGGAAGCTGGAGTTGATGGCAATATTATGAACGTACATTTCTACATTTATTTATTTATTTATTTATTTTAAGTTTTTCTATACCGGCATTCGCGATAAATATCGCATCATGTCGGTTTACCACTAACAAGTAGATAGGGAACAAAAAGGCAATAAATAACATTGATCTAAGTAATAATAATAAAATAATAGTAATGGTAGTAAAAAACATTAAACAAGAGAAGGCTAAGGAATGCAGTTACAATAAAACAAGGGAGTAATATAACTTGGATCAGAGAAAAGAAGCAGGGGTTTAAATATAGATAACAATTTACATATAGATAACAAATTAAATATAGATAACAATTTACATGACAATTTACAGCATGGCTTGTATGACATGTGTGGAAGACAAGTTCCTTGCAAGGTCTTCAATGTGAGTAAAAGAAGTTTGAACTTACATCTTAACTTCACGGGCAGCCAGTGAAACTTTAAAAGAAAGGGAACAGCCAATTTCCATCTGGACTGACCTATAATAATTCTTGCAGCCAAATTTTGAACTGCTTGGAGCCTCCATACCATAGCACCAGGGAGACCTCAACAGATGGCATTACAATAATCTAAAACTGCTGTTACAAGGACAGGAGCACAGCAAGAACATATACAGACAAGAGAGGTCACAGTTAGGCCTAGATAGGACAGGACAAGACATGAGATACACGCAGACAGGATCGGCCCAAACAAGACAAGGAGCACAGACAGGAGACAAGACAGAGGCAGAACAGGCAGGCTAGAAGCCTAAACAAAGCAGGAACTAGACATAGAACAAGAGCAAAGTTAAATAGGCAAAGGTCCATGAACAAGGAACAAAAGCAAGGTTACACAGGCAAGGGTCTAAGAACAAAGAGCAAGAGTGAGGTTACACAGGCAAGTATACAAGAATCAGGTAGCCAAAGACAGAGAGGATACTCCATGCTAAGGTGGTGAGTAGACTGTAAGAGCGGTTCTTATAGTGCTGGCCTTGCTGTGTCATGCAGCCTTCACAGTGGTGGACAGAGTGGGTACGAGTGTGGCACAGCAAGGGCCCCAGCTTGGGGGGGGGGAGGGGGGTCGGGGTCTGCCTAGCAGCCACACTCATGACACAAAATTCTTTATACTGGCAAACAACTGCCCATTGAACCCGGCAACCTGTCTCCGACACTGTCCAGTCCCCAAAAAAAAGTAGATCCAATTTCTTATTGCTTACTCCCTATAACAAGTGCTGTTTCCCTGAGTTACCTGGCTAATAATTATTTCTAGACTTTTCTTCAGGAACTTGTACAAACCCTTTTTAAATCCAGCTATATTAGTTGCCTTTACCACATCCTTTGGTAACAAATTCCACAGCTTGATTGTGCATTGAATGAAAACATACATAAGAACATAAGATATGCCATACTGGGTCAGACCAAGGGTCCATCAAGCCCAGTATCCTGATTCCAACAGTGGCCAATCCAAGTCACAAGTATCTGGCAGCAGGTACCCAAACATTAAATAAATCTCAAACTACTATTGCTTATTAATTAATAGCATATGGATTTTTCTTCTAGGAACTTATCCAAACCTTTTTTAAACCCAGTTACACTAACTGATATAACCACATCCTTGGCAATGAATTCCAGAGCTTAACTATGCGCTGAGTGAAAAAGAATTTTCTTTGTTTTGTTTTAAATGAGCTACTTGCTAACTTCATGGAGTGCCCCCTAGTTCTTTGATTATCTGAGAGAATAAATAACTGATTTACATTTACTTGTTCTAGACCTCTCACGATTTTTTAGACCTCTATCATATCCCCCCTCAGTAGTCTCTTCTCCAAACTGAGCAGCCCTAACTTCATTAGCTTTTCCTCATAGGGCAACCATTCTGTGCCCCTTATCATTTTGTCGCCCTTCTCTGCACTTTCTCTAGTGCAACTATATTTTTTGAGATGTGGTGACCAGAATTGCACACAGTATTCAAGATGCGGTCTCACCATGGAATGATACAGAGGCATTTTGACATCCACTGTTTTATTCGCCATTCACTTCCTGATAATTCCTAACATTCTGTTTGGTTTTTTGATCACCACAGCTCACTTAGCAAATGATTTCAATGTATTATCCACTATGATGCCTAGATCAATTTCCTGGGTGGTAACTCCTAAGATAGAACCTAATATTGTGTAAATATAGCAAGGGTTATTTTTCCCTATATGCATCACTTTGCACTTGTCCACGTTAAATTTCATCTGCCATTTGGAAGCCCAGTCTTCCAGTCTCACAAGGTCCTCCAGCAATTTATCACAATCCACTTATTTAACTACTCTGCATAATTTTGTGTCATCTGCAAATTTGATCACCTCACTCATCGTACCCCTTTCCAGATCATTTATAAATATATTAAAAAGCACCAGTCCAAGTACAGATCCCTGAGGTGCTCCACTGTTTACCTTTATCCACTGTGAAAACTGACCATTTAATCCTACTCTCCATTTCCTGTCTTTTAACCAGCTTGCAATCCACAAAAGGACATCGCCTCCTAACCATGACTTTTTAGTTTTCTTAGAAACCTCTCATGCGGGACTTTGCCGAACACCTTCTGAAAATCCAAATATACCACATGTACCAGTTCACTTTTCTCCACATGTTTATTCACCCCTTCAAAATAATGTAGGAGATTTATGAGCAAGACTTCCCATGGGTAAATCCATGCTGGCTGTGTCCCATTAAACCATATCTATCTAAATGTTTTGTGATTTATTTTTTATAACAGTTTCCATGATTTCTCCCAGCAAAGAAGTCAAGCTCACCAGTCTATAGTTTCCCGGATCACACTTGGAGGCCTTATTAAATATTGGGGTTACATTGGCCATCTTCCAATCTTCAGGTACAACGGATGATTTTAATGATAAGTTACAAATTAATTGAAATAGGTCTGAAATTTCATTTTTTAGTTATTTCAGAACCCTGGGGTGTATACCATCTGGTTGAGGTGATTTACTACTCTTCAGTTTGTCAATCTGGCCTACCACATCTTCCAGGTTCACCGTGATTTGGTTCAGTTCATCTGAAACATTACCCTCGAAAACCGTCTCCGGAACAGGTATCTCCCTAACATCCTCTTCAGTAAACACTGAAGCAACGAAATTGTTGAATCTTTCTGCGATGGCTTTAGCTTCCCTAAGTGCCCCTTTAACCCCTCGATTATCTTAACAATCCAACCGATTCCCTCGCAGTCTTTCTGCTTTGGATATATTTTTTAAAGTTTTTATTGTGAGTTTTTGCCTCTACAGCCAATTTCTTTTCAAATTTCTCTTAGCCTGTCTTATCAATATCTTACATTTAACTTGCCAATGCTCATGATTTTGAATACTTCTTTCATATCCCCCTCAACCTTTTATGAGCAATATAATTACTAGGAACATTAAAAAAAACCTTATATAGATTATAATGAAATATGAAACAGGTAATGAAAGCATGCAAAAACATGACTTTTGGATACTTTGCAACAGATTTATAGAAGGGATGGGTGTCATAGGGTGTGAGTGTGGGGGTGATGTGGTGGGGCTGTGCTTGGAGGGCATGGAAGGTACGTGTTGGGGTTGAGAGTTTGTGTGTGTGTGTGTGTGTGTGTGTGGAGATGTGTGCAGGATTTATGTTTGTGCATGAGTTGGGGGTTTGTATTTTTGGAGGAGTTGTCTATTTGGGGGTAAGAATGTATGTGTTTACAAAGAGGGTGTAGAGCTGTGTGATGTGTGAGGAATGTATCCGGGGTGATGGATATACAGGTTAGTTTGGAGGGTAAAGGGATTTTGGAGGGGTTGCATGCATATGGGGGATTGTGGGGTATGTACTCTTGGGGATATGGCAGTGTTGTTAGCGGGTGTGTGGGGGGGATGGGTAGTTTTGTTTTGTGTGGTTGTGTTTATGTCAGACATATGTTGGGGGTTTGTTAGGGTATCGGCATCTGTCTGTATATGTGGAATGAGCAAGTGGGGTTGTGTGTTTTTTGGTGGATTTGTGTGTGGGTGCAGGCATTCTATGGAGAATGGGGAGTTAATGTGTGGCAGGTGTGTTTGTCTAAGAGAGGTTGTGGATTATTTGTGATTTTTGTGGGTATGGCTGTCTGTGTGTAGATGGTATAGTTGTGGAGGTGTGATTAGAATGTGATTGTGTGCATGGGGCTATGTCTTGTTTGCTTGTGACAGTGTGTATGATTTTAGTCATTATTAAAACGTATTATTTTTCCATTCGCTTTGTGAGTAGGGATAGGTGTGAGTGTGCTGGGGAGAACTGTGTATATGTGGGGTTGAAGGAATATGTCAGACATTTGAGGGTTGGGTTTGTGTGGGCAGGCATTCTGGGTGGAGTAATTGGGGTATTGTGTGGTGGGAGTATATGTGTGTGTTTGTGTAAGCAAGTTCTAGAGTATTGTTTTATGTGGGTATGGTTGTTTGTGAGTAGACGGGGCTGTAGTTGGAGCAGGTATGTGGGGGTATTAAGTGCATATGGATCTGTGTGTCTGGATGTGTGGGGTTGGCAGAGAATTGAAACTCTGAATCAGTTATTTTTCTATTCTGTTTGTGTATGGGGCAGGTGTGTGTGCGTGCGTGTGTTTGTGATGAGGTATGCTGAGGGAAGGTAAGTGTGATGGAATGTAGGAATGTGTGGGGTGGTATGTGTGTGGAGGTGCATGGCAGTGTGTCTGTGGGGTTTTGGGGGGTATGTATGTGTGGAGAGGCTGTGTGTACACTTTGGAATTGTGGGGTGGGTGGCTTTAAAGACACCTTAAGGTGTCATCCTTTACCTGCTGCTTCAGTTATTTTTCCTTGTCTCTGTTTGCCTGTGAAACTGTGCTGGAAGGTTGGGAGGCATGGTCAGCTTCAGAAGTGCAGTACTGGTCAACAATCTGCAGCTTCTAACCGTTTACTATAGAAAATAATTTTTTTTTTTTTTTTTAAAGGTTCAGTTTTCTGAAATAATACTAACCCAACATTTTAGTTTTTTGAACTCATCTGAGATATTTTTGGAACATTATTCTGCCTACATGCAGATGGATGGACATTAATCCCTTTTTTTCTATAATGCTTTCCAATATTCTGTTTGTTGAAAAGCATAAAAATTAAGGGACACAAGGCAGCATGGTCCGGATCATAAGCAATAAGAAATTGCCCTACTGGGTCAGACCAAGGGTCCATCAAGCCCAGCATCCTGTTTCCAACAGTGGCCACATTTTTGGTTCCATAGAAGATAATGGAAACTCTATGTCAAAATGGAGGCTCCTAAAAGTTATCCCTACCTTGAGCAGGAGTAGATATATTTGGAAGGAAGTCCCCTGTAATGTGAATACATGCCCCATAAGTGTGACGTTAATTAACCCCTGGTGAGCCTTAGTAACATAGTAGAAGGAAGACAGTTCAGTTTCCTTGCTTCCAGTAAATAAAGTTTGGCCACTTGTAGGTATCACTTCTTATTCAAGCCAGGCCAGGAATGGAGTGGAGTATACATGGTGGTTCCACCTCATGTGCCTCTTGAATTTATTTTGTTTCTTTTTTCCAGGATGAATAATTATTCACTTGCAACTGTTATGTTTTCGACATTGAGTTGTGGACCCCTGGTCACTACAAGAGATGACTCCTCTCACAGGGCAGTGATAGGCTGGTTCTTAGCAGTAATACACACAGCGGGGCGATAGACTTTATTATACAGCAATGTAGTTGGTGGCCTGGGCAACGGGCTGTGAACACAGCCAGAGGAGAAGAGTCTCTGATGGCGTAGTCCAGTCTGTACTCTGCGGCGCAGATAAAGAGTCTCACCAGGTCTTGAGAGGATGATGGGTCCGGTAGTGGTCCGCAGAGCGGGGTAGGCCGAGAACCCAGGTACAGATGATATGCCAGAGAGGGTAGATCCGGTAATGGTCCGTGGTGCGGGGTAGGCCGAGAATCTACAATAGCGGAGGTGAGGCAAGGCAGAGATAAACCAAAAGCTGAGGTACTCACTCTGAGGCTGGAAGCTGCTGTAGAGAGGAATCCCCCTAGGGCGGAGGTCCAAGACGGAACAAGGTCCCCAAGGAGCGGGTACCTTAGGCGTCCTTGAAGAAGCTGGTAACCCCGGAGGGTAGGAAGGAGTGAGGCAAGGCCTCCGAGGAGTGGGTACCTTGAGAGTCCTTATTGGTAGCTGGTATCCCCGAAGGGAAGGTAGGAGCGAGACAAGGTCCCCAAGGAGTGGGTACCTAAGTCGTTCCGGAGTGAAAGTACACAGAGCGAAGGCATCTGGTAGCAGGCAGAGATCAGCAGGGAGATTCCTTCCTAACTCGTAGCTGGAATGAAGAGCGGAGGCTAAATACCTGGAGGTAGTGACGTCATGCGGTTGGGACGCCCCCGGGGTTCCCATCATGACATATTCAAAAGGAGAGCCGATAGGTGACCTCAGAGGGAAAATGGCGAACACAATCACCCATGCTGGTCCAGGGACGCCGGAGAGGTTGGCGAGGAGAGGCGGAGGCAGCCATCTTGCCCAATGGAGCGGAGAAAGAGAAAAGAGAGGTGAGGCAGAGAGGACGCAGCCGTCTGCGACCGACGGACGCAACAGTCACATATAATCCCTAAAGAATCCTTTATACAACTGTTGATGTTTAGCAAATCCTGAGTATCTGGTGCTATTGCCAAGCAAAGGCTTCAAATTTAGCAGGGGAGGGGGAGGAAAAAGGAGAATGAATCACCTTTTTGCAGATTAAATATGGTCATTATTTAAACTGCCATGAAAATGAACATTTTCTGTATCTTGATTTCTAGAATAACACATTGTCTGCATTAAGCTTGCTCTTTCCTGGCAGACTCTGCTGGTTGCCAGCTGATTTTACCGCTACCTGCATATTTTCCATGCTTTCTGGCTGAGTGAGCAAGGGACCTTAAAGCAAACAAATGTAGGCTGGTTGCTAAGAATGGGAGGAATAAGCCTGTCATTCAGCTGCTTCCTGTTTGCACACACTGCATGCAGAAGGCAATACATGCTATCATTAAGCCCATATTCAATGCCATGTTTGACTGAGAGGGCGTATTCGTGTCTCATTTATTCAGAGACTGGTAGCTGTTGTTCAGAGATCGTCGGCAGTAGAAATTGAAAATGTGTCATGCATTATTACCCAGGCAAATGTAATGGCCCAAGATAAATATGCCCTATTAGTGTGCAGGCAGTAATTGAAGTAAAAACAGGTGTTTCTATATTATGGATTATTACCTCTGTGTCTTCTCCTGTTAGCCATTCATTTCTAATTATTGCAAAATTAAAGAAACAGAACTGATTACAATGTACAATTTCGGAAAAGGGTGTTTATCAGGCTGAATTATCCAGATGGCACCAATCTTCTTTACAAAACTATTCAAATACCCAATTATGGTTTAAATTAAGATGTTTTCATAGTGCAAGCAATTAGAAAATAACCACGGGGCTAGTTTTTTCCCCTGTGGTTTGGGCTTCTGCTAGACAAATAGCTGTCAAATATCAGATTTTTAAAAATATCTACTGTCATAAAAGGGGATAGCTGGCAGCTATTCAAAGTGTTTTCAAACTCTGAAAACAATATTTACAAGGGCCTGAGAAAAGACCTTCATAGCGCACAGGAAGCAAACTTCAACAGCACTCTCCATTATCCACCAGAGCTCTCCATTATCGTCCTCTGTGTCACTGCTCACCCCCTCTCACAAGTGGTGATTCACCTACATGGCTTTTATTTCCCTCCCTAAGGCCTCTACCTAAATATATGTATTTGTGCTCTGAGCGGGAGTAAAGCTCAGTGGCTTGCTATTTGCAATTTTTATTCTATTTTATTGCAATTTTTATTCTATTTTTCTTCCATGGAAAATTACGGGAACTGGCCCATGACACTATATCCTTTTATTCTAGTTGAATCCATTGCAGTGAAATCATAAAAGGGTCTCAGGAAAAAGCTGAGAAAAAGTCCAGGTGCTGTGTCTCAATTATTTTCAAGAAATAGTACTCCAGTATCACAGCACTTCTCTGTTGAAAAGCATATCAATACACTATCCATACATGTACCTCCTGCTGTCCCCTCACATTTAAACCTCTTTCTTACAATCAGTCTCACAAATAAACATTATTGGAACCAACCTACCTACACTCATTCTTCACCCCCACCCCCCCCACACACACACACCCACCTCCACTAGAACACTGCATGAGAAACACCCTAAAGGTCATCAAACGTAAATAAAAGAAGAATATTTATCTAAAAAAACAAAACAATATTTTGCCCCTTCTTGGCATGGGTAGGAACCATGGTGGCACACTTCCAACAGCTCTGGCTTGGATGAGAGTCCCTCCTCTCTCTTCAAAGAACCTTATCCTCCCTCCTTCTGCTGTTCCCAGTGGTTGAATGTAAGCATGGTTGGGTGAGATTGAAAGAATAACAGACAAGATGATCGATGCAAATAAATCAGTAGGCACAAAGCAGACAATAGGACAGCACATACCACACCTCCGATAGGCGACATCTGTTCATGTCCAGAGCAAACTGAGGGGAACACATGCATGAAAGGGGATCTGGGCTGTTTTTATGTTAGTGGGTTTAATTGAATGAATAAAGAGTGGCCTGTAGAGGGTGGGTTCTCTCTCTCCCCAGGGGTAGTGAAGACTCTGGATGGGTATCCTCCTATTATAGATGAGTTTTTACAATCCTCGGTCTTGATGGGGATCCCTGATGGGAGAGAACCTGGATGGAACTGCAGATCTCACAGGCCCACAGATGGGTAGGAAGAGGGGCAGAAACAGATGCTTCCTCCCAGGTCTCCAAACTTAATTTTTTCAGTTGCCCAAAAGTAAATAACACCGGAGATCTCTTGCAACGGGTCACCACCACTTCAGGGGCAGGTCTTCCCTATCCCTGGGTGTCCGGAACACAGGGTTCCCCACTCTTTGAGTCCCAGAAAGGTCCAGGTTTTCAGCAAGGCTCCTACCAAGCAAGAATTCAAAAATCCAAATTAGTCCCTGGACAGCCACTCTGCACCTCTTGAGGATAGAACAGCAGTAGAGCCCTAATCTGCACTGGAGGATCTCAGATAAATTCCAAGGCCCCATGTGTTGCGCGCCCCATCCGAGTCCAGCCCGCTCATAGGCCTGCTCACCTCGCTAGCTCCTCTGCAGGTCATGGGTTGGCCTCCCCAGTGGCAGCCGCGAGCTACTCCAGGCCTTGGTATCCTGCGGCAGCGGTCGCTGGGCCTTCCACTGCACACCAGGCCTCACGCCGGAGTTCGGCATCTCCAGTGGAATTGGCCACGCCCCTATGCGTGCGCATGCGGACCGCCCGGCCTTTTGTAGGGCCAGGGGTGGGTCCTAACTCCACGGCACACCCTGATTGATCGAATGATATTTATATATATATTTTTTTATTTTTAATTTTTATATACCGAAGTTCTAGTAGGGACTACAAATCACTCCGGTTTACATAAAACGAAGAACTGCTCAACAGAGAGCGGAGCTTTACATGGAACCGTATAACATATGGAACAGTATAACTGGTTGACAATTTAACATAGTGCTAAATAAAGTAATAATATTTTAACTGGTAATAAATAAAGAAATATAATATTTTATATAAGAATATAAGGAATATTATATATATATATATATATATATATATATATATATATATATATATATATATATATATATATATATATATGATATAAGGAAGTCCCTGCCTGCACTTCCTTGCCTTGGCAATCAGGTTGGCATTGTAAGTATACTAGTTTGTCTCCGCGTTCATAGTCTTGTTCCAGTCTTGTTCCAGCCTTGTTCCAGCATCCTACTGTTCCAGCATCCTACTGTTCCAGCCTTCCAGCATCCTTCTGTTCCAGCGTCTTTCTGTTCCAGCGTCTGTCTGTCCTGTCTCCCCAGGTAGTACCCGCGGACTGTCTCTCTGGTACTGACCACAGCCTGCTCCTTGACCATTCTGCCTGGACAGAATGGTCAAGGAGCAGGCTGTGGATCAGTACCAGAGGAGCAGGCTGTGGAGCAGGCTGTGGATCCTGACCTCTGCCTGCCTTGTGACCTCATCTGACCTCTGGAACCTGACCCTGCCTCGTTGGCTACTCCTCGGAATGATCCTCAGATTTTGACCTCAGCTTCCATTGACCACGCCTCCTAATTCTGGCTCTGTCCCTTGCCTTGTCATCGCCTACTTTGTTCTGGTCTTCCTTGCTCCTCCAGACCTACAGCCTAGAGTCTGACCATGCTCCCTTGCTGTCCATGGGCACGTATCTCTACTACCTCTCCAGGAGACCCTGCGAGGCCCACCTAAGTCCAAGTGGCTCCTTGGTAGGGAACAGGAAGCTCCACCCCCTAGGGGCAGGAGCTTCCTGGTCCCTACGAAGGAGCCGTTCTCCACTGCTCCAGGACAAGGGTCCACCTCCAAGTGCAACAGGTTGCCAAGGCCATGGACTCGGCGAAGTCTCCCGCCTCCAGGGTCCTACTGGGTTTGTCCACCACAGTCCAAGAACATCGCAGGGCTTTGGAATCGCTGGCCTCTTCAGTGGAAGAGCTTCATTCCCAGCTGTGAGATACAGCTCTGGCTAATCCCATGGGCCTATCGGCTTCTATGCTACCCAAAGCATCGTTGGTGCTCCCTGCACCTCTGCGATACAATGAGGACCCACGCTTCTGTCATGGCTTCCGCAATCAGTGCTTCATGCAATTTGCACTGCAACCCTCCTTGTTCCTGAAGGCAACCAACAAAGTGACTTTCATACTTTCCCACCTGGAAGGGAAGGCTTTTGCATGGGCCTCTCCCTTATGGGAACGCTCTGATCCAATGCTTTCCACGTTATCTAAGTTTGTTGCTCTCTTCAAGCAGACCTTCGGAGACCCAGGCTGCCAAGCTGTAGCCAGCCATAATCTACTCCACTTCCGTCACGGGTCACAGACCATCTCTTAGTATACGGTGGAGTTCAGGACCCTGGCTACTGAGCTCGTGTGGCAAGAAGATTGTCTGCAAGCCATCTTCCTAGATGGACTCTCCAGTGCTCTCAAAGATGAACTCTCCATCCGTGAGACTCCCACGTCTCTAGAGGACCTGATTTCCCTCACTGGGAAGATCGACCATTGTCTCCGGCAAAAGCGCCTAGACGTAAAGGCTTCCCGCTCTCCTACACTGCATCCCACGTGTGTACAGAGTCCTCCAGGCAAGACTCCAGTACCACCACCTTCTCCCATGGTGGAACCTATGGAGGTGAACCGTGGGTGACTGTCCCTGACCGAACGTCTCCGTCGGAGGAAGGAGGGTCTTTGCCTTTACTGTGGCACTTCCAGACATCTTCGGCAGTCCTGTCCAGTCCGTCTGGAAAACTGCAACGCCTGAGCCTTGCTGGGGTCCTGAGCTTAGGTGCTACTGTCACGGCCCCCAACTCCTGCTTCCAGTCTCTCTGGGCATTGAGGCCAACTCCTTCACCACCACTACTCTTGTTGATACAGGAGCAAGTGGCAGCTTCATCATGGATGACATTGTCAAGCTTCTGAACATTCTTCTTCAGCCATTAGATGTGAGCCACCGCATCGCCTCCATTCAAGGAGAACATCTTCCAGGGCTCATCACCCATCGAACAGTGGCTGTCCGTCTTACCATGGGCACTCTCCATGAGGAGGAGATGTCCTTCTATGTGTTAAAACTTTCTACATATCCAGTTATCCTGGGGCTGCCCTGGCTCCAGGTCCATGAACCCCAGTTCAATTGATATTCCCTGCAGTTGGTGCAGTGGGGTTCCAAATGCCAGAAGACATGTCTACGTCAAGTATCTCCAGTAGTCTCTGTCTTGAAGTTTACCACACTATCTGGTTTGCCTACTAGTATGTTGAGTTTGAAGACGTCTTCTCGAAGCAGAAGGCAGATACCTTGCCTCCGTTACCCAAGTTCAATTGCTCCATAGAACTTCTGTGGGGCACGATGCCTCCCAAGGGCAGAACTTATCCATTGTTTCATCCAGAAACCCTAGCCATGTGTGAGTATATCAAAGAGAACTTAGAAAAATGGTTCATTTATCCCTCTGATTCTCCCGCAGGAGCGGGCTTTTTCTTCGTCAAGAAAAAGGACGGCAGTTTACACCCTTGTACTGACTACAGGGGGCTCAACGCCATAACCCGCAAAGACCGATACCCCCTGCCCCTTATCAGTGAGTTGTTTGACCATCTTCAAGGGGCACGGATCTTCACCAAGTTGGATCTGAGGGGTGCGTACAATCTGGTATGTATCCAACCTGAAGATTTCTGGAAAACCACATTCAACATAAGGGATGGTTACTATGAATATACTGTGATGCCCTTTGGGCTATGCAATGCCCCAGCGGTCTTTCAGTGCCTTATGAGTGAAATACTCCGAGACCTTTTGTACTCATTTGTAGTCGTATATCTTGACGACATCCTGATCTTTCCCAATGACCTTGAATCCCATCAAGATCATGTTCGGATCGTCCTCCAACGTCTAAGAGAAAATCATCTCTATGCCAAGTTAGAAAAGTGCCTCTTCGAGTGAAATCACTTACCCTTCCTAGGGTACATCATATCTGATCGAGGTTTCTCCATGGATCCAGATAAAGTGCAGAGGATCCAAGACTGGCCCCAGCCAGTAGGCCTACAGGCCTTACAACGTTTCTTTGGCTTTATTAATTATTACAGGAGCTTCATTTCCAATTATTTTACCCTAGTTGCTCCACTCAACACCATGACCAAGAAAGGGGCTAACACTCGTGTGTGGACTCCCAAAGCACAAGCCGCCTTTCAGACACTAAAAGAAGCTTTCTGTTCTGGTCCTTGTCTACAGCATCCAGACCCAAGATGTACATTCATCGTCGAAGTCGACGCCTCTGCAATTGGAGCAGGAGCCATCTTAAGTCAGTTTTCTCCAAAGGGTAAATTGATACCTTGTTCATTCTACTCACACAAGGTCTCTCCTACAGAGCAACACTACACCATTCATGACCAAGAACTTCTCGCCATCAAGTTGGCGCTCCAAGAGTGGCAACCCTGGTTGAAAGGGGTGCAACATAAATTTACCATTTTCACTGACCATAAGAATCTTGAGCACCTTAAAGAAGCTCAACTCTTGAATCCTAACAAGCCCTATGGGCGCTCTTCTTTGAACGGTTCAATTTCATTCTACATTATCGCCCAGCTTCCAAGAATCTCTGTGCTGATGCACTATCAAGATCCTTTGAACCAGAGAATATTCCTGATGTTCCCAGACACATCATAGATCCTGCTTGCATATCCCTTGCCGTGACCACCACAGTTTCAATGGGGAAAACCATTGTTCCATGTAGATTACGTGAATGAGTTCTGAAATGGGCCCACAATTTCAAGTTGGCAGGACACCTGGGTCATACCAGGACCCTAGAGATGCTGTGAAGATATTACTGGTGGCCCAACATGGTGCAAGACTCTCATAACTATGTAGATTCATGTCCCATCTGCACCTAGCAGAAGCCACCTATCGGACAGCCTTGGGGCCTACTCCAACTGCTTCCAGCACCTACCGAGCCATGGTCCAGCATCTAATGGACTTTATCATAGATCTGCCTCTGTCCCAGAACAATACTGTAATCTGGGTCATCACTGACCGTTTTTTCAAAAAATAGGTCACTTTATTCCCTTGCCGGGCCTCCCATCGGCCCCAGAACTTGCCAAGTTGTTCCTAAAGCACATTTTCCGTCTCCATGGACTTCTAAAGGAAATTATATCTGACTGAGGACCACAGTTTTCCACTAGGTACTGTCGCTCCCTATGCAAAAAGTTTACCATCATCTTGAATTTCACGTCGGCCTATCACTCACAGGCCAATAGTCAAGCTGAACGGACCAACTGGACCTTGAAAACATTCCTTCGTTCCTACGTGAATAACCAGCAGGACAACTGGTCCAATTTGCTACCCTGGGCTGAGTTGTCGCATAATACCCACGTCACTGCTGCCATGGTATTCGGACGACAACCTCGGCTGCCACTTCCAGTTCCTCTGACTGTTCCTTCTCCAGCTGCACAATTCATGGCCCACACCATTCTCCAGGTGTGGAATCAAGTCAAAGAATGCCTTACCCAGGCCGCTGAGGACTCCAAGCATACCTCTGATGCCCATAGACATCCCGCTCCACTCTTCCGTCCTGGTCAGAAGGTGTGGTTAAGCACCCGACACATAAGGTTGAGACTTTCTTCTCATTGCCTGGCTCCCAAGTACATCAGCCCATTTCCAGTGCTTCAAAGAGTGGGAGCAGTGTCTTATCAGCTCCAGCTGCCTCATGCCATGGTGTAATAAATCTGCTGTTAGACTGCGGAGATAGCAATCTGTTATGAAATGCTCCTAAAAAAGGAGGAGTCAGCAATCTTGTAGTATCTCAGATATCGTCTTGCTAAGGAGTAGCAATCTGTAATGAATCTGATATAGTTGTGGGTGGATCCCTGGGCTGGTGGCAGATGACCACGGCCCCGGGAGGATATCCCAAGAGGGACCACTGGCTTGAGTATGGAGACAGACACACATTAGTTGTTTTATTAAACAGGATTTTGAAATCACCAGAGGTGGCAGTAGTGAGCTAATATGCCCGGCAGGGCTGTAGTCCCTCAGGTACTGGAACAGCGATCCAGGATGGCTGAGCTGTTGAGAAATTGTAGAAAGTGAGTAGGCAGAGTAGGCAGAGTTCATGAACAGAAGTAGATGACAAAACTCACATAAGGTCTCAAGGAAGCTCAGGAGCTGGAAAGGTTTAGGCCCTCGAGGAGCGAGTACCTGGTTCCAGGGAAAGCTCTGAGAGAACGATGGTAACTCACAAATGTTTGTAGCAGCGATAGCTTCCAGGCAGTAGAGAATCTTCAGAGTGTCCAGGAACATGGGCCCTTGAGGAGCGAGTACCGGTTCCTATCTGTAATCTGAAAGTGAAGAGAGAGAGCGAGGCCCCCGAGGAGTGGGAACCTCTGGTAAGTCCGAAGAGGCAGAGAAGCTTGGGAAGCATAGCCGAAGCAATCCCCCTGCTAACCCAGTTAGATAGTGAAATAGAGACCTTTAAATATTGGAAGCGGATGACGTCATCTCAGGGGGACACCCCTGAGGTTCGCGCTCTTGCTGGTACTTCAATCAGAGCACGCATGCGCCCCAGGTCTTCAGGCAACATGGCGGATCTGCAACGTCGAGCCGGTCCGGGGACGCTGGAGGGAGATGGCATGGAGACGCTGCGGCAGCCAGCCATCCATTAGACCCAGTGGGAGTCGCCACAGAGGTAAAGAGGGTGGAGTGAGGACATCAAGCAGCGACGGTTGCAACACATGGGTATCCACAACACATTTCATGTCTCTATGTTGAAGCCTTTGGTCCTCTCCTGGCCCTCTTGTAGAGATCCTTCACCTCCATGGATCTCTGCCGAATCAGACTCGTCACTCCAGGTAAGAGAGGTCCTTGATGACCGTCACGTCGAGGTAGATGGGAATATCTCTTAGCCTGGGAGGGTTATGGGGCTGAGGAGAATTCATGGGAACCCTCCCACAACATTCTCGACAAAGAACTCCTCAGGACTTTCCATAAGACATTTCCTGAAAAGCCACGGCCGCGTAGAGGGAGGTCTAGAAGGGGGGGGTACTGTTGCATGCCCCGTCTGCGTGCGGGCCTTCTCACCTTGCTAGCTCCTCTGCAGTTCATGGGTCGGCCTCCCCAGTGGCAGCCGCAAGCTCCTCCAGACCTTGGCATCCTGCAGCAGCAGTCACTGTGCATTCCACTGTGCACCAGGCCTCACGCCAGAGTTCGGCGTCTCCAGTGGCATTGGCCACGCCCCTACACGCACACGCGCGGCCCGCCCAGCCTCTTTTAGAGCCAGGGGTGGGTCCTAGCTTCGCGGTGTGCCCTGATTGATTGAACAATATAAGGAAGTCCCTGCCTGCACTTTCTTGTCTTGGCAAACGGATTGGCACTGTAAGTTTACTAGTTTGCCTCCATGTTCATAGTCTTGTTCCAGTCTTGTTCCAACATCCTACTGTTCCAGCGTCCTACTGTTCCACCCTTCCAGCATCCTTCTGTTCCAGCATCTGTCTGTCCTGTCTCCCCAGGTAGTACCCTCAGACTGTCTCTCTGGTACTGACCTCGGCCTGCTCTTTGACCATTCTGTCTGCTGCTTGGATCCTGACCTCTGCCTGCCTTGTGACCTTGTCTGACCTCCGGAACCTGACCCCTGCCTCATTGACTACTCCTCGGACTGATCCTCGGATTCTGACCTCGGCTTCCATTGACCACATCTCCTGATTCTGGCTCTGTCTCTTGCCTTACGCTTTTCTGTTCTTCCTTGCTCCTCCAGACCTACAGCCTAGAGTCCAACCACGCTCCCTTGCTGATCGTGGGCACGCCTCTCTACTACCTCTCCAGGAGTCCAAGTGGCCTGGGTCCCTATGGGCTCCACCCAGGGGGATTGTGGGCTTCCAGTGGTGAAGCTCATCCTAGCCTCTGTCTCCTCCAGTGCTCTGCCCCCTGGGGGCAGGCGCTTCCCGGTCCCTACCAAGGAGCCATTCTCCACTGCTCCAGGACAAGCGCAACACCATGTAGACCAAAAATGCAACTCAAAAAAATTTTCAACCTTCCTCTCAAACTGTCAACTAAGTCTGCCCAAAGAGTCTTTTGTGGATCTCGGCTATAAAACCTCCTACAGGGGATATCCATTACAGCACCTGCAATGGGAGGGGATGCCAATGAATGGATGATTCCTTATTATCCCTCTTTAACTACACTAACATATATGGTCCCAGGCCTTACTGGTAACCCAGAAAAGTGCCCAGGTTACATATAGAAGAAACGTTATGAGGGCAGGTGGATATGGGGCAAAGTTAAAAAGATTAGCATTTCATTTGATGCAATAAATTATTTTATTGTTCAGTTGAATATTATAAATCACTTTATGGACTATTTGTTTGGAGTAAGGTGGTATATTAAGTTTAAAAGATGAAATGAAAGTGGCTTGCCTAGACTTTAGAAGAAATGAAAGTGGCTTTGCTAGACTTTAGAAGATACAACTGCATGCTTTGGGTAGGAGAAAAGAGAAATGGGAAGAAACTCCATTACATGGGGTAACTGTTACATTGATGAGCATGGACAAAGAATGGAAAGGAAACATGCACATGCCTTTTCATTGCATGCAACAGAAGACCATACTCAAAGCATAGAAAGGAAGCATTACAATCACTACACACCAAATCAATAGAAAGGGACTTAATGAAGGAGCATGCATTATGTTAAAGCTGGGTGTAAATATAAATGGTGAGACTTGTAGGGAGAGAACATTTGAATTTTTCCAAAAATGTATTTTTTCTCCTGAGATTCTAGCTGAAAGAGGTCTGTTGTTATTGCTGCAGCAGAAGGAGACTTATGCAGTTTATCATTGAAGGAGTGCATTCAATACTCCTAGGCCAACATCCCAGCTGTCCCCAAGGGGATAATGAGTAGAAAGGAAAGGAAAACCCATTTTTCTAGAAGTCTCAGTCCATAACTCTCAACTCTCAGAAGTAAGTAAGAATTGTGTTTACATGAAAGATGAACAGTATTGATCTCTCCAGAAAATGAATTCATACAGTGAGGAGTTTTGTTTGCTACTATAATGTGATGCTATCTGCTCTAAGACTCTTCATTGTGGAGCCTGTGGTTTTGGAACTTGTTCAAGTAAACCTCAGTGTTTTTGTTTCAAATAAATTGACAAATTGGAACCACCACAAAGATGTTTGAACTGAATCATTTTTAGACTTTGGGTTTGCTTGTGGTTAAGTAGTCCAAAGATTAGTTCTAGGAAGAAGGAACCAGTGTCAAAGAGGGGTTACTGCCAGCCACAGAGAGATTGATTCTTTTTGCCCATTGAATGCATCACCTGGGGCCTGGTCCACTACAACAACAGCTAAACCACATTATGTATAGAAACCAGTAACCAAGGAGATGTTTATAACTCAATCACCAAACACCAGTGGCTAATATTGTATGAATATTTTCCCTTCATGAAGAGGACAGATATGAGGGAATGATACAGAATAAATATTAGGCATATGCAGAGTAAAAAAATTTGTTTTAGTTTGTTCATTCATTTCATAGATCACAGTCATTCGTAAGGTTCATGTCATACAATAAAAAATTGTTCTTTCATTCATTCATTTACCATTATAGTCAGTGGGGGAAGCAATGCAGGCTATTTTGGTGTTAAAAATTGGGATTTTCTAATTATTTGTAATGAAACTGGTGGGTAGATATAATTTATTTATTTATTTGCTTTTATATACCGACATTCATTGGGGGTATATCACATTGGTTTACATGTTAAAGCGGAGAATAGTAAGACTAAGGTGTCTTATTATTATTACATTGTAATGGAAGTAACTCAACAATTACATTTTAACAGTAGGCTACTCAAGAGATTGTTACATTGTATTAAATAAGAACATAGGGAACAGAGTGGAACTTAATTTTGGTATGCGGGCATAAAATAAGGCTGAATAGCATAGTGAGGTTTCCATTGTATCATGAGATTGGGATGGGAAGGGGGAGAGGGGGTTTAACCTGTGGGCTGGTAAGCTTTTTGGAATAATCAAGTTTTTAGATTCTTTTTGAAAGACTGGGTTGAGGGTTCCAGTCTGAGTTGTGCAGAGAATGTGTTCCATAATGAGGGGCCAGCTATTGATATGGAGCGTTCTCTGGTTGTGGTGAGGTGTGCTTGTTTTGCGGAGGGTATGTTTAGTAGGCCGGTGTTCTCAGATCTGAGGTTTCTTTGGGTGTCTTGGTGGTGGAGGATGCCTTTTAGCCATTCTGTATTTTTATTGTAGATGGTTTTGTGTAAAAGGGTTAGGGCTTTGTATTGAATTCTGTAGGTTATGGGGAGCCAATGAAGGTCTTTGAGGATAGGTGTGATGGGGGAGGATTGACAGCTGTTTGTTAAGGATATGGCAGCTGCATTTTGGAGTAGTTGGAGGGGTTTGAGGGAGGATGAAGTGAGCCCGAGGAGGAGGGAGTTGCAGTAGTCCAGTTTAGAGAATAAGAGGGATTGGAGTACTGTCCTGTAGTCTTGATTGAAGAGGAGGGGCTTGAGTTTCTTGAGGACTTGTAGCTTGAAAAAACCCTCTTTTATTGTTGCGTTGATATGTTTTTTTTTAGGTTGAGTTCGGAGTCCAATATGATACCTAGGTCTTTTACTTCAGTAATGTATTGGCTGATTGGTTGCATGGGCATGGGGTCTTGGATGTTCTTTGTGAGGTGCTTGTTTATTATGTGTAGTATTTCTGTTTTTTTGTGATTGAGTGTGAGGGATAGCTGTGTAAGGAGGTTATTTATTTGGGCTGAGTAGGGTTCCCACAAAAGTAGGGTGCATTGTATGTTTTCTTTTATGGGGAGTAATATCTGGACATCATCTGCATAGACAAAGTAGTGGAGGTTCAGGCTGGAGAGGAGTTTGCAGAGGGAGAGCATGTATATATTAAATAGGGTGGAGGAGAGAGATGAACCTTGTGGAACACCATGGGGGAGTGGAAATTGTTTTGATTCACTGTTGTTTAGTCGCACTTTGTAGGATCTGTTAGATAAATAGGATTCAAACCATTTTATGGTGTTGTTACCTAGTCCAATTTCCATTAGTTGGGCTAGTAAAGAGTTGTGGTTGATGGTATCGAAGGCAGCAGAGATGTCCAGTAGTATCAGGAGGTAGGAATGTCCAGCATCGAGACCTCTCAGGGTGGTGTCTGTGAGGGATAGTAATAGCATTTTGGTACTGAGTGATTTCCTGAAACCGTGTTGAGAGGAGTAAAGGATTTTGTGTGTTTCCAAGTGTTCCGAGAGTTGATGGTTGACTATTTTTTACAGAATCTTCGATAAGAAGGATAGGTTTGAGATGGGTCTGTAGTTAGCAGGGTTGAAGGGATCCAATTGGGTTTTTTTTAGAATGGGTTTTATTACGGCACATTTGAGGGTTTCTGGAAAGATGCCTTCTTCGAGGGATGTATTTATTATGTTGGCTATAGGTTTGGCAATGATTTTGGGGATTAGCTTGAGGGTTTTAACTGGGATGGGGTCTACAGGGTAAGCGGCTGGGCTGATTTTTTGTATAATCTTTTTGACTTCTGTTGAGGCAATGAGGTCGAAGTTGGTCTAAATGGGGGATGTTGTGTTGTGGGATTTGGCTTTTCCGAGCATGTTTGGAGGTTTGTAGGTATTAGCTTTGATATTTTATCTGTGAAGAATTGGGCGAGTTCTTCACAAGCCTTCGTGGAGCCTTCCTTTGACCGTGGGTTGTGGCTTGGTTGGGTCAGGCTGGAGACAAAGTTGAAAAGGGCTCTGGGGTTGTATTGGTGTTGGTGGATTTTCTTTGAATAGAATTCTCATTTGGCTTTGTCGGTGTCGGTTCTATATATGCGGAGTAGTGTTCTGTATCTGTCGAGGTGAGGTGAGGTAGGATGTTTTTTCCATCTTTTCTCTGCTTGTCTGAGAAGTCGTTTGGTGTTTTTCAGTTCTGGGTTGTACCAAGGTGTTTTGTGGGGGTTGTACATATTGATTACTTTGGAGATAGTTGGGCTTTTGGATTTGGCAATTTCGGAGTTGATGGTGATCCAAGAGTTGATGGCAGTGTTTGCATCATTGAGGGCAAGAGGGGTTCAAGGCATTGGGGAGGGTTTCTATCAGGTCTTTGCTGGAGCATGGTTTGTGGAATTCGATGTATTTTTTGGATTTCTGGTTTCAGTGCAGATGGTTTAGTTTGTGGTCTGGATTAGTTTGTGGTCCAACCAAGGAACGCTGGTTGTCATGGGTGGGCTGTTTGTGGATGTAACATTGCCATTGATGAATATGAGGTCAAGGGTGTGGCCTGATCTCTGGGTCGGTGAGCTGACAATTTATTTGAATCCCATTGCAGTCAAGGTGTCCAGGAGGAGTTTGCATGGGAGGGAGAGGGGGGTGACATCGATATGGAGGTTGAAGTCTCCTAAGATGATAGCGGGGAGGTCCATATTGATTTGGGAGGAGATGGTTTCAATGAGGTGGGAAAGATTGAGATCTAGGCATTTTGGTGGGGAGTATAGTACCAGTATTTGGAGGTTTCTTGATTTAAAGAGGCCTATTTCCAAGGGGGGTGTTAAGTTGATGGGGTGGTGTGTGAGTTGGAATTTTTTTTAGGGCTAGGAGGAGTAGGCCACCTCCTTTTTGTTTTGGTCTGGGTAGGGAGAAGATGTAGGTTGAGCAAGGAAGTTGGTTTATTAGTGTTGTGTCAGATTTTTTGAGCCTGGATTTGGTGATGCATAGGATGTCTGGGTGGTTGTCTGTAAAGAGGTCATGTAATATGGGGATTTTTTTGGAGCTGGATTGGGTGTTTATAAGGAGGAGGGTTAGGATTGAGATTGTTGCTATGTGGGTATGTGTGGTTGTGGGGATTGTCGTGAGGCGTCGTCGGCATTGAGGGAGGTTGTGATGTGGTGCAGCTGCATTTTGGAAAAGGGGAGTTGAAGTAGGTGTGCATGGTGTGCCTGGGGGTGTGTGTGTGGGTGGGGTCAGCATGCGGGGGCTTGGTGGTGGAGGTGTCCCTCAGGGACAGTGTTGGGGGTAGGGTTGGTTTCGTGGAAGGTTTCGGGAGAGGAGTCCGTGTTTTTGGAGGAGCTGAGTTCGTTGTGATCCACTTGGGGGTGGTACGGATGGTGCCGTGGCTTGGTAGTTTGTTTTTAAAGGTGGTTGTATCTGGTGCACACATTGGCTCCTTAGGAAGGGCCCCATCGGTGCCTCTGTAACGTGGAGGCAGTGAGGTGCGCTGCAGGCATCAATCGGGGGTGAAGTGAGGGTCAGTGATCTGAGGGCTGTGTAGGGGCAAGAATGCTGGGCTGACTTGCTGTTACTGGCTCCGGGCCCCACCGGTACAGGTGGGCGTGCCCTCACTATGTCCTGGGGGGGCGTCTTGGGTTGCCAGAATGATGATCGATGGGTGGACTCAGGTGCTCCTGTGCTCTTGAGCTCCTGATCCCAGTGGATTGGTACCGTCTGCGCAGAGTTGCTGCGGGTGATGGACGGGGGTGAGGGAAAAGGTGTATGAGCTGGACTGTAGGGTTGTGTTGGTGTGGGCGTTCTGAATGCTAGGTGCTGTTGAGTGTGGTCTCTTGTGTTGTCTTTCTGGCAAGGTCAGCTGGAGGCCTAAAGGGGCGCACTATGGGGCAGGCCCCTTGGTCGTGCTCCTTAGGCATGCTCCTTAGGTGTGCGGCGCCTCCGGGCTGGCGTCGGCGATTAAATCCCCCCAGGCTGGGCGCCTTCAGTGACGCGGTTGGGGGGCATGTCGGTCTGGTCTCCAGTTGCTAGGCAGGAAGGCCGAGTCGCATGGAGCCAGTTGGAGGAACGCAGGAGTTTCTTTGTCCCTCGGTGCAGGCAGCAGGTAAGGCCTTGCCTGTTCAGGGTGAGGCTTTGTCGATGGTTGCAGGGGTCCAGCATCAGCAGTTAAATCCCCCCAGGCTGGAAGCCTTCAGTGACGCAGTTGGGGGGCATATCGGTCTGGTCTCCGGTCACTAGGCAGGAAGGCCAAGTTGCATGGGAGCCGGTTGGAGGAGGCCAGGAGTTTCTTTGTCCCTTAGTGCAGGCAGCAGGTAAGGCCTTGCCTGTTTGGGGTGAGGCTTCGTTGATGAGTGAAGATGAATTGGAAAAGTGAAGGCATGCCAACACATCAAGACTATGTCAGTATGTCCCCAAAAGTGGTATGAAGATCTCAAGGGTCTGCAGTGGAGAAGAAAGATACCAACAGTGGCAGGAGCTCTCCAAGGCACTGTTAAAAAAGCAAAACAGCAACAAGAGTGACCAGATCATTCTCAAGGCTGCATAAGTTGGGCAAAGGGCACCAACAACAAAGTGGCAAAAGTGGGGCATGGGGGGAGCATGAATAGCTCAAGGCACCATGAGGGGGGAATAAATTATAAAAATAGGCAGAAAACTCCCCAAGACAGCGATAGAAGGTGAAACAAATTAAAGAGTGGCATGAAGGCCACAAAGCAACATGAGAGGCACAAAGCAGCCATCCAGAATGGTAAGAACTTTTGCCCCAAGGCTCCAAATGAGGGGAAATGAGTACCAATCAACTTGGTAGAAAACTCTAGGCAGGGAAAAGCCAAAGGAAATCCCTGGAGGCAACTTGATGACATTTTTATATGGCATCAATAAGTGAACAAGCTGGCTGTTCAGGCTTGGAATTGGTCTTTACTAGACTAGAGGCATCAAATGCTCTGTAATCACTAGCTGTTGAATATTCTATGATTTAGTAAATCTGGGACATGATTTTTCTTCTGAATCAGTTTTTCCAAATACTATCTCCATTAGCTCAGAAGCAGTAAAGTGGTGAAGTGTGGTCATGGTGTTGAGTGCTGCACTTCAGCAATTCTTGTCCTTTGCTGTGGTATAGTCCATTGAAGGATAAATAGCAGTAAGACCAATAATTGCAAGAACCGTAAGGGAACAGAGTTTGAAGACTGTCCAAGAGTGATTGAAACCATAATTGGGTGGGTAAGGACTGTGTAAAGTATCAGATGATCAAGGCAATACCAAGAGTTGGCAAGTACCCTAGGGAAAGGGGATTTGTAAAGCAAGAAGCCAGCTACAGCAGTGGAGGAAGCACCCTAAGGTATGAAGATTGGCTTGGAATGGAGGTGGCAGCAGTGGTGCTGGCGATTATTAAAAATTGAAATGGTAGGAACAGAGCAACTCAGCAAGAAGAATAACAAAAAAAACACCGAGGTATACCTTGATGGCGGAGGTAGAAGGAGGAAGAATAGCATCAGAAGTTCGAGTAGTGGTGCAGCAATCATGCAAAGCAACAGATAGCTAGAGCTAGGCCAAAAATTGGCAAGTACTGTAGGGGAAGGGGATTAGAAAAAGAACCTCAAAATCAGCCAGAGTGGGGGATGTCTATCTCAGTAGAAGGAAAGTAGTTCATTCTATTTGTAGTATATGTCAAACTGTGAAGATTGAACTATGCACATTTTATATACACATGGCTGGTACAGAGAAACTATAAATAGTTCATTAAATCCATATATTCCTTGTATAACTATGGTAATTGTAGAGCTAATATATGCTGATGAGCACTCACTCCCAAGAAATAGTGTGGAGAATCACAAACAGCACAAAGTCATTAAAAACCCCAAGGTGTACAGTTAGGGGAATTGCAAACAGCACAAAGTTGTCTATAAGCCCCAAGGCATGGATGTCAGTATCTAAGAAAACACACAACAGTTGCACTTTCAGTTGATGTTCTTTAATGCAGAAAACAAAAGAAAGAAATAAAACACGTGCTTCCTGACTTCAAGTTTGCAGGCAACAACCAGCATATTCAAGAAAACGCAGTACCCACTTACCGAGGAAACTAAGGAGCGAGACTCAGTCTAGCTCACAGTTATTTGGTGCAGATTATCTCTGACCCAGAAATGGAAGGTCAGGAGACATTGTGTCAGCAGAGAACTTTCTGCTGGCTAACACTTAAAAACAACTGGGTGAACAGGGAGGGTTTAACTATAGCCAATGGGGAGCCTGGCTGGGCATAGTTCAACCCACAGTACCTGGGAGTTTTAGTCTCTCCATATTATTTGCTTCTTTGTTGGTTGTACTGGGACAGTGGCTACACTAGATTTCCCAATTCATAACAGGTAAAATAGTTCTCCTTTCCAAGCTTCAGTCCACCATCTGGAGTTGGTGGTTCAGAACCCACAATTACCTTACAGTGGAGTGTGGTCTATCACAAACAGCATAAAGGTGTCAATAACATCCAAAGTATAGAGTGTGGTCAATCACAAACAGCACAAAAGCCTACACAGACCTTGACAGTAAGATGGGAAACCAGAGAAGAGGTGGGGTAGGAGGAGAAACTTATACTTTTTTACTTTTATCAATTATTTTTCTGGGGACAAATCAGAGAAGCAAATAATACTGAGGGACCAGAACTCCCATGCCATTACATCATAGGCATAGCAGATAGGCATATTAACAGCATGACCTCCAAGTTGGAATATTTTGGGAATGGCAAGTAAGCAGAGCAGCAGTAAGACCCCCAAGGTGGTATATCTGGGGCATGTCAGGTAGGCAGAGTGGCAGCGACATCTTCTAGGTGATTTCAGTCATCTTGCTACTCGCATGGAAATTCTGGAAAGCCCAGCAAGGGTAGATTGATTTTCAAAAAGAGCTTTTCATTAACTCTGGCATCACCCTTGAGTGATGAGGGCTCACAATGTCTCCTGCCATTGAGAAGATAGGTTCAGTGGACACACTGGTTGGTGGGTAGCAAAGAAAGTGCTGAGCACACAAGTCAGCCAGAATGCTGACTTGTGTGCTCAATATGACAGCACATCTGTGTCCATGTCCTTGATGAGCTCTGCAAGATTGCATATTGCAGAAATTTCTCCTGGGGTCTCCTTTGTTGGGGTGAGCCGAGGGACTATCTTGCTGGCTGCTTTAGTTATGGCTTGTGTCAGGAGAGATAGCTCATTGCTGGGCAATGTGGCTTTGGCGTATTGAGGTGGGGAAAGAAGTAGCAACTGAAATGTTGCTGCTCCTGCTTCCACTAGTCTCTGAGGTGGCCACTCTTTCCTGTGTGACATCCCCACTGTGCCACTTCCTCTGGCACTCTTGTTCATATACCCTAGCTACCAGCTTCTCCTTTATAAATGTGAAACACTGGAACTGGAGAGCAGATTCCCTTTCATCCCGTGGATCACAAATTGTGGTAAGCATGCATTTATTGTTTTCTGTCAGAGGTTTCAGTCTCACTTGCACCTGCTGCTTCAAGGAGTCCAGAAACTGCATCATTTCTGCTTCCATTTCATCTTGCTCATGGAAACCTGCTAATATTTCCTACAGAATATTTCCTATAGGAATGACTCCGTCCAGGGTGGTGCTTCTGGAACTCATATCCCCCATGATATCCTTGAAGGATTTGTATCAGCTGCCTTATCACTACCTAATCATGATGCCCCAGCAGGTGATCCTCACCTGTCTGTTTCCAGAAACAGATTGCACTGGGCAACAATGAAAGTGTTACTGACCTAAAAAGGTCCTACTCTGTAGTATCTTGATGTGCTGAACACGAATATGACCATGAAAGGTTTTTATTGGCTCTCGTTTTGAAGATATTTAATATAGTTCACTTTCTATGTTTAGTCATGTAAATGTATCCAGTAGGACTGTAAATAAGCCTAGAATGATGTAATATTGCATCATATTGCATAATACCATCATGCACACATCATCCAGAGTTTATTACATCATTTTCTGATGCAATGCAGTTCTACTGCCATGCTGCTGCTGAGTAAGCTGACGTCAGCAGTGTACTATATGAGGCCCAGTCAGAAAGGGTGAGCATTTGAAATATTCATGCTGGCTGACTACAGCTGGATGCTCCGCAGAGATGCTCCCGAACAGGTGTACAAGAGACAAGCAAAGAAATCTAAGACGTAGTCTATGACTTCATTTTCCAACGGTATTAACCGTAGGTCTCCTACTATTGGCATACAATTCAAGATGTAACTATATTATTGCATATTACAAAAAAAGTAGAGCCAATTTTGCATTTTCACAGTCACATTCATGTTTAGCACATGGAAATTTATAAGAATTGACTAATTTCATTTCAGTAACATGACGTTTGTGAAAATTTGTTGCCCAGTGTTATGAGGGTGTGTCTGCTGCTCCACTAACCTATGCAGCATCATATAGGTGGAGTTCTAGCAGTTGCCAACATCTTGAATCAGATGCTTATAAGGAATCCTAAACTTTTCCTGCTTGTCATGGAGAAGCTTCCCATCCATCACGTGTCGATGGAAATGTCCCACTATTTTCCTGCATCTTTCTATTAGGTCCTTCAAGAATAGATTCCTGTGGTTCTTGGGCCCCAGCCCAGGGATATTCCTCACTGCTAGGTACAATAAGTGTGCAAAGAAATGGATAGCCAGAAAGGCTTCATTTTCTACTGCCCTTGTCATATATGCACCACGTTCTGTCACAAAGCAACCTGCCTGAAGACTCCTGTCTTTCTGGTCTAGCTGCCAACCCTCCAGCATGTTTCTTATGGCTGATAGAATATTGCATAAGGCATGAGGGCTAGCCATCACCTGGGTGTGCAGCACAGCTCATCTGCACCCTGATGCTCAATCTCCATTAGAGATGCTACCCGCCCCTGCCTTGGCCAGGTCAGAGAGAGATAAGCAGGAATAGTATTAATGCTGGTCCAGATTTCGCTGGTGAAATGCACACTAATTCCCTCTGTCTTAGCCAGCAAAGCTTGGCTGCGACTACGGCACTGGTTGTACAGGATGAGAACAACCTGTCTATTAAATGTAGTAAGAACATAATAACATGTCATACTGGGTCAGACCAAGAGAATTTTGTAATTGGAGGATAACATAATTTAGCATTTATAAAAAAAATTATATTCCTCACGTTTCACATAGGTTGGAGGTGGATTACATAGTCATTAACCCCTTTCAGGACGAGAAAACACAATACAATAGGCTCACTGATGAATATATTCAGGGTGGGCCAGAAAGGGGTTAGAAACATATATAATAGTGGACAAGACATAGTTACAGAAAGCATAACAGAAAGGAAATTTCATTCCATGTCATGCACACACAAAAGAAGACAAAAAGCAAAGCCATTCATCTTCAAAACAAAAGTATCAAATTCTTATAGACCTGTTTAAATAAGTAAGTTTTCAGCAGTTTCTGTTGCGGTCCCGACCGCCCCTCTCCTGATCGGGCTCAGGCCCGCCTACCTCTGCTCCTGCAGCCGCAGGATTGCGCCTGGCCCAGGCCCCGGGGGGCCCTCCGTTCGCACGCTTCCCACGTGGCAGACGCCATTGCAGGCTTGTTCCCCTCCGGCCTCGCGCGCGCGAGGACACTCTACTTGTGCACCCAGCTCCCGGAAGCCCGGTCCCGCCCTCTCGGCTGACGTCACGCTCTGCTCCCGATATAACCGGCGTTCAGTCATTCCCTAAATGCCTTGCAACGAGGTTCCTAGCTGACTAGTTGCTTCCAGTTGCGTTTCCTGTTGTATCCCTGGTTCCAGCCTTGACTCCGGTTTGCTTCTGACTCCGCTACAGCCCGCTGCCTGCCTTGACTCCGGTTTGCTTCTGACTCCGCTACAGCCCGCTGCCTGCCTTGACTCCGGTTTGCTTCTGACTCCGCTACAGCCCGCTGCCTGCCTTGACTCCGGTTTGCTTCTGACTTCGCTACAGCCAGCTACCTGCCCTGACTCCGGTTTGCTTCTGACTTCACCGCAGCCTGCTGCCTGCCGTGACTCCGGTTTGTCTCCGACCTCGCCACAGTCTGCCGCCAACCCTGCCCTGGATTGCTACGAACTCTTACCTCTGCCTGCCTGCGCTGGCCCCAGTGTCCCTTCTGGGCCAGCTTCCTGACCTAGCCTTTCTCTGTGACTCTCTGGCAATCTCCGAGCCGCCTCTGCTGCTAGTAGGCCTCCTGCCTTCCCTACACACCAGCCCTTCTGGACATTCACAGCAGCGCCTAAGTCCCAAGGGCCCGGGCCCCTACGGGCTCCTCCCGGGGGGATCCCAGGCTCCGGGTGAAACCTTGCCAGATTGTGTCTCCGCCTCTCGGCCTGCCCTATCATCTCCAGTAGGCCGGCCCAAGGGTCCACCATCTACCCTCACAGCAGTCTAGCCACAACAGTTTGCAAGGCCATGGACTCGGCGGAGGCTCCAGGCCTACAGGCCATCCCTGGGATGGTACAATATCTCCAACAACAACAGCATTGCATCGACACTCTTGCTGCCACCGTGGAACAGCTGGTCAGCCGTCTGGAGGCTTCTCCACCGGACCCGCCTCCAGCTCCGCCCCTTGCTTCCATCCCCAGCTCCGCGTCGGTAACTCAGTTGCTTGCACCGACTCGCTATGCCGGGGATATCAAGGCATGCCGAGGCTTCTTGAACCAGTGCTATGTTCGCTTCACTCTCTTGCCTGCACAGTTCCCCTCGGACGCAGTCAAAGTGACTTACATATTCTCGCTGCTGGATGGCAAAGCACTTGACTGGGCTTCTCCCATGTGGGAGCGTCAAGACCCCTTGTTACAGAACCTTCAGGAGTTCGTTCTCAACTTTCGCCTAGCTTTTGACGATCCTGCACACCAAACAACGGCCACCTCTGAACTTTTGCACCTCAGGCAAGGGCTGCGCTCAGTGGCGGACTATACTATAGACTTTCGTACACTAGCCATGGAGGTCGGTTTGCAGGATGACTGCCTTAGGGGGATCTTCCTGGAAGGTCTAGCTAGCTGTATCAAGGATGAGCTAGTGGGCCGAGATCTCCCGGATGACCTCAATGACTTAATTGGTATTGCCGGAAGGGTGGACCGCCATCTACAGCAGCGAGATAAGGAGACCCGCTCCTATCGAAGGGCTCCACCGCTTCCCTCGAGTACCATCAGGGCCTCAGCACCCAAGGTACCACCCGCTTCTGTCGGTCCCGGAGAACCTATGCAGTTGGGCAGATCTCCACTGACCACGGAAGAAAGGAAGAGACGCTGCTCGCAGGGCCTGTGCCTCTACTGTGGCGGCAAGGGGCACTTCCTCGCCAACTGCTCGGAGCGTCCGGGAAACGACCGTGCCTAGGTTACCCTGAGGAGCTACTACTAGGCTTTGCGGGCTCAGCTCCTCAATGCACTATATCAGTGTCTCTTAAATACCCCGGTGGGGAACTCCAGACTCGTGCCTTCATCGACTCTGGGGCCGAGGGCAACTTCATCGTAGCGGACCTGGTAAACCAGCTATCGCTCCCCACACAACCCAAGGTTCCTCCACTGCGTATCTCGTCCATCCGAGGTACATTGCTCCCAGGGACCATCTCCTGCTGCACGGGTCCCCTGACCCTTCAGACCGGACTGCTCCATTCTGAAGAAATCTCTCTGCTGGTTCTGGAGCGGGCGGTGCACCCTCTGGTCCTCGGACTACCGTGGCTGCAGCGTCACTCTCCGGTAATTCAATGGGACACCCTCCAGCTGACCCAGTGGAGTCCCTTCTGCTTTGCACACTGCCTACAGGTCCCGTGTCCTCCGAAGCCACTCCAGCTTTGCTCTTCGCTTCTCTTACCGGAGCCGTATCAAGCCTTCGCCGACGTGCTCTCCAAGGAGATGGCAGAGATTCTCCCTCAACACCGGCCTTTCGACTGCCCTATTGATCTATTACCGGGCACCACACCCTCTCGAGGCCGGGTTTATCCGCTGTCCCTGCCAGAGACTGCCGCCATGTCTCAGTACGTTACAGAGAACCTTGCCAAGGGCTTCATTCGCCCTTCTCGTTCCCCCGCTGGAGCCGGCTTCTTCTTTGTGGCAAAGAAGGATGGCTCACTTCGCCCCTGTATAGACTATCGAGGCTTGAACACCATTACTAAGCGGGATCGTTACCCCCTTCCGCTGATCCCTGAACTGTTGGACCGCCTTCAGGGGTCACAAGTATTCACGAAGCTAGACCTTCGGGGGGCCTACAACCTCGTCCGTATACGTCCTGGAGATGAATGGAAGATGGCCTTCAATACCAGGGACGGGCATTACGAGTATTTGGTAATGCCCTTTGGACTCTGCAATGTCACGGCCGTCTTCCAGAACCTCATGAACGAGGTCTTACATGAGATGTTACACTCTCACGTCATCGTGTATTTAGATGACGTGCTAATCTTTTCAAAGGACCTGGAATCTCACCGCCAACACGTCAGACAAGTTCTACAGGCTCTAAGGGATAACCACCTCTATGCCAAGTTGGAAAAGTGCGTCTTTGAGGCGGAGTCCTTGCCCTTTCTGGGGTACATCATTTCGTCCACTGGCTTCTGGATGGATCCCGAGAAGGTCTCGGCCATAACCAAATGGCCCCAACCCCTGGGCCTCAAGGCTCTTCAAAGATTCCTGGGGTTCGCTAACTTCTATAGACATTTTATTGCTCGCTATTCCCATCGGGTCGCTCCCCTTACCGCCCTAACCCGAAAAGGAGCTGACGCCAAGAACTGGCCCGATGCTGCCGTCAAAGCATTCTGTCATTTGAAAGAGGCATTCCTGGCTGACACCTGTCTCCGCCACCCGGACCCAGCAAGACCCTTCATCGTTGAGGTCGACGCCTCCAGCGTGGCCGTTGGGGCGGTCCTCAGCCAACACTCCGCTTCAGGACAATTATTACCCTGCTCGTATTTCTCCAAGAAATTCTTCCCAGCCAAAGCGAATTACTCCTTTGGAGATAAAGAACTTTTAGCAATCAAACTCGCCTTCAAGGAATGGAGGCAGTGGCTCGAGAGAGCTAAACACCCAATCACCGTATTCACTGACCACAAGAACTTGGAGTTTCTGGCCCAAGCTCAGCGGTTAAACCCCCGTCAGGCCCGGTGGTCCATGTTCTTCAGCCACTTTGACTTTACATTACAATACCGCCCTGCAGCAAAGAACCTTCGGGCCGATGCCCTGTCACGGACCTCCATGTCTGAAGATGACCTTGAGCCTCCCCAATACATTCTGGACCCTAGCAAGGTCCGCCTATCAGCCCTGACGGTCCTTTCTCAAGATAGAACCGTGGTTCCCCGATGAGACCGACTAAAGACCCTGCACTGGGCCCATGACTCCCTCACTGGAGGCCATGCTGGGCGAGAGCAGACATTGGAACTCCTCAACCAGTTCTACTGGTGGCCCAACATTCGGCAGGATGCCCGTACCTACGTGAGCTCGTGTCCCACCTGTGCTCGACAAAAACCCAGTCCTGGCCCTCCGTGTGGTCTTCTGCAGCCTCTCCTGGTTCCCACAGAACCTTGGACCCACCTCGCTACAGACTTTATGGTCGACCTACCACTGTCACACGGGAAAACGGTCATCTGGGTCACCATCGATCATTTCTCCAAAATGGCGCACTTTGTGCCGTTGCCCAAGCTGCCATCCGCACCTGAACTGGCCCTTCTTTTCGCCCAACATATATTCCGGATTCATGGGCTTCCCCAGGACCGAGGGCCGCAGTTCACCGCACGGTACTGGAGGGCTCTCTGCAAATGCTTCAAGGTTCAGCTCAGCTTCTCCACCGCTTTCCACCCTCAGAGCAATGGTCAATCCGAAAGGATGAACCGTTCCCTAAAGACCTTCCTGTGTGCCTTCATCAATGAAAGGCAGGACAACTGGACTGAGCTTCTACCCTGGGCCGAGTTTGCCTATAATAACCAAGTTCATGCCGCCACCGGACTCTCACCCTTCCAGCTGGTGTATGGGAAGCAGCTTAAACCTCCGCTCCCCATTTCCACGCCCAGTGTTTCCCCGGCCGCTCAGATGACGGCTCAGCAACTACAGACTCTTTGGCAAACAACCCAGGACAAGTTGGCTGTCTCATCCTCCTCCGCCAAGCGAACAGCTGATCGCCACCGATGCCCGGCACCCATGTATCAGCCTGGAGACCGGGTTTGGCTCAGTACGAAGAACATTCATCTCCGACTTCCCTCTAGGAGGTTTGCACCCAAGTTCTGTGGTCCCTTCCGGATTGCCGAAAGGGTGGGTCTCGTCTCCTACTGATTGAGGTTGCCATCCTCACTTCGGATCCAAGACGTCTTCCATGTCTCTCTGCTAAAGCCTCTGGTCCTCTCCCACTACCACCGTAAACTTCCAGACCCTTCCGCTACTCCCATAGCTGATGATCCCACGTACCAGGTACGCGAAGTACTAGACATGCGATTCTACAACCGAAGATGGGAGTACCTCCTCGCCTGGGAGGGTTGCGGCGACGAGGACAACACCTGGGAACCAAGCCATAACATCCTGGACAAGTCCCTCCTTCAGCAGTTTCATCTTGAACACCCTGAAAAACCCGGTCCTCTAAAGAGGGGCCGTAAAGGGGGGGGGTACTGTTGCGGTCCCGACTGCCCCTCTCCTGATCAGGCTCAGGCCCGCCTACCTCTGCTCCGGCAGCCGCAGGATTCCGCCTGGCCCAGGCTCCGGGGGGCCCTCCGTTCACACGCTTCCCACGTGGCAGACGCCATTGCAGGCTTGTTCCCCTCCGGCCTCGCGCGCGCCCAGCTCCCGGAAGCCCGGTCCCGCCCTCTTGGCTGAAGTCACGCTCTGCTCCCGATATAACCGGCGTTCAGTCATTCCCTAAACGCCTTGCAACGAGGTTCCTAGCTGACTAGTTGCTTCCAGTTGCGTTTCCTGTTGTATCCCTGGTTCCAGCCTTGACTCCGGTTTGCTTCTGACTCCGCTACAGCCCGCTGCCTGCCTTGACTCCGGTTTGCTTCTGACTCCGCTACAGCCCGCTGCCTGCCTTGACTCCGGTTTGCTTCTGACTCCGCTACAGCCCGCTGCCTGCCTTGACTCCGGTTTGCTTCTGACTTCGCTACAGCCAGCTACCTGCCCTGACTCCGGTTTGCTTCTGACTTCGCCGCAGCCTGCTGCCTGCCGTGACTCCGGTTTGCCTCCGACCTCGCCACAGCCTGCCGCCAACCCTGCCCCGGGTTGCTACGAACTCTTACCTCTGCCTGCCTGCGCTGGCCCCAGTGTCCCTTCTGGGCCAGCTTCCTGACCTGGCCTTTCTCTGTGACTCTCTGGCAATCTCCGAGCCGCCTCTGCGGCTAGTAGGCCTCCTGCCTTCCCTACGCACCAGCCCTTCTGGACATTCACAGCAGTGCCCAAGTCCCAAGGACCCGGGCCCCTACGGGCTCCTCCCGGGGGGGGTCCCAGGCTCCGGTTGAAACCTTGCCAGATTGTGTCTCCGCCTCCCGGCCTGCCCTATCGTCTCCAGTAGGCCGGCCCAAGGGTCCACCATCTACCCTCACAGCAGTCTAGCCGCAACAGTTTCTTAAAGATACTGTGGCTATCAGCAGTCCTAATCTGTATAGTTAGAGAGCTCTACAACATTGGACCCCTTGATGAATTCTAAATGAGCATGTCTGACAGATGGTATTTCTAGTAATCCTTTATCTGCAAATCGCAAGGTACGCAATGGTTTGTAAAATTGTAAGCCAGTACTAATCCAGCAATCAGGATTTCCATGTAAGTCACGATAAATCAAAGAGGCTAATTTGTACTGGACTCTAAAATTGATGGGCAGCCAATGAAATGAATAAAGAGCAAGTGTAATGTGCTCTCGAAAAAGGGTTTGAGTCAAAATGCGAGCAGAAGCATTCTGCAAAAGTTGTAATGGGTGTATTGTATTTGCAGGTAAGCCAGTATATAATGCATTGCAATAATCAAGCTCTTTCAAAACCATGAAATCATGGGGTTCTGGAAGAGGATGCAGTCTTTTCATCATTCTTAATTTGGAAAAAAAAGCCTTAACTACTGACTTAATATGTGGAGAAAAGGACAAACTGGAGTAGAGAATGACCCCCAAATTACGTGCCTGATGAGTTATGGGAATTATAAATGTTACGACTGGGCTCCTGTCAGGAGTCGTGAACACCACCCAGCAGGGTGGCTTCAGGTGGAGAGAGACAGGAATGGCTAGAAACAGTGTCTGGTTCCAGGCTGGGTCAGGGCAGGCAGCAAGTAGCAGTGTCTGGGTCCAGGCTGGGTCAGGGCAGGCGGCAAGTAGCAGTGTCTGGGTCTAGGCTGGGTCAGGGCAGGCGGCAAGTAGCAGTGTCTGGGTTCAGGCTGGGTCAGGGCAAGGCAGGTCACAAGGCCCGTAGGCCACACACACACAGAAGGCCCGTAGGCCACACACAGTAAGCAGGGCAAGGCAGGTCAGAAGGCCCGTAGGCCACACACACACACAGAAGGCCCGTAGACCACACACCGTAAGCAAGGCAAGGCAGAGAAGGCCCGTAGGCCACACACACACAGAAGGCCCGTAGGCCACACACTGTAAGCAGGGCAAGGCAGAGAAGGCCCGTAGGCCACACACACACACACACAGAAGGCCCGTAGGCCACACACCGTAAGCAGGGCAAGGCAGGTCAGAAGGCCCGTAGGCCACACACACACAGAAGGCCCGTAGGCCACACACCGTAAGCAGGGCAAGGCAGAGAAGGCCCGTAGGCCACACACACACACAGAAGGCCCGTAGGCCACACACCGTAAGCAGGGCAAGGCAGGTCAGAAGGCCCGTAGGCCACACACACACAGAAGGCCTGTAGGCCACACAAGGCAAGGCAAGACAAGGCAAGGAATAAGGCCCGAAGGCCGCGCAAGGCAAGGCAAGGAATAAGGCCCGAAGGCCACGCAAGGCAAGGCAAGGCAAGGCAAGGAATAAGGCCCGAAGGCCGCACAAGGCAAGGCAAGGCAAGGCAAGGAATAAGGCCCGAAGGCCGCGCAAGGCAAGGCAAGGCAAGGAATAAGGCCCAAAGGCCGCGCAAGGCAAGGGAAGGCAAGGAATAAGGCCCGAAGGCTGCGCAAGGCAAGGGAAGGTCCAGGGACCAAATGCACAGCAAGCAAGGAAGGCTAGAGCAGGGAGCCCAGGCGAGCTCGATGCCGAAGCCCTGAGGGAACTGTCAGGCAGGGTTATAAGGGACAGCCCAGAACATAGAGAGGAGAAGGGAGATGGACTGGGCCTGTCAGGAGATCCAGCTCTAGAGGGACCCCTGGTGGTGAGGCGTTTGCACAGCAGCCATAGCCGTAACAGTACCCCCCCCCTCAAGGCCTCCCCCTCCTCCTGGATCCCATCTGTGCAGGAGGTAATCAATAATAACGTGAGACCACTCCGGGGGTGATGCGGCAGGTTCAACTCCTTCCCGAGGCAGTAAGGCAGTCCATAACCCTACCTGGGGTGATAAGGCAGACACAACCCCAACCTGGGGCAGCAAAATAGTCCATAACTCCTCCTGGGACAAGGCGGCAGGGTTAGACCCCTCCTGGGGTAGCAGAGGCGGTGCAGATTTCCATAACCCCTCCTGAGGTGACAAGGGGAACACAAACCCCACCTGGGGCAGAGAAATAGTCCGTAACCCTTCTTGAGGCGACAGTAGGGCCAGTCCGGACCCTTCCAAGGTCGGCATCAGGACTGGTACAGACCCCTCCAAGGGCGGCAGCTGGACCAGTACAGCAGGCTCAGATAGTTGAGTAACAAAGTCAGTTGGCAGGCCCAGTTCGGACCCCTCCGGGGGCAGCAGCAGGACCGGTACGGACCCCTCCAGGGGCAGCAGCAGGACCGGTACGGACTCCTCTCGGGGAGGCAGCTGGACCGGTACGGACCCCTCCAGGGGCGGCAGCTGGACCGGTACAGCAGGCTCAGATAGTTGAGTAACAAAGTCAGTTGGCAGGCCCGGTTCGGACCCCTCCGGGGGCAGCAGCAGGACCGGTACGGACCCCTCCGGGGGCAGCAGCAGGACCGGTACGGACCCCTCGGGGGCGACAGCTGGACCGGTACAGCAGGCTCAGATAGTTGAGTAACAAAGTCTGTTGGCAGGCCCGGTTCGGACCCTTCCGGGGGCGGCAGCAGGACCGGTTCAGCAGACTCAGATGGCTGAGTCAGGAAGTCTGTCAATAGGACTGGTTTGGACCCCTCCGGGGACGGCAGCAGGCCCGGTTCGGACCCCTCCAGGGACGGCAGCAGGACCGGCTCGAGCCCTTCCGGGGGCGGCAGCAGGACCGGTTCGGACCCCTCCGAGGACGGCAGCAGGACCGGTTCGGCAGGCTCAGATGGCTGAGTCAGAAAGTCTGTCAGTAGGACCGGTTCGGACCCCTCCAGGGGCGGCAGCAGGACCGGTTCGAGCCCCTCCAGGGGCGGCAGCAGGACCGGATCAGCAGGCTCAGATGGCTGAGTCAGAAAGTCTGTCAGTAGGACCGGTGCGGACCCCTCCGAGGACGGCAGCAGGGCCGGTTCGGACCCCTCCGAGGATGGCAGCAGGGCCGGTTCGAGCCCCTCCAGGGGCGGCAGCAGGACTGGATCAGCAGGCTCAGATGACTGAGTCAGAAAGTCTGTCAGCAGGACCGGTGCGGACCCCTCCGAGGACAGCAGCAGGGCTGGTTCAGACCCTTCCGAGGACGGCAGCAGGGCCGGTTCAGCAGGCTCAGATGGCTGAGTCAGAAAGTCTGTCAGTAGGACCGGTGCGGACCCCTCCGAGGACGGCAGCAGGGCCGGTTCGGACCCCTCCGAGGACGGCAGCAGGACCGGTTCGAGCCCCTCCAGGGGCGGCAGCAGGGCCGGTTCGGACCCCTCCGGGGATGACACAGCAGACTCAGGCTCTTCTTGGGGTAGTGCAGGAGACTCGGACCCCTCTTGGGGCGAAACAGCAGGCCCAGACTCTTCTTGGGGTTGTGCAGCAGGTTCAGATGGCAGAGTAGCAAGGTTAGAAGTAGTGCGCATGGAAGACACAGATTGTACTGCCGTGGGCTTGATACCTCGAGCCAAAGTCTGACGCTCCTGATTTTGTTTCTGGAGGAACAGTTTAGAGAAGGCACAGGCAGTTCTAGGACATCTAGGGAAGGTGCTCGTTAGTGTCCACTTGGCAGCTGTGGGAAGCAGAGCCCTGCTAGAGTTAATTACTTCCCTCTGCTTCTGTTTCTGGTGCTCTAGCGTGGAAGTTATCGAAGGCTTCTTAACCCGGTGAGTTCTGAGATTTTCAGAGCAAGTTTTTTCCAATGTGTCCAGAGATGAAGTGCTAGAATGCTTAATCCATAAACTGTTACATGAAATAATGTTGTTAACTGGGCCAGAAGCTGAACGCACGGTAGTAGAGCTGACTGTTCTTCCTAATGAAGCAGCTGGTCCTGTAGCTGAACAACAGGGGCACGGTTTGCCTGGTGGTAATAGGCTGGGAATACATGAACATTTCCACCATCCTGGCTTAGGAGTAGAACAGTTCAAACACTCTTGGTAGACAGAGACATTTCTCTTATTGCAGTTACTGCATGTCCAGTGTTCCTGACCAGCAAGTTGACAGGCTAGACAGTTCTGATAGCTTGGGTAATTCAAGGTCTGACAGGAATTGCAGGTATAAAACTTTGAAGAAGGAGGCATCTTGTAATAGTGAAAAAAGTTGACTCACCGGATTAGCACACAGACCTATCTCTTCCCCTGGAAATTGGTGGCTTCGGCATACTGTTACGACTGGGCTCCTGTCAGGAGTCATGAACACCACCCAGCAGGGTGGCTCCAGGTGGAGAGAGACAGGAATGGCTAGAAACAGTGTCTGGTTCCAGGCTGGGTCAGGGCAGGCAGCAAGTAGCAGTGTCTGGGTCCAGGCTGGGTCAGGGCAGGCGGCAAGTAGCAGTGTCTGGGTCTAGGCTGGGTCAGGGCAGGCGGCAAGTAGCAGTCTCTGGGTTCAGGCTGGGTCAGGGCAAGGCAGGTCAGAAGGCCCATAGGCCACACACACACAGAAGGCCCGTAGGCCACACACAGTAAGCAGGGCAAGGCAGGTCAGAAGGCCCGTAGGCCACACACACACACAGAAGGCCCGTAGGCCACACACCGTAAGCAAGGCAAGGCAGAGAAGGCCCGTAGGCCACACACACACAGAAGGCCCGTAGGCCACACACCGTAAGCAGGGCAAGGCAGGTCAGAAGGCCCGTAGGCCACACACACACAGAAGGCCCGTAGGCCACACACTGTAAGCAGGGCAAGGCAGAGAAGGCCCGTAGGCCACACACACACACACAGAAGGCCCGAGGCCACACACCGTAAGCAGGGCAAGGCAGGTCAGAAGGCCCGTAGGCCACACACACACAGAAGGCCCGTAGGCCACACACCGTAAGCAGGGCAAGGCAGAGAAGGCCTGTAGGCCACACACACACACAGAAGGCCCGTAGGCCACACACCGTAAGCAGGGCAAGGCAGGTCAGAAGGCCCGTAGGCCACACACACACAGAAGGCCTGTAGGCCACACAAGGCAAGGCAAGACAAGGCAAGGAATAAGGCCCGAAGGCCGCGCAAGGCAAGGCAAGGCAAGGAATAAGGCCCGAAGGCCGCGCAAGGCAAGGCAAGGAATAAGGCCCGAAGGCCACGCAAGGCAAGGCAAGGCAAGGAATAAGGCCCGAAGGCCGCGCAAGGCAAGGCAAGGCAAGGAATAAGGCCCGAAGGCCGCGCAAGGCAAGGGAAGGTCCAGGGACCAAATGCACAACAAGCAAGGAAGGCTAGAGCAGGGAGCCCAGGCGAGCTCGATGCCGAAGCCCTGAGGGAACTGTCAGGCAGGGTTATAAGGGACAGCCCAGAACATAGAGAGGAGAAGGGAGATGGACTGGGCCTGTCAGGAGATCCAGCTCTAGAGGGACCCCTGGTGGTGAGGCGGTTGCACAGCAGCCATAGCCGTAACAATAAATGCCTCTAATTTGATTGAGGTTGGAATGTTGCTGAATGGAAATTTACTTAGTACAATAATCTCAGTTTTTTCAATATTGAAAAGCAATTTATTATAGAATAGCCAATGACTGATAGTGTTCAGATAGAGGGAGACAAGTTTTAGTGCATCAGACCAAGATGATTTTTTGGGATGAAGAACTGGATGCAGTAGACACTTAAAGCCCACGTTCTCCACTATCTGCAGAGGCTGGTCATTAAGGGCAATCAATTCAATTCCCTGATGCTCCTCATTACTACTTTGGATGCTGTCTGCCTCATGACCCAAGACAGCGATACTGAACACCACTCCATTCCTCTATGGTAGGTTGCCGTTTCAGATACATGGCAGGGGGCTGCTGGTCTGCCACCTGATTTATGTGTTTTATTTAACACATTTATATCTGCTAATCCACAGAATTTAGTGTTAACAAAAATTGCATACAAAATTTCAACAAAGTAAAATATACCAGATAAGCTAAAATAAAGATAGAAATAAATAAAAGTTTAAAATCCAAACAACTTAAAACTTTGAAAACACAAAGCACAGTTAAATTGACTAACTCCTTTCCCAATCCACACAGAAAAAAATTGTTAAACAGAACCAAAAAGACTAGCAGCCTGGTAAGACTCTTCTCTTCAGTCTGGCAGAATGCTACCTTCACTGCTATCCTGTCTCAGACTAGACAGGACAAAAAAAATCACTAGCTCAGCTGTAATCTCCACATTCCTACACTGACCCTCCCCCAGAGAAGAGAAAAAGCAGTGTCACTGCCTGCCTTTCTGGAACAGTGAGTGAGATCACTACAATAGAGAAGATCAGTAACAGCCCTTTACCAATGCCAAATCCAGCTTTTTCTAGCTTTGTTTTGAAACTCTGAGAGAGCATCTCAGCACAGGTCTTTCTCTAACAACTGCTAGAGGAGCTACAAAGCATTTTGCACATGCTCAGTCCTTTCCGTGGGGATATCAATGTCACTTCATCTAGATAACAGCTATAGGTTAGTTAAAAAGATGCTGCACCATGATTTGTCCCCTGTCTGATCTCCTTGCCAACTTGTCCTGCCTCAGCAATAACAAGGAATGTGATGCCACATAGGCAAGCATTCATTGCTATAGTTACCAGTTATTTTTTTGCTCAGCAGTACACAGCCATAGACTTAAATGTGCTATAGACTTGAATGTACTTGGACCGGTGCTTTTCAATATATATATAAATGATCTGGAAAGGAATACGACGAGTGAGGTTATCAAATTTGCAGATGATACAAAATTATTCGGAGTAGTTAAATCACAAGCAGACTGTGATACATTGCAGGAGGACCTTGCAAGACTTGAAGATTGGGCATCCAAATGGCAGATGAAATTTAATGTGGACAAGTGCAAGGTGTTGCATATAGGGAAAAATAACCGTTGCTGTAGTTACACGATGTTAGGTTCCATATTAGGAGCTATCACCCAGGAAAAAAATCTAGGCATCATAGTGGATAATACTTTAAAATCGTCAGCTCAGTGTGCTACAGCAGTCAAAAAAGCAAACAGAATGTTAGGAATTATTAGGAAGGGAATGGTTAATAGAACGGAAAATGTCATAATGCCTCTATATCGCTCCATGGTGAGACCACACCTTGAATACTGTGTACAATTCTGTAGGGATGTGAATCGTTTTTTGACGATTTAAAATATCATCCGATATATTTTAAATCGTCAAAAATCGTTAGAGGCGATATATAATAGGAATTTCCCCGATTTATTGTCAAAAATCGTAAATCGGGGGAAGGGGGAGGGCGGGAAAACCGGCACACTAAAACAACCTTAAAACCCACCCTGACCCTTTAAAATAAATCCCCCACCCTCCCGAACCCCCCCAAAATGTCTTAAATTACCTGTTCACTAACCAACATAGTGTTGTTGGATTCCAGAAGCATGCAGGTCTGGCAGAGGGTCAGACTTTGTCTTCGCCCATGCTGGGACATGCCTCACCAACCATTGCTGCTGTCTTGGATTCATCTGGGATCGTGCCGAGGCCCATGGGCACACATTCCCCTCAAATGGGATAGCTCTCCTAGCGGTCCTGAAACACAGCAGTATGCAAGGCCTCCTAAGGCCTTCCAAGGCCTATCATAACACCTTGGTCACTATGGAAATTCATAGTGGCAGATGAAATTTAACCACAAGGTAACAGCAACAGTTTTTTTCAGTTTCATCTCTAATAGGATACACTTGAGAATACTTATTAAAATGATCTGTGACTACTAGGATATTTCATTGTCCTTGTCATTGGGCTCCAGGGTGAGAAAATTGATGCAAACTAGTTCCATGGGAGAGAAAGATTTTATGTTTACTAAGGGAGCTGCTTTCTCTGCTTTAGCTTTTCTCCGCATGCACCTTTAGCATGTCTTCACCCATTGCTCCATTCCATGTGCCATTATTGGCCAATAAAAATGTGTGCATGCTAAACCCAAGGTCTGTTCACATCCCAGGTGACTAGTTTCATCATGTCCCCCTTCCAGCACTCTGACGATAATTCTTTGGAATCACAAGTTGCTGGTACGGCTCTCCACTGCTCATCACTTTTCTGAAGAGCACTCTCTCTTGAAGACATAGTTTTTGCCATTCTCTGAAGAATAGTCTCACTTCTGAATGCTCTGACTTCTGTCCCTATCTCCAGGTTTCTCACCCATCTCCAGCATCATTATGATCTGAGATAAACAAGGGTCCTCCATCTAGAACACTCTCCAGTCACTCAGGGTAAATCCAGGTAAGGTAGGTTGTCCAGGCCACAGGTCTGGAATGTCAAAATCATCAGGAATAGCATCTTCTCCAGCAGGCAAGAATTCCAGAGTTGTATCCAGATGCAGAAAGAAAACGAGGTGTCATGGGTGGCTACCATCTCCCAAATCTTTTGAGACACGTGTCAAGACAGTGACATCATGCTTCTGGAATTCTACTTTACATAGCACCTTAGATAGAATAACCATATCTTCTTGATCCATCTTCACCCAAGACATCATTTTGGCAACCCTCTCCTCATATTTCAAGAATTCCTCATCATTCTGTAGAGGGTCATGTGACCTCCTGGACAACCCATCAGCAACTAAGTTAGTCTTGCCAGATTTGTAACTGATGTCAAAGTTATACATTGAAAGGGATGCCAACCATTGATGACCTGTAGCATCCAGCTTAGCAGTTCTCAGAATATATGTCAGAAGATTATTATCTGTCACAGCTTTAAACTCCGTCCCATATAGATAATCATGAAACTTTTCACAGACTGCCCATTTAAGGGCCAGGAATTCCAGTTTGTGGATAGGATAATTACATTCACTTTTACTGAGTCCACGATTGGCATATGAGATCACGTGCAGCTTCCCTTCTTAAACTTGGTAAAATGTAGCTCCTGGCCCTGTAGTGCTGGGGACGCATAAGGTAGCTTCCAATCTGGAAAAGCCAATACAGGAGCAACTGTGAGTTTCTCCTTTATAACTTCAAATGCTTTTTGACACTCTGAGGTCCATCAAGCACCTAATGGCTGCTGACTTTGAACCCGGGCTCCTTTCTTATCCTCTTGAGAGCCAGTGTCCACTAAACAAAGGCGTTGCACACCATCTAAATAAGCTGTCGCAGAGAAAACTTTTCCTACAAGATGTTCTAAAACATCATCTGGTAGCGGACTTGGTGGGGTATAATCATTTGACATTTCCTTTTTGGGACCTTGAGAAGTTTCATCTGGTGTCTTTGTCTGTCCCTCACAGAAGCACCTTTTTAGGCACTGCGGGGAATTTACCGCTGTGGGCTCTTTAAATCAGGGGAAGTTGGGTGCGTGCGCCTAGGAGTAGTACTGAAGGGAGTCAGTGGCATCCTCCAGTGTGTTGCATTAGGTGTATCTGAGCACGGTGGACTGCCGTGTTATGGCTTAGAGAACTTGGGATGGCATCGGTAACTGGCAACTGAGGCTCAGGGCTGGAGATAAAAAGCAGTGGTTCATGGGGTGGACCTGCAGACTGCAAAACGCTCAGATACACTAACAGCTTTTACCACATCCTCCGGCGGTGAATTCCAGAGTTTAATTATGGCTCAAATAAAAACATATTTTCTCCTACTAGTCTTAAATGTATTACCTGATAAGTTAATTGCGTTGCTTAGAATTTTTACTGTTTGAGAGAGTAAATAACTGTTTTACCTTACCTGTTCGACTCTATTCATTATTTTATAGACCTCTATCATATCTCCCCTCAGCTATCTCTTTCTCCAAGCTGAAGAGACCTAAACTCTTTAGCCTTTCCTCATAGGGGAATCGTTCCATCCCTTTATTATTTTGGTCATCATTCTCTGTACCTTTTTAATTATGCAATATTTTTTTTGAGATGAGGTGACCAGAATTGCCCACAATATTCAAGGTGTAGTCTCACTATGGAGCAATACAAAGACATAATGACACCCTTTGTTTTATTCTCCATTCCTTTCCTAATACTTCCTAGCATTCTATTTCCTTTCTTTGCTGTCGCTGCACACTGACCAAAGAAATTCAACATATTATCCACAATGATGCCTGGAACGATTTCCTGGGTGGTAACTCCCAATGTGGAACTTTGCATTGTGTAGCTATAATTTAGATTGTTCTTCCCTATGTGTATCACTTTGCACTTGATCACATTACATGTCATCTGCCATTTGAATTCCTAGATTTGCAAGGTCCTCCTGCAATTTCTCATAATCCTCTTGTGATTTAACAATTTTGAGTTATTTTGTCATCCGCAAATTTGTTCACCTCACTCTTGTTCCTTTCTATAAAGGTAATTTATAAATTTGTTAAAAAGCAATGGTCTCAGTACAGATCCCTGGGAAACTCCACTATTCACTTTTCTCCATTGAGAACATTGACCATTTAGCCCTACTCTCTGTTTTCTATCTTTAAACCAGTTTTCAATCCACAATAGAACATTTTCCATTATCCCATTACTTTTTAATTTCCTCAAGAGTCTCTCATGAGGGACTTTGTCAAACGCTTTCTGAAAATCCAGATATCTATATCTACTGGCTCGCCTTTATGCACATGTTCATTCCTGCCTTCAAAAAAAAAGTAACAGATTGGTAAGGTAAGGCTTCTCTTGGCTAAATCCATGTTGGCTTTGTTTCATTAAACTATGACTATGTGTATTATATATATATATATATATATATATATATATATATATATATATGTTCAGTAATTTAGTTTTTTTATAATCGTTTCAACCACAACCACAACCATTCAATCTCAGATGAAAAAGAGTTGTCATCACTGAAGGAATGATGTTCCACCACAGAAACTTTTAGTCTACACAGAATATCTGATGGTTGACAGGGCTCCCAGAAAATGTGCTTAGCATTTTTATAATTAACATTATATTTAGATGTAAAACACAAGCAATAACCTTCCTCCCCTGTTTAAAAAATAAGAAGGTTTTATTACACCTATCCACAATCTATATAAATGATTTTTATTTATATTCTAAACATTTTATAAGGCACATATCAAATATTTATAAAATTCAGCATATCAAAACATTTTAAAGCAATTTAAAACATATACACTCTCTCATTCACACTAAGATAAAAGCATGAAAATTACAACAACCTTTGTGGCAAGCAGCAAACATTTTTGGAAAATACTTTACAATTTAAGAATTATTATCCTGTAGACGTTGAACACAGACAAAGTAGTTGTAAAATAGATTTTGAATTTCAAAATATCTATTCCAAGAATCCTAAAAGACGCTACTTCAATGAACACCAAGTGTCAGATGGCTCTATACAATTTATCCAGCTATTTTAAAATCTGTAGAAAGTACGTACTTTAAATATCCAGATTGTTACTGACTAAGCAGTTTCCAGTCGTTAGCCAAGCTCCTCAATGTCTAGGGATGTGAATCGTGTCCTCGATCGTCTTAACGATCGATTTCGGCTGGGAGGGGGAGGGAATCGTATTGTTGCCGTTTGGGGGGGTAAAATATCGTGAAAAATCGTTAAAAATCGTTAAAAATCGAAAAATCGAAAAATCGAAAAACCGGCACATTAAAACCCCCTAAAACCCACCCCTGACCCTTTAAATTAAATCCCCCACCCTCCCGAACCCCCCCCAAATAACTTAAATAACCTGCGGGTCGTTAAAAATCGAAAAATCGAAAAAACCGGCACATTAAAACCCCCTAAAACCCACCCCCGACCCTTTAAATTAAATCCCCCACCCTCCCGAACCCCCCCCAAATAACTTAAATAACCTGCGGGTCCAGCGGCGGTCCGGAACGGCAGCGGTCCGGAACGGGCTCCTGCTCCTGAATCTTGTCATCTTCAGCCGGCGCCATTTTCCAAAATGGCGCCGAAAAATGGCGGCGGCCATAGACGAAAAAGATTGGACGGCAGGAGGTCCTTCCGGACCCCCGCTGGACTTTTGGCAAGTCTCGTGGGGGTCAGGAGGCCCCCCACAAGCTGGCCAAAAGTTCCTGGAGGTCCAGCGGGGGTCAGGGAGCGATTTCCCGCCGCGAATCGTTTCCGTACGGAAAATGGCGCCGGCAGGAGATCGACTGCAGGAGGTCGTTCAGCGAGGCGCCGGAACCCTCGCTGAACGACCTCCTGCAGTTGATCTCCTGCCGGCGCCATTTTCCGTACGAAAACGATTCGCGGCGGGAAATCGCTCCCTGACCCCCGCTGGACCTCCAGGAACTTTTGGCCAGCTTGTGGGGGGCCTCCTGACCCCCACGAGACTTGCCAAAAGTCCAGCGGGGGTCCGGAAGGACCTCCTGCCGTCCAATCTTTTTCGTCTATGGCCGCCGCCATTTTTCGGCGCCATTTTGGAAAATGGCGCCGGCTGAAGACGACAAGATTCAGGAGCAGGAGCCCGTTCTGGACCGCTGCCGTTCCGGACCGCCGCTGGACCCGCAGGTTATTTAAGTTATTGGGGGGGGGGTTCGGGAGGGTGGGGGATTTAATTTAAAGGGTCGGGGTGGGTTTTAGGGGTTTTAGTGTGCCGGCTCACGATTCTAACGATTTATAACGATAAATCGTTAGAATCTGTATTGTATTGTGTTCCATAACGGTTTAAGACGATATTAAAATTATCGGACGATAATTTTAATCGTCCTAAAACGATTCACATCCCTAATGTCTTTACAGCAAGTATTGAGACCCCAACAAAAGCCTGTTGTTTTGCCCTCTCACTGGCTTCCTCAGGGAGATGAGAGTTATTTTCACTTTTATTTCTTGAGATTCAGAGAAACAGTATATCCAGTTCTTTGCAGCCAAATAAGATCCTATTTCCAAAAGCATTTGGCATCGCACATTCTCAAACAGTTAATTGTTAACAGTGCACTAGGTCGAGCGCACTGTTTAGCCCCCGTTTGGCCACGTGTTTTTGACACGCTATTATTACCCTTTATACTGTAAGGGATAGATTTTAAAAGGTGCGCGCGGGAGTAGATTTGTTTGCGCAACCCGGCGCGAACAAATCTACTCCCAATTTTATAACATGAGCGCGCTGCCGCACGCATGTTATAAATTACATGATCGGCCCGCGCAAGCCTGCGCAACCATCCTCCATTCCCTCCGAGGCCGCTCCGAAATTGGAGCGGCCTCCGAGGGAACTTTCCTTCTGGCCCCCCCCCCCACCTTCCCCTCCCTTCCCCTATCTAACCCAACCCCCAGCTGTAACTAATTCCCCCCTTAATATCATAGCGATATTAAGTCGGAGGCCCCAAAAATAAAAAAAACAAAAAACAAGAACGTGTTTAAAAAACATAATAAAATCTTCCCGCGGCCTGCGGGTTGGAAAATGGACGCTCAACTTTGCCAGCATCTGTTTTCCAAACCCGTGGCTGTCAGCGGGTTCGACAACCGACGCTGGTAAAATTAAGCGTCAGCTGTCAGACCCGCTGATAGCCGCCGCTTCCGCCAATAAGGAGGCACTAGGGACGAGCTAGAGTCCCTAGCGCCTCCTTATTAGTGTGGGCCCTAATTTAAATAAAGAATTTAAATAAAGAGAGGTGCCTGGGCGCACGTTGGGAGAGCAGCCTGAAAGTTAATAAAAACCATTTCACAACCTGTCCATATATAATTAATGCACAGCTAGGAATTTATATCTAACAGCCTGTTTCCAATTAAAAAGAAAATCTCATGTTTTATATGAGCATACATTTAGATGAATATTTTAGGGAAAAGTGGTACCTGACTTCAGAACACATAGCTTAGAAGTCCTTTTTCTTCTTCTGTCATATGACATATATCAGGAAATATCCTCACATGATAACCCATAAACGTTTTAGGGGTATTCTGAAAACAAACGACATACATAAATTCTTCTGGGATTCACAAACCAAAGTGACTATTAATGTCCCTTTGCCTTGAATCTCTTCAGCAGATAACTTCAGTTCTTGTGTTATAGAGAGTGTATGCAGAGGGCTAGTAGATTTAGTCAAAATATTAATTGCCTTAACTATAGGTGATAGATTTTCTCTGGTAAATTGTAGACATTAAATCAAATAATTCCATTCTAGAAATACAAACATTACAAGGAAAATTAATTACAGGAAAATTAATTACAAGAACATTCTTCTGTTGAGTAAAGTTCTACAAATGCTTAATCTTTTAGACAGTAACAAAATTATCTTTGGCAATCACAGATTTAAATAAGTCAATCTCAGCCACACATTGATGCAAGTTTGTTACTGACACAGAGACGGATTTGACTTCCTTCACCAGGGTCACAACTTTCCTTTCTAACGCATCTACTTTTTCATTTTGAACTCTAATATCAGGAAACAAATGTTTTCTAACATCAAAGATAGCTTTCCAAATTAGCCACTGTACATCCTGAACGTGCTACACGGACATAGGATAGGTATATAGCCTAAGAAACCCTTCCTGATTTACAGCTGGATGAGCATAGATACAGTTCCTTTGACAGTACCTAAGTTCATATTCAGACTAATACAATGTTATGCAGATCATTCTGGGGATAATTTAGCAAACATGTGCTCTTGTGCAAGAATTGTTCCAGTTTTATCCTGGTGGCGAGTGGGATAGTTCCATTGATCAACCTAGATCAATTTTTTTTCAAAGAGATAAAAAAAAGTCTAGCCCTTGATTCTATAAGTTAACCATAATTTTCTGTTTATAGTCTAAGCAATACGACAGACTGAAATCAAGATTTTAAAAGCTTAGAAATACCAGGCATTGTGGTACTATCACTGTTAATGTCTACTTGTACAGTGCACTTTATTTCATGAATTTCCAGGGTGTTGCAACAATTTGTTTGCTTTGAATTGAATTGAATTGCCTGAAGTACATTGTGACCTGCCAGCCCTTCCCCATCATGGTGACATCATTGACCTGCACTTACAAGGCCCATTAAAAGGGTTTGGAAAAGACTTTTCTGCCATCGCTGTTAGAGCCTTCTTGCACAGTGCACTTTATTTATTGAATTTCCAGGGTGATGCAGCTAGTTTTCTGCTTTGAATTGACTTACCTGAGGTCTGTCAAGGCCTGCTAGCTCTGCCCCATCATGGTGACGTCAGAAACCCACATCTATAGGGCTCATTAAAAGAACCTAGTCGGCAGTGGGCCTGCCAGCGAAGGGGCCACAATAAAGGGCCTTAGGTAGTTATTTTCTAAGCACGTATTGAAAACAAAAAGGGCCTTTTCACGGCGGTAACATTTAAATTAGGGGGAGGGGAGGAGTCAGGGAGGAGTCGAGGAGGAGTTAGGGAGGAGTAGCGCGGGGAATAGCACCACCTTTTATGGTGGCGCTATGCCCACAATAGCCTGCAGCTGGCCGTACCGCAGCAGGCGAAATCACACCACCATGATGCGATCGGCTGCGGGCTATTGCCCGCCCCCTCCTTCGCCCCTCCTGCCCCTTTTAGCGCAGGCTTCATCATTCCGCACAGAATGATGAATCCTGGCCTTAGTTTGTCCCTTTGCTTGTTTATTTCTTATATGGTGTAGGGTTTTGAGCTTAAGGAGGTCTTATAAGTTGAGCTCTTAGTATGGGTTGGGTTATGATTATAATGGTTTATTATTTGGCATTGTATTGTCTTTTATTTTGGGAAAGTTGCTCAACATGGAGTTGCAAGGGGAAAAGATTCCAGTTTTATGAGGTTATGGTAGCTATGGGTATTTTCCAAAACATCAGATGAGGGATGATTCATTGCATGTGCCTACTTTAGCGTATTTGTTTAAGTTTATTCTTTCCAATATGGATTACACTCTGTTGTCCATGGTTTACATCAATGTTTGTTCATTCTTAAGAAAAGGGGATACTATTTTCTCCTTCTTGAGTCCAGTGGGCTATTCTTATTTTCAAGGCACTAGAATTGGATGGAAAGGAGGAGGGGTGATTCTGATTTATAAAGAATTGGTGTTATAAGAAGAAAATTATTTTTCACTCAGTGCATAGTTAAGCTGTGGAATTCATTGCCAGAGGATGTGGTTCTGTCAGTTAGTGTAACTGGGTTTAAAAAAGGTTTGGATAAGTCCCTAGAAGAAAAATCCATTGGGGAATTAGCTCAAGTGATAGAGCACTTGGTTAGCATGTGAGAGGTAGTGGGATTGACGCCTGCATTCTCCATGTTGGTATTTCATGGCTCCATGTACGGTGGTGGCAGGAGTTGGCATTTCTATTAATCAATTTTACTTAGGGAATAGCCACTGCTATTAATTGCATCTGTAGCATGGGATCTTCTTAGTGTTTGGGTAATTGCCAATTCTTGTAGCCTCGTTTGGCCTCTGTTGGAAACAGGATGCTAGGCTTGATGGACCCTTGGTCTGACCCAGCATGGCAATTTCTTATGTTCTTATGTTCTTATGCTATTAAACAGTAAAAAATAGTAGCTTGAGATCTATTTAATGTTTGGCTACTTGCTAGGTACTTGTGACTTGGATTGGCCACTGTTGGAAGCAGGATGCTGGGCTTGATGGATCCTTGGTCTGAACCAGTATGGCATCTTCTTATATTCTTAAGTTAAGTGTCATAGATATAGGGGCATGGTTCTGAAAGTTTGATAGTGAATTACTCAGGTTGGTTATTGGTCTTTTGTTCCACTCACCCAGGCACGATGAGGCATAATGGGACTAGCTTGATGGAAGTAGCTGATTTCTGTACTTTTCTCCTCTTTTGATATGAAAGATTACTTGTAATAGGGGATTTTAATGGTCACTTGCTTGAAAACTCACCTAAATTAACTTGGGAATTTCACTTGATTGTTACTGATCTCAGTTTGATACAAGTGGTCAGGGATCTGATGCACCAAATGGGCCATACTTTGGATTTAATATTGGTATTTTAGAATGTTGCTAGGCAAGTAATTATGGATCTCAAATTTTACGCAGTGCTATGGTCCAATCATTATTTATTTAGTTTTAAGTTTCATCCTTTGAAGATTAAAATGTCTTCCTTATCAAATAATTATCCTAAACTTTATCAGGAGGCTATTGATGTTGTAAAGTTTGAACAAGAAAGAGTCAGGACTAATTATAAACTTTTTCTTACTTCTCTTTAGCACTTTCAAATTCATTAGAGTCTGTTCTTTCTTCTATTATTCATGCCATGGCCCCTTTGAAACTAAAAAATAAGGATGTTAAAAGGGTAAATTGAGTTCCTTGGTTTATTTTCTTTATTGGTTATTTTAAAACAGGAAATACATAAGGTGGAAAGGAGATGGTTGAAACATTTTACTGTTCAATGTAAGTTTATCAAGCCAAGAGGATTAATTCTAAGTGCAAGCATGAGAAGGCATGCAAAGAATATTATGTACAGTTGTTTCAGAGCTCACTTAATCAACCCCTTGAAATTAATCAGATTTTTAAGCCACCATCTGATTCACTCAATTTCAAAGAGTTTGATTGTGATTGTTTTTCTGATTTTTGAAGCAAAAGATTTACACAATTTACAGATTAGGATGAATGGGGTAAGACAACTGAGTTGGTTTCCTTTTCAGAACATCCATCAGTGGTTTGGGAAACATTTTCACAGGTTCCTCAGACTGAAGTTGCCACTGTTTTGAAAGAGCTAGATTAGAAGTGCTCTGTGCTGCTACAGTTGCTTGACGTTTTTCCCACTTTTGACATGTTCATCCATGCTAGGTTGTTAGTAAGAATGACTGACTCGAGAGTTGGTGGTACCATCTATATTAATGGAAGGGACAGTCCATGATGGAAGAACTTTGATGTACGAGACAGGGTTAGCTTAGCCCAAAAAGTAGTACCCTGACCTGTCGGATACTGACTTACAGAATATTAACTGAAGTATGCTTTAGTTTGGCTTGTTTTGCCCTGACAATATTCACTGCTAATTGTTGTTGTGTAGCACATCTGCCCTCTGCCTGGATAGTGAAGGCTGGCACCGAGCCAAAGAATGATGGCTGCCTGCCAGTAACTAGTATATCTGTGTACGTGATAAGATGAGCAGGCTCTATGGACTCTGAACAGGTATACACACATGCGCAGACTTTGTGGTTTTGGGTGGGAACTTTAAACATATAAAGGACATAAAACCATGGAACACAGGAAGCCATGTGGAACAGCTGTCATAGAAACTATTGAGAAACTCTGAGCCATTCCCTGGTACCAATGTTCTGCAGGAGACACCGGAAGCAGGGAAGCCAGTGACATTCTGAAGGACCAGATCCATCCATGCCATCCAGAGAGACCAGTCCTTTGTACGGACTCTTTCTTCTGGGACTGGCTGAGCTATGCCACTCATCTACGCAGAGCGGGCAAGAGAAGCCAGTTCTCCCGAAGTCCTACCGGGTGACATCTGGTCTGACACCGATACCCTGTAACATGTCCTTTATCCACACACTGTTCTCCTAAGCAGTGTTTGCCTTTGCTGATTGCTTTTATTATTTAGTAACTATAGTTATACATTTCCTCAAAGATACAGTGAACTGATGTGCAGATATCACACAAAAAGGAGAATCAGAAAGCAAGATGTGTGCTGCAATGACACTTGTAAGTGGATTGCAAATAGAGACAAATGCAACAAATCAAGTTATAAACAGTGAAAACACAGAACAGCTTTCATTCCAAATGAAAAATATACTTTTAATTAACAAAGGTTGTTATAGATATAATAAATTATACACTGGTCACCTAAATAGATGTTAATATGTTCAGTCCTCTGACACGGGCCCGTATTTCACAGAGCAGCATTGGGAGGGACAAAGGCTGACGATAAAAGTATAATAGACAATCTGTCATGACTGAAAGGGTAACTGATTTATGAAGAACCTAAATGTAAACAAAATGTATCCAGATGTCCTGCCTCAAATGTTTGAAAAATATTTGTGGAATTGAAACATATGGTCCCCGCAGTGTCTCAAACCGATAAAGAAAGCGAAAAAACAAGAAGTCAGACAGCCATGGCAAAAACTGCTGAACAAGTGGGTCAAGATATTCAATATTAGGGATGTGAATCGTTTTTTGATGATTTAAAATATCGTCCGATATTTTTTAAATTGTCAAAAATCGTTAAAGAGTGCGATACAATAGAAATTCCCCCGATTTATCGTGAAAAATCATTAATCGGGTTTGTGTCCACTAACGGGAGTTATTTGGGGGGGGGGGGGGGGCGGGAAAACCGGCACACCAAAACAACCCCTAAACCCACCCCAACCCTTTAAAACAAATCCCTTACCTTCCCCCACCCTCCCAAACCCCCCCAAAACATTTTAAAATCACCTGGTGGTCCAGTGGCAGCCCCGGGACTGATCACCTGCTCTCGGGCCATCGGCTGCCACTAATAAAAATAGCTACTACTAATAAAAATGGCGCCGGCCATCCAGTGCTCCTACCATGTGACAGGGGCCGGCCAATGGCACGGATACCCTGTCACATGGTAAGGGCAAAGGGCCATTGGCACCATTTTTATTAGTGGCAGCCGATGGCCCGAGAGCGGGAGATCACTCCCGGCGCCCCCACTGGACCACCAGGTAATTTTAAAACATTCTTGGGGGGGGGGGGTCGGGAGGGTGGGGGAGGCTAAGGGTTCAGTTTTAAAGGGTCGGGGTGGGTTTTTTGTTTATCGGATTGGGCACAGCCAATAAAAAAACAATCGGGCCGGACGATAAAAATTATAAGATTTGAATCGGAACCGGAACCGAACCGATTCCGGTTCCGATTCACATATCTATTCAATATTACCCAAACATCTTGAAAAGCTTGAAGTCGGGCAGTGCTGTCCTGGCAGCAGGATCGCAGAGTGAGAAGAATGATTAAATCACAAGCTTAAGATTCATACAATTCAGCACCTCTAAGTGCCTTGAAAGCGTTGAATGTGTGAAGCTAAGCAGGGTTCTTCTTGCTTGGCAATCCTGCTGCCAGGACAGCACTGCCTGACTTCAAGTTTTTCAAGATGTTTGGGTAATATTGAGGCAGGACATCTGGATACATTTTGTTTACATCTGGATACATTTTGTTTACATTTAGGTTCTTCATAAATCAGTCACCCTCTCAGTCAAGACAGATTGTCTTCTATATTTTTAAAGTCAGCCTTTGTCCCTCCCAATGCAGCTCTGTGAAACATGGTCCCATGTAAGGGGACTGAACACATCAACAAGTATTTAGGTGATCGGTATATAATTTGTTATATCTATATCATCTTTTGTTAATTAAAAACATATTTTTCATTTGGAACAAATGCTGTTCTATGTTTTCATTGTTTATAACTCGATTTGTTTCATTTGTCTCTATTTGCAATCAACTTACAAGTGTCATCGCAGCACCCATCTTGCTTTGTGATATATTTCTTGCCAGTATTTTTGCTTTGTACAATATATGATTTAGCAACCAGTTGTACTGTCTCCTGTTGTCAGTCCAGTGTGCAACCACAGGGGTAATCTGCGCCATTTTACCATCCTGGATTGGTTTACATCTTTCTTATCCCATAGACAGCAACAAGTTTGTTTTGATCAATGTCAGTCAACATGAGGGGCAGTTTCACTGGGGGTTCCCCAGCATTCTGCCCTATCATCCACTTTATTTACAACCTCTTTATAAGTTACTAATCAAATTGGGCGTATTCTATAAAATTTATGTTGATGATTTATAATTGGGTATTCTTGGGAATACCCTAGGGATGTGAATCGTTTTTTGACGATTTAAAATATCGTCCAATATATTTTAAATCGTCAAAAATCGTTAGGGCCACGATACAATACCAATTCCCCCGATTTATCGTCAAAAAATCGTAAATCGGGGGAAGGGGGAGGGCAGGAAAACCGGCACACCCACCCCCGCAAAATGGCGGCGGCCACAGACCAAAACGATTCGACGCAGGAGGTCGTTCCGGACCCCCGCTGGACTTTTGGCAAGTCTTGTGGGGGTCAGGAGGCCCCCCCAAGCTGGCCAAAAGTTCCTGGGGGTCCAGCGGGGGTCAAGGAGCGATTTCCTGCCGCGAATCGTTTTCCGTACGGAAAATGGCGCCGGCAGGAGATCGACTGCAGGAGGTCGTTCAGCGGGGGTCAGGAACCCTCGCTGAACGACCTCCTGCAGTCGATCTCCTGCCGGCACCATTTTCCGTACGGAAAACGATTCGCGGCAGGAAATCGCTCCTTGACCCCCGCTGGACCCCCAGGAACTTTTGGCCAGCTTGGGGGGGCCTCCTGACCCCCACAAGACTTGCCAAAAGTCCAGCGGGGGTCCGGAATGACCTCCTGCGTCGAATCATTTTGGTCTGTGGCCGCCGCCATTTTGCGGCGGCCATTTTGCAAAATGGCGCCGGCTGAAGACTACACTTAGTGTGCCGGTTTTCCTGCTCTCCCCCTTCCCCCGATTTAGCTACGGACCGCCGCTATGGAGGTAATTTAAGCTATGGACCGCCGCTACGGACCCCCAGGTAATTTAAGGCATTGGGGGGGATTTAATTTAAAGGGTCGGGGTGGGTTTTAGGGGGTTTTAGTTGCCGTGTTTTAGTGTGCCGCTGGACCCCCAGGTAATTTAAGGCATTGGGGGGGATTTAATTTAAAGGGTCGGGGTGGGTTTTAGGGGGTGTTAGTGTGCCGGCTCACGATTTTAACGATTTTCACGATACTTTACACACCCAAACGGCAACAATACGATTCCCTCCCCCTCCCAGCCGAAATCGATCGTTAAGACGATCGAGGACACGATTCACATCTCTAGAATACACTACTTATTTATTTACTTTTTTTTAGATTCCACCTTGCGGCACTTCAAAGTGGATTACATTTGGATACTACAGGTACTTCTTGGACCAAGTCCTTTATGAAAGAAATAAGCATTTGGATGAAGGAAAGTGGTCTGGCGTTAAATATTGCCAAGACTGAGGCCATTTGCATTTATTGATCTTTTAGTCTTGACTTGAGTTTATCTCAGATAATTAAGGAGGTCACCATCCCTCTCTTGAGCAAGGTTAGTGATTTAGAGGTACAGACTGATAATTAATTCTTCTTTGAAACACCGATTAAATCATTGACTAAAGTGTTTTTTTTTAAACTACAGAAAGCCCTCTGATTAAAGTATATTCTGTCAGACTATGATACAAGAATTGGTCTTGACATCAGTAGATTATTGTAATTCCTTATATTTTGGTCTCCCTAAAAAGCAGGTAAGACTCTTCAGCGCTTACTGAATGTTGCTACCAGACTCATTTCAGGATGCTCAATTTGTGAGCATATAATTACACTGGTAGTAAAAGAAATGCACTGGTTGCCCCAAAATCAGAGAATAAAATTTAAGATTTTGACAGTGGTGTAGAAGACCAATAGGGGTGAGGGTCCATCTTATCTATCTTCTTTAGTGCCTTTTTCAGGTGAGGCTAACTTGTTGGTTATTCCATCTTTTAAAGAATAAGGACATCAAATCACCTATTCTCTGGCTTTTTTGGTGATCGGACTGACTCTGTGGAATGTCCTTTCTAAGGAATTATGATCTCTTTGAGCCTATTGGTGTTTCTGGAAAAAGTTAAAGACAGTTTTATTTGCTGAGGCTTTTCAGAAAAATGTGCAGAACATGTGATCATTGTTTTCTCTTTATTGTATATGTTCTTATAGAATCTGCTTAGAATGGTTCACTGGATGGAGCGAAATATACATTATTTAAAAATAAATACATACCAAAAAATTGTTTTTCTGGTACAGTTAATTTCTGCCATATTCTAGTCTAGAGAAGACTGTTGTTAGGGGTTTTAGTAAACACTGAATACCAACAGCCAGAAAGAGAAAAATCTTTAGTCTTTTACTATAAGGTATCTCTTAATAGGAGCAGTGCAGCTTACCAAACAATGCAGAGGAAACGCCAGCTCAGTTCTTCTGTATAAGCTTAGGAGCATTCTGGTAAATGCTCCTAAGCTTATACATTGATGGGTTAGTTTGTTTGCATAGTACTTTCAAACTGGTTGGTATTATAATTTTATCTCATGTATACTAATAAAACTGGATTCTTGTAAGTCATATAATTTTTTGTAAATTGGGCCCAGGAGACAGAAATGAAACTTAATTCTGACCTTTAACATAATGATCAACCTTTAACATAGTTTTTAGCATTTCAACAGCCATGGCTATTCCTACATGTCTGATCAGTGCAATCTCATTATCTTTGTCCCCCACCACCAAATTAGTCTGGCATCATAGAAAACTTTCTTAAAGCATGCTTACACTGTGTTTTCAATATTTGTAAGCACTTTTCACATCTCGTATATGGTTTAGTGTCTTGCTGGACAATTACTAATAAAGCACTAAACCAAGCACAACAAACATTCACTTGGCAATTAGACTGAATACACTATAAATACCAATGTAAACATCAGTTTAGTCTGGTCAATGCTCTGGAAATAGTAGAAAATGCAAGAATCAATAAATCAAAACACATGGCATCTGGATACATGCTTGCAATTAAAAGAAAAAATTGAATTATGTAAACCTTGGAAGCTGCAGCATGGCCAGATGGATAGCAAAAATATGACAAAGAAAAGGGGAGAGAGAGATACAGCAAGCGAGTAGCAGGCTACCAATGAACCTTCTTTCCTCGATGTACTTCCTAGAGATTATAGAAAAGGTTTTAAAACAACAGTCCCATATAGGAACCTAAAGGTTAGATTTACCCTTTAGGAAAAGATGTGTGAAAGGCCCTTCTTTGTACTCCAGCCTTGGTTTGTTTTTTTTTCTTTTTGTGGACATTTGGTATTTTGAGATGAAAGATTGTTCCTTATCCAGAATAATTGTTTAATATTTCTTCCCCCCAACCATGAACTTATTTCGGTTCTTTTAATTTTCATGCTTGTTAATTTTAGCCTGTGTATATTTTCTGTTTTAAAATGTTAGTGATTGTGTTTTGATTTTATTTGCACTGAAATCTATAAAAAGATGAATTACATTTCTATGAGTAATTGACTTCAGTCAGAGTACATTCTATGCCTGTGTTGTGATATCCCGAGCGATGTAAGTTTCCATTATTTGTCTTTTAGATTGCTTATGTTTTCCTGTGATCTGACTAGCACATCTGGTCTACTATAGGCAGCATGCTAGTGTTTATAAATAAATAAAGAATGAATGTCAGGTTAGTAGATGTTATGGCCAATGACCGCGGCGGTCCGCACCCGGGGCTGGTCACTCACTGACGTGGGCGGGCTGTCGCTGAAGTGCCGGCAGGAGCAGGCAGCTGTCCCCGATGCTCTCTTCACGGCCGTTCCAGCCGCCGCTGAGCAAGGCCACGTCTCCGGCCTGCCTTCTTCTTGGCCATTGGCTCCTCCCCTGCCAGGCCTTCCTAGAGCCACGTGTGCAGCTGATCTCAGGCATTTAAAGGGGCCATGACAGGAAATTGTCACGGCTCCTCCCTGGGGACTCCTCCTACCTGTTTGCTATTTAAGGCAAGGTCTGCCCCTCAGACCTTGCCTTGGTTTCTTGGCTCCTGGTGCTGTGTTGTTTCTGAGCTCCGGCTTCCGCGTTCCTGTGCTCCGCTACCTGTCCTCCTTAGTCCTGCTCCTGCCTTCCTGGTCCCAGCTCCTGCTCCTTTCCTCGTTCGATGGATCTTCTGGTTTTGACTCCTAGACCAGCTTCCGACCATTCCTATGGCTTTGACTCCTGGACCAGCTTCCAACCATTCCTCTGGCTTGGACTCCTGGACCGGCTTCTGACCATTCCTCTGGCTTTGACTCCTGGACCGGCTAACAACCACTCCTCTGGCTTTGACTCCTAGACTGGCTTCCGACCATTCCTCTGGCTTCGACTTCTGAACTGGCTACCAACCTTCCTCAGGCTTCCGACCTTGGACTGAACTTCGACTTTTCTACTATCTTCAGGGGTCCACTTAAGTCCAGCCGGCTCCACGCACCCAAAGGCTCAACCCGCGGGGAATGGGGCTGGTATTGGTGAAGCTCCAGTCGGCCCCTGGTTCAGTTCGGCCTCGTCTTCTGACAGTAGGGACCTAAGAGGGTTTACTCTCTCAGTAGCGCTAACTCTACCTCGGACAAAGGATCCACCTTTCAGAAGCCCAACAGTAAACCAAGGCCACGGATCCGGCAGAGGCTTCAGCCCTGCAAGCCTGGCCCAGAAGATTATGGAGCAACAGCAGGTATTAGAATCCTTGGCGTCCTCCATGGATCGGCTCAATGCCTGGATTCGGTGGTATCAGCTCACACAATTCCTCCACCAGTACCGATGCTGCCAGTGTTACAGGAACATCCTCGCCTGGTAATTTCACTGCCAGATGGATAGCAAAACGCCTGGATTCAGTGGTATCAGCTCACACAATTCCTCCACCAGTACCGATGCTGCCAGTGTTACAGGAACATCCTCGCCTGGTAATTTCACGGCCAGATGGATAGCAAAAATATGACAAAGAGAAGGGGAGAGAGAGATACAGTAAGCGAGTAGCAGGCTACCAATGAACCTTCTTTCCTCGATGTACTTCCTAGAGATTATAGAAAAGGTTTTAAAACAACAGTCCCATATAGGAACCTAATGGTTAGATTTACCCTTTAGGAAAAGATGTGTGAAAGGCCCTTCTTTGTACTCCAGCCCTCCACGTTATTCTGGCAAACCCCGCCTGTGCCAGGAGTTCCTCGATCAGTGCAGTATGCTCTTCCATCTTCAAGCTTCCCTCTTTGTGGATGGCATAACGAAAACGACATACATCCTATCTCTATTAGAGGGCAAGGCACTGGCTTGGGTATCCCTTCTATGGCAACATTGCGACCCAGGCTTGTAAGATCTCCCTCGCTTTTTGGAGCTGTTCTGAACCATGTTCGTGGATCCCAGAAAACAAGTAGCCGCTGGTACCAACCTTCTGCATTTCCGCCAAGGAGGACGTCTGCTCGCGGACTATACGATAGAATTCAGAACCCTAGCGTCAGAACTCCATTGGGAGGAGAGCTGTCTCCGGACCATATTCCTCGAGGAGCTGTCGGCCAGGATTAAGGATGAGCTGGCAGCCCGGGAGCTTCCACTCTCGCTCGATTCCCTTATTGAGCTGGCAACCAGGATTGATCGCCGTCTTCAGGAAAGGGCTCGCGAATGCCTGGGCTCGAGAAGACGCATGGCGGCATCTACTCCTCCACGCCTATCTTCTCCCATCTCCCGAACTTCCCCTATCACTGAGGGGTCCGTTGAAGAGCCGATGCAGTTAGGAAGAGGCCCTCTCTCTGGAGGAATGACAAAGGCACTGTAAGGCAGGTCTCTGCCTTTATTGTGGAGGATCGGGTCATCTCATTGCTAGCTGCCCAATCCATCAAAGCTTAGGCTCCATTGGGGGAGTGACCCTAGGTATGACTTCCCCTGCTCCCCCGCTTAGCTTGCCTGTGACCCTCTTCCTTGAAAGGCATGAATTTCCCATGCTGGCTCTGGTAGACTCTGGGGCTGGAGATAATTTCATCCTGCAGGACATCATAGAACAACTGCTCATTCCCACTCGTCAGTGCCCGAGACCTTTGACCCTCTCCTCCATCTGCGGAGATCCCCTCCCGGGGAGAATAATGCACCACACGGTACCCCTGGAGTGCCACATTGCACCAGACCATACAGAACACATCACGCTATATGTCATCCCGAAAGCCATGCACCCAGTTGTACTTGATATACCTTGGCCACAATGCCACAACCCGCAGTTCGACTGGACATCTTTACAACTAACTCGCTGGGGCCCAGCGTGTCATGAAACCTGCCTTAAGGGGCGAACTTCCCCCTCTAGCTGTCTCTGTACCTCTCTGTTGGAGGGCTTGCCTAGTCAATACAGCCAGTTTGCCGATGTGCTCTCCAAGAGGGCCGCAGAGACTTTGCCCCTGCATCGAGAATTTGATTGCGCCATTAATCTGATTCCTGGAGCCAACCCACCTTTTGGCAGAGTTTATCCGTTGTCTGCCCTGGAAACCCGTGCCATGTCCGAATATATTCAGGACAATCTTCAGAAGGGGTTTATCCGATGGTCCATGTTGCCAGCCGTGGCCGGCTTCTTCTTTGTCGGCAAGAAGGATGGGACTTTGCACCCTTGTATTGACTTCCAGGGGCTGAATGCTATTACCATCAAGGATCAGTACCCATTGCCATTGATAGCTGAGCTCTTTGATTGTTTGCAGGGAGCCAGGGTTTTCTCGAAACTGGATCTTTGAGGGGCCAACAATCTGATCAGGATTCGAGAGGGTGATGAGTGGAAGACTGCTTTTAATACCAGGGATGGCCATTATGAATATCTCATCATGCCATTTGGACTGACCAACGCTCCTGCCGTCTTCCAGCACCTCATTAATGAAATATTTTGAGACTTGCTCTACGTATGCGTAGTGGTCTACTTTGACGACATTTTGATTTTTTCTCGAGACCTACAGATGCATCAACAACATGTTGTCCAGGTTCTGCAATGCCTAAGAGAGAATCGAATCTATGCCAAAATAGAAAAGTGCATCTTTGAAAAAGAGTCCCTACACTTTCTGGGGTATATTGTCTCGAACTGGGGCTTTCAGATGGATCCCTCCAAATTGAAATGTATCCAGGAGTGGCCCCAACCTAGCGGGTTATGAGCTCTCCAGCGTTTCCTCAGTTTTGCTAACTACTATCGTAGTTTTATTCAGAACATTTCTAAACTGGCCGCGCCTCTCATGGCCCTAACTTGTAAGGGGGGCAAATATCAAGGCCTGGCCTTTTGAGGCCGAAGAAGCCTTCTAGGCTCTCAAGAAGTCCTTCTTATAGAGACCTTGCCTCCGGCACCCAGATCCCAGGTGCCCATTTACGGTGGAGGTGGACACCTCCGTGGAAGAAGTATGAGCTGTGCTCAGCCAGAACGATGCATCGGGAACCTCTCATTCCTGCTCTTACTTCTCTAGGAAATTCTCTCCAGCAGAACAAAATTATTCCATCAGCGACAAGGAGCTCCTAGCCATTAAGCTTGCATTGGAAGAGTGGCGACAATGGCTGGAGGAAGCTCAGCATCGTATAACAGTCTACACTGACCATAAGAACTTGGTGTATCTCCAGCAAGCCCAGCATCTGAACCCGCGCCAAGATCGCTGGGCACTCTTTTTCACACGTTTTGACTTTGAACTTTGCTATCGACCAGCTAGTAAGAACATTAAGGCGGATGCCTTATCCCGCTCCTTCTCTGCTGAAGACTCGGATGAGCCCATTCAACATATCATAGACCCGGCTCTTATCATACTCTCTGCTACACTTACAGTCCCACCTAAAACTGTGGTCCTGAAGAGACTTCGCAGCAAGGTCCTAGCCTGGGCTCACAACTCCCAGCTAACTGGATATCCTGGACGAGATCAGACCCAAGCCCTTCTCTAGCGGTATTATTGGTGGCCCAAGATGCACAAGGACATTTGAGCATATGTCGATTCATGCCCAATCTGTGCTCAGCACAAGATCCCAGCAGGGAAAACTTGGGGGCTATTACAACCTCTTCCGATTCCCACGAAGCCATGGACACACATCTCCACGGACTTCATCGTGGATCTTCCTCCCTCTGAGGGCAACACGTTGATATGGGTAGTAGTGGACCAATTTTCTAAAATGGCCCACCTCACCCCGCTATGCTCCCTCCTGTCTGCTCCCTGTCTGGCCTAACTGTTCATGCTTCATATCTTCTGTCTTCACAGAACACCGCAGCACATCGCATTCGATCGTGGCCCTAAATTTACGGCCCAATATTGGCTCAACCTCTGTAAGAAGTTTTGCATTTCCCTGGATTTTACCACTGCGTTTCACCCCCAAGCTAACGGCCAAGTGGAACGTACAAATCGTACCTTGAAACAGTTCCTACGTTTGTATGTCAACACCAGTGGCATGGCCAGAATTGATTTTTTGGGTGGGCACAAGGTTAACATAGGTGGGCTAACATCTCAAAATAATTTATTTTTTTTTTTACCTTTGTTGTCTGATCTTTGTATTTTTCTAATCAGTTGGTCCTGGCCTCTTTTTCCCATTTTTTCCCTTGACGCTCATTTCCTAATTCCTTTTCAGTGTCTTTCTTCTATTATTGTCTTCTTCCCTTACACACATACATGCTTTCTCTCCCAGACTCCCCCTCACACATTCAAGCTCTCACTCTCATATGCTCTCCCCCCCCCCACACACAAGCTCACATTCTCTGCAGACACACATACAAGCTGTCACTTTCTCACCCCTCCCCAGGCTTATATTCTTATGCACATACAGACGCACATCCAGGCACCCATTCTCACCCACACACACAAACCCAGTCTCCCATTCTCACCCACAAACCCATGTTCCCATTCTCACCCACACATACACATATTCAAGCTCCCATTCTCACCCATACATACACACATTTAAGGTCCCATTCTCACCCACACATTCTCACCCACACATACACGCATTCTTATCCACATTCTTACACACATATTCAAGCTTCCATTCTCACTCACACACTCAAACCCAGACTCCTATTCTTACCCACACACCCAGGCTCCCATTCTCACCCACACATACACACATTCAAGCTCCCATTCTCATCCACATATTCAAGCTTCCATTCTCACTCCCACACAAACCCAGGCTCCAATTTTCACCCACACATACACCCAGGTTCCCATTCTCATCCACACATACACATTCAAGCACCTGTACAGCTTCCACTTCCTACCCCCAAAGCAGGAAGATCAGCTGGCCTCTCCTTCTGCCACCGGCCTCCTGCTATCTTCGGGCCATATGGCCCACCGATCTTCCTGTTTGGGGGGAGAGGGGGAGGAAGCGGAAGCTGTGCGCTGTGCTTCCGCTCCCCCCCAAACAGGAAGATCGATAGGCCGTACGGCCTGAAGATAGCAGGAGGCCGGTGGCAGTAGGAGAGGCCAGCTGATCTTCCTGCTTTGGGGGAGGAAGCGGAAACTGTGTGCGGCGCTTCTGCTCCCCCCCCCCCAAACAGGAAGATCGGTCAGCCATACGGCTTCAGGACCGCTTCCCCATATGCGCTGTGCAAATGCATGGAATGGCACGCCAGGCCTTGGTCCTCCTCTTCACCGTTGCGGGGATGGGATCCCGCAACAGCCTTGCAGTTCTGGTGCCAGTTGGGTGGGCCTGGGTCCAAATTGGGTGGGCAGCTGCCCACCCAGGCCCACCCATGGCTATGCCACTGGTCAACACCCGTCAGGACGACTGGGCAGCACTTCTCCCCTGGGCTGAGTTCTCCCACAACTCTCATTCCTGTACCTCTACTGGGGCCTCACCTTTTCAGATTGTTTTCGGACGACAATCCAGGCTGCCCTTACCTCTGCCACTGCCTGTCCCCTCACCGGCAGCCCAGCTTACTGCAATACAACTGAAGAAGCTCTGTGTTCACACCCAGAAGATGCTCCTAAAGGCAGCTTGCACTGCAAAAAGCTTTGCTGACAAACATCGAAGACCGGCTCCCCGGTTCTGTCCAGGAGAAAAGGTGTGGCTTAGTACTAGGCATATCCGCCTGAGAGTCCCATCGATGAGACTGGCCCCCACTACATTGGTTCCTTCCCAGTGAAACGGCAACTGGGTCTTGTGACCTATCAACTTCGTCTGCCTGCCAAATTGAGGATTCATAATTCCTTCCACGTGTCTCTTTTGAAACCCTTGGTTCTCACTTGGCCTACTCGGAAGGTCCCTGAAGCTCTGCAGCCAGGGCAGAAGAGGAAACCATATACCAGGTCCGTGAGATCTTCGATGTCTGGAAACGAGGCCGCAAATGGGAATACCTCCTAGCATGGAAAGGATTTGGGCCTGAAGAGAATTCTTGGGAACCTGCTACTAACATCCTAGATAAGGATCTCATCAGGATCTTTCACCCCAATCACCTGGAAAAACCCAAGAATTCTAGGGGGAGGCCTAAAGAAGGGGGGTACTGTTATGGCTGCTAGCTGCGGCGGTCTGCGTCCAGGGCCAGTCACTCACCGATGTGGGCGGGCCGTCGCTGAAGTACTGTTAGGAGCAGGCAGCTGACCCCGATGCTCTCTTCACGGCTGTTCCTAGCTTGATGGACTCTCTAACTGGGTAACATCAAGTTAGGTTGAGCGAACATTGCTCAAATCTCATCTTTGAGTGAGTTTCCTCACTCCGAGGGTCATCAAATATTCACAAGAGAGCACTGTTCTGTTCGTACATCTCACTTTGAATGTCAAAATGGCCCCTAACCCCTACACTATTACCTAAACCTCACCTTGAGTTACTAGGTGGGCCTCCCATAGAGATATAAATACCAATCTAGTGTTAGGGCATTATGGCTAGGCTTGCTCTCTTTCTTTCTCTCTCTCTTTCTCTCTTTCTCCCTTCTTATCTCAAAGTGCAAAAATGTTATCACAATTTGCAGCTACTTAGCACTTTACATAGGTATTAGCACCTATTACCATAAAACACACCTCTTTTTCTATCACATGTGATATTTAGTGCATTTTGATATATCCAGGCCTTAGCTAGCTAAATTCTAGCTGACTAACTTATTAGCCAATTAGAATTTAGCTGGCCAAGGGGCCCATGCAAAACAGTGTACTCAGCTGAGTGTACTATTTAACCCACAGTTGGACATGTGATTTGGACACGCATCCACAGCACCTTATGCTATAAGGGTATGAGCGTGTCCAAAATGCGTGTCCACCCCCCCCCCCCCCCCCCCCCGGTGAAACTAATAGCGCTCATCACATGTAAATGCATGTTAATGAGGCTATAAGTTATTCAACCCAAATGTAAAAAAAAATGTGCACCTGACCTGCACATGTTTACGCTCAGAAATTAACGCCTGCCCAGAGTACCCCAAAAAGTTGTACAGAAAAGCAGAAAATACTGCTTTTCTGTACATCCTCCGACTTAATATCATGGCGACATTAAGTCAGAGGAACCAAAAGTTTAAAAGGTTTTAAAAAAAGTGCTGGTGGCCAGGTTAGGGAGCATCCATCTTCCCAACGCATGGCTGTGCACTGATTAGGAAAATGGACGCTTGTAAAATTGAGCATCTGCTTTCCTAACCCACAGACAGCCAACTTCTCCTGGGCACCCGCTGCCAAGCAGGCGCTAGGGGCACGCAATTGACCCTAGCGCCTCCTTTGCAGAACAACCCCTCATTTACATATTGCATCACGCACCCAGGAGAGGTGCCTGGGCGCACGTTAGGAAAGCGGGCACTCAACAGTGTTGAGTGCCCGCTTTCCGCGTTCATTTATTGCCTATAACAATAGATGATTCTAAGTTAGACCCCCGAAGGCCAGTATGTTCTTAAATGTCAATTCTATAATATTAAGTTTACTGTTGCAAATATCTATGGTCCTAATGTTGGCTCGCAGCACACCAAGTATCTATTTGTGCTCATCAAAAGGAGCCCGTGCTTTGTATTCTTCACTAGGTTTACCAATATCCTATTATCCTGTTTAGAATCAGTAATTCTAGCCCTCTTTGTTGGAGGGTTTATGGCTTGGTGGGATCCTTTTTCCAAATGTGATGGCACTATTTTCGTATCAAGAATTTTTAGCGCCTTGTGGATCATTGCCATCACTGAGATGGTATTTACATTGATTCCATCTGTTTGTTTCTTGGGGAACTGGAATTCAATGGACTCTCCCCTCTCTCATCAAAATTTGTTGTTTCGCTTACTTTAAGCTGCCAGACTTACTATGGTTCAGTTTTTAGAAAACTGACCCTCAACTGGATTTTTGGTGCCGGCAGGTTGCAGAAACCATCATACTGAAGTGAATAACAGCTGGCCTCAATGTTGATACATGTTAAAGAGTGGTTGTTTGATACTTCTGACTTTTCATCTTTTCAATTTATGCTGGCCTGGACTTTTCTTGTTACTTTGAATAATATCCTGAAAGTCAGAACAGAAGAGTTGCTCTATTATATTAAAAATAAAATGCAGTGATGTCTTCCTGTTGGAAGGCGTGACAGATGTGTAAAAGTCTTCATAGTGTTATGGGAGTCTCAGTTTAGTGGATTCTTGCGCCGACCTGCAGGAGACTGGTAAAAGATGGTCAATGTCTCTAGTAACTGGCAGGCCGGGAGGCAGATGTTCAGGCAGGACATAGAGGTGCTCTTCACCCTGGAAGCTGGTGCTCCCCCGGGAGGAGCCCATAGGATCCCAACCGCTGGGACTTAGGAGGCTTCACCCTTGGAAGCCGAAGCCCCCCCGGGAGGAGCCCAAGGGGCCCGGCCGCTGGGACTTAGGCGGGTTGTTGATCAGGACTGGGAACTGGAACCAGACTAGGACAGTAGATCAGTACTGTAACGGGGCTCGGGTACTGGAACCAGGCAGGAACTGTAGCAAGACTCGGGTACTGGAACCAGGCAAGAACTGTAGCAAGACTCGGGTACTGGAACCAGGCAGGAACTGTAGCAAGGCTCGGGTACTGGAACCAGGCAGGAGCTATAGCAAGGCTCGGGTACTGGAACCAGGCAGGAACTATAGCAAGACTCGGGTACTGGAACCAGGCAAGAACTGTAGCAAGACTCGGGTACTGGAACCAGGCAAGAACTGTAGCAAGACTCGGGTACTGGAACCAGGCAGGAACTATAGCAAGACTCGGGTACTGGAACCAGGCAGGAACTGTAGCAAGGCTCGGGTACTGGAACCAGGCAGGAGCTATAGCAAGGCTCGGGTACTGGAACCAGGCAGGAACTATAGCAAGACTCGGGTACTGGAACCAGGCAAGAACTGTTGCAAGACTCGGGTACTGGAACCAGGCAAGAACTGTAGCAAGACTCGGGTACTGGAACCAGGCAGGAACTATAGCAAGACTCGGGTACTGGAACCAGGCAAGAACTGTAGCAAGACACAGGTACAGGCAGGAACTGTAGCAGGTAAACAGGAACCAGGCAGGTACTTAGCAGGCAAGCAGGAACGGAGCGAATAGCAAGACAGGTCGCTCCGGGGCATAGCGCAATAGGGATCCGGTAGGTAAGCCCGTTACAAGGCAAAGACTGGGTGACTGCGGCCGTCTTATCAAGGCCGCGGCATCTGATGTCAGGAATTGGGCAGAGTCACCACTGGCGGGAAATGGCCTAGAAAAGCGCGTTCATGGAAGGCTTTCCGGCGGCGGCGCAGCCCTCGCAGGGACGCCGCCGAACAGTCCAGGAACACGGAGGTATGGGTCTGGTCGTGGCGCTCGCGGCCAGAACCGCCACACATAGATCATGCACAATATCTCAGTATTTATCTATATATGGGACTCTACAATTTATTTATGAATTTAAGTATGAATAATCCTCTATTTAAGTATTGGAAAGAGTAGGATATTTTGTGTACATCATTTCATCATGGAAGGATACTTTGTGGTATGGTGTTATCCAGATTTACAATCTACATATTCCTTGTCTAACAGCTTATTTACAAGTACTTTAACAAATTTAGCTCCAGACCTCTTTATTATGCATGCATTTGAGGAAATTTTCTTTAAGAACTATGCAAAGGAATGTTCTTGTGCTGCCTTAAATAAGGCAATACAAAGTATTAAGGTATATAATGACCTTGAATCTTTATTCAATAAATGGCAATCAAAAATGGGTATACAGATTATGAGTAAATAATTACAGATGTGTTTTTCTAATATTAGAGAGCGCACAGAAAACATAGTTTTATGAGAAACACAATGTAAGTTTCTATGTTGTATGTATGTGCCTCAAACTTGGGCATATAAAGCACATCTGCTTCCATCTGATTGTTGCATTAAATGTTTTGTTCACAGTGGTCCCTATGTTCATAATTTTTGGAGCTGTCCTCAAATTGTAATATATTGGTCTGAACTTTTGATATATCTAGGAAAACTTAAGGAGGTCCATAATTCAGAAGCATGTAGCCAGCTAACTCAGAAAATAGCCAGTTAAATTAATATTTGGGCATTTATCCAGCTAAATTCTAGCCAGCTAACCTTGGGGTGTTCTGAGGGCATAACTGGGATGAGTTGAGTTAACCAGTTAAGTTAACTGGCTAATTCTGATATTCAGAATTAGCTGGCTACCTTAGCTGGTTGGGCTAAAGAGTTGTCCTAAAGATAGCCAGCTATATTCAATAGCGGATCCTTACTTGCAAAAAGAGCATGACCCAGTGGCACCACAGGCTATGGAGGTAGCCAAGAGGTAACCTGCCTCGAGCAACAATTAGGATCCTGATTAGTCTGTACTCCCAAGAAGGCACTGGGGTAACCTGCATAGAACAGCGGTTATGACCCAAATGGCAGAGGCAAGACTGCATCAGACTTCCAAGTAAGCATTGTGGTAACTAACCTGTCGGAATGACAGTTATGATCCTAACTGCATTTGTGTCATGCTTCCAAAAAAGTATTGGGATAATTTGCATGAAGTTTCCATGGTTAAAATCAAAACTTCAATGAGTGTTAGACAACATGCCATCCAATGAAAATGTGTGCTTAGTATGCAACAGAGATAGCCTCAATTTTCAAACACTAGTAAATCCTGTAGATGTATCCTATTAATGCACCCTTAATTGCATATACTAGAAGTAGAAGTATCTGGGATCTAGTGGTACATTCTCATTTACTTTCAGAGGAACAAAACCCAATTGGACGTTGGGCATGTGGTCATTGTTCAATGTGTGAATAGGCCACAGTTGATCCAGATTGGAATAATGTGAATTCTGGTAGGGTATAGAAGGCTAAAATGCATTCAGACTGTCAGATATCACGTGTTATATACATGATCATTTGTCCCTATTTAAATAAATACACAGGCAGGACCCAGAGAAAAATGTATACATAACTTATACAACATCGAAGTTGTATCCGGACGGAGAAATTACAGGCTCCAATGATTCAACAATGTGTGCAGTTTTCATATCAATTTCTGTATCTCAGTGTGACAGAGTGTACAAACAACTCCCTCACTCTACCTTAAGGAGCCCAGTTCAGGCTTTTAACCCAGTCCTCTTTAAGGCAGAATGCAGCAAGGGATTCTGGGTAAAGGTAGGTTCCCTTCATCTTACTATAAGAACCCAGGCCCAAAGAGCTTCAGAGTCCCAAAGGGGGGAAGGATAGTCTCACCATATGCAAGTAGTAGTTACGTCTAGGGGTGTGCATTCGGATTGACCGCATTAGTGAAACGCAACTCATTTTTTTTTTTTACTTAAAAAATTGATTCGACATAAACGATCGGATTTCCCACATATCGAACATAGATATGTTCGATATGTGGGAAATCGCGATTGTTGAGCCAAAATAAAAATATAAACCCCCTCACCCTCCTTAATCCCCCCCCCCGACTTACCACAACTCCATGGTGATGGAGCGGAGTGAGGACGCCATTTCTGCAATCCTTGGCGAGAAGCATGTGACGTCGGCGGCACGTCGAGTGACGCCGGCGTCACGTGATTCCCGGCTCGTTCGCGCCGGACGGCTTGTTCGGCCCAAAAAGAACTTTTGGCCAGCTTGGGGGGGTCAGGAGGCCCCCCCAAGCTGGCCAAAAGTTCTTTTTGGGCCGAACGAGCCGTCCGGCGCGAACGAGCCGGGAATCACGTGGCGCCGCGTCACTCAGACGCGGCGTCACGTGATTCCCGGCAAGTTCGCGCCGGACGGCTCGTTCGGCCCAAAAAGAACTTTTGGCCAGCTTGGGGGGGTCAGGAGGCCCCCCCAAGCTGGCCAAAAGTTCTTTTTGGGCCGAACGAGCCGTCCGGCGCGAACGAGCCGGGAATCACGTGACGCCGCGTCACTCGACGTGCCACCGACGTCACATGCTTCTCGCCAAGGATTGCAGAAATGACGTCCTCACTCCTCGCTCGATCACCAGGGAGTTGTGGTAAGTCTGGGGGGGGGATTAAGGAGGGTGAGGGGGTTTAAATTTTTTTTTTGCACATATGTACATATACCCAACTCATTGGATTTTTTTTATGTCCATATTGGCCGCAAGTGGGACCCCCTTTCGGACATAAAAAATATGAACATAAAATTTTGCTCTGCACATCCCTAGTTACGTCTAAGGTTTGTGATTGACATAAAGGTTAAAACCTTGCTCTGTTAAGATTGTGAATTACTTGGAGTGAAGGAAAGCTCTACTGCTTCTTTTGATTTGATTTGTGTACTACCTGAAGCTATGGTGAGCTGCCCTACTTGTTTTGAATTTGGAACTTTTATTCACTATAAATAAAGTGCATAAAAGGGTAACAGCCAGTGTCTGCAGCCTGATTCTTTCTGGTTGTTACCAAGCTGCTCTCACCAAGTTACCACACTCAGGTTTTGGAGTGGATTAATAAAAATTTCCATGCAGGAGATCACAAAAAATTTAGGGAACAGTACCTGATCTTTAATTTTAAGTCCATTCATCCTCATGGTTTAAACATCTAACTAGATTGGCACTCGTTAATATAATCAGTGATTGCCAAGTTGTTCAGCTTTGATTGATAATAACGTCACTGTTAGATGCAGGTTTAAGTAGAGGAGGGGAAGTCATGGAATAATGGTATGATAATACTTCCAGTATCATGACATTATGGAGGACAAAAAAGATGCCAAAAATAAGCATGCAGTCTCACAAAGTAAAGTTAAAAATAGGGATACGATTTCACTATATATTTTGATATAATACGTTTTGCTTGTAGAGTGAATACAGTGACCACACCCTGAAGAAGGACATCACTGTCTGAAATATAGATTCATGTCGGGCTTGTTTGGTGAACTGTTCAGCACTTAATAATGAGACCAGTTATATTATGGCAGCGATCATTTTGAAGAAATTATGATAAATTATCTGTCCAGCAGACATTATTAAATTGTAGATTTTTTTCATATTCTGAATTTTTAATCTTTTAATTGCAAAGTGACATAATTTGCTCTACACTGACCAATGATTAGATATGGAGCGGAGAAAAAGCTTTATGTGTATACATACATTGATGATGGCTATTATGAAGGTCACTAATTTTCAATTATACTCTTTAATGAGTTTGTTAAAATTGAGGAGGGGAAAATTATTGTGTTAATAGTTTATCAATCTACCAGCCTCCACTTTTTTATTATTGGTGAGAAATACAAAGTTGCTTGTTTGCATTGTTCAATTTTAAGATTTATTTTTATCTGGGCAAAAATAGGAAAACTAGTTTCAACAAACCTTTTCTTTTACTTAACAGTGAACATCCACAAAATATGTTAGCGACCTTCGCCTGAACACTGACTGAGGTTTAGCATGCAAAAGTCACTTTTAAGTGCCATTACCACTTTTCTATGTTTTACCTCCCCTAATGCGTGCATAAGTCTATATAGTATGTATCATACGTCTATACAGCATATCATATCCTGAGGTTAATTTTACTTCCATTTGCAGCAATATGCAGAATATGTCACCAAATTAAAGATATGGAGGTGCCAGGAGCACTACTTTTCATATTGAGAAAGGGATAATAAGAGTCATGCATATTGTAATGATGCTGATTATGCATTGTACAATTATGAATAGGGACTGACCTAACAACCTACATAAAGGGGTTTTATTAGGGGTTCCTGAGTTGTACAGGGCTTCTGAACAAAGTTTTTCAAGGTAGGATCCAATTATTTAAATTCACCAAACTCAGCATTGATCTCTCTGATGGTAATTTTTCTAAGTCCCAAATTTGGTTGATTCAAGTCCATTGTCCTGACAAAGACATGGTCTCCATAAGGGAACACTGTACTTAAGGTCTAATGTCATTACTGATACAAAAGTACCTTATTTCTCTTCCTGCTGATACCATGCTTCATGCAGCTGTGCATACTATTATCTTTCCCAGCTGATAAATAGCACAGAGCCCTACTAGTCTGTCTATCTTCCAGACTGCAAACCTCACTTAATTTCTGACTTTAACCTCTGTGGCTCTCCAGCTCTCCAAATATCACTGTAGCCAATTTTATGTTTCAAAATCCTTTTTTGATCAGTTTAAATGTTTTACTGCATGTATATATTTTTAATCTTTTTGTATTGTAAAGTGTATTGTTTATTGTAAATGTTTATTGTTTATTGTAAAGCACTGTTGCACATGTTCGTTCTATTTGGCACAGCTGCAATGTTTCTGTTAATTGTGAACCGATGTGAGGTTACTAAACAAATGTCAGTATATAAAAACTGCAAATAATTAAATAAATACATAAATAAAAATAAATATATTACAACAAGATAGCTACTGTAAATCAGTGTCCAAAGAAATGAAATACATGAAACAATTATGGATTCAAGGGTCTAACACAGTGCTTCTCAACTTTTTTCCCATCATGATGACACACCTGACAGACCACGCTCACGTGTGTGACACACTGCTCATTACAATTTACGGCGGAAATAAAAAATAAAGGTCCAGCATTATTTTTATTGTTAAGAATGACACAAGGAAAAGATACATATTCTGCCTGAACAGAAATTGCATAAACAGTAAACATCCCACTCCAAAACAGCACCAATTTCCAGCACTTAACAGTAACCACCTTACCTAAGAAAAGGCAACACTGAAAATATTACACCAGGCCTTAAGACACCAATACATCTCCTATTAGGAAAATGGACCAAGTCAGGCTGCTATAGAGCCCTACCCAGAATCTACACGCCAGCAGAAAACCTCACCTGAATAACATGTACTAACCCTCACCTAACAAAGAATAAAGAGACCAAAACGCATAACTAGAAGCATGCAGACAAAAACTGAACTGGAAACCGCAATAAGCCAGTGTAACAAGCCAGTGCAACAAAGGAAAAAAGGAAACTACCCATCCTTATAAAACAAATCAAGAAATATAAAACCATACTAACAAAAAGAACAGATGATTTCAAAACAGCGGATGAATGGAATATCCAATAATTAAAAACTCATAACAAAAATTTCTAGATACCAATAAAATATTTCAAAATAGCAGACACAAAGACCCAGTAATGAAAAATAATAAGGATACAAAAAATGTTTTGCTCTGCATACCTGGGAGCGTTTGATATCCAGGTGCCCTGAGATTGTTTTGAATTAGCAGGAGGAGGGATGGTTTGCTTGCAAATTTCTCCTCTCTCTCTCTCTCTCTCTCTCTCTCTCTCTCTCACACTGGCTCTCAATCACTCTCACTTATATAGGCTCTTAATTACACATTTACACACATGCTGTCTATCTTTTCAGGCTTACACACTAAGGCTTTCAATCACACACACATACATGCTGTCTTTTTCTCTCACACACAGACTCTTATGCACATGCTTACAAACATACTCTCTCTCTTTCTTTCGTTTACTCACAGGCTCTCAATCACATACTCACATGCTTCCTTACCTAAACCAGCTCTCAATCACACACAAACACACATGCTCTATCTTTCTCTCACTTTCACACATGCTCTCAATCACATACTCACATGCTCCCTCACCTAAACCAGCTCTCAATCACACACATACTCTCTTTCACATGTAGAGGCTCTCAATCATTCACATACATGCTATCTCACATACACACAGACACACACACACACACAGGATCTCAAACACACATGCTTGCTCATTCACTTACTCTCCCCCCCCCCCTCCCCTGAACCAGTGGCAGCAGCAGCTTCCTCCACTTCTAACCCTAAAGGCAGCAGCAATCTCCTTCACTTTCAGCCCTCGCAGAGAAAGGAGTCCCATTTGCTGCGGGGATTGACTACGTTCTTAGTTTTTCTCCAAGCCGCGTTGCTCATTCCTCAGGTCGCGCCTCTCTTCTTTTCTTCGGGCCAATGCTGCCCATACTAGCATGGTCTCTTCTTCCCGCACACACACCCACTGCTCACCACTTCCTCTTCCGGGCCGTGGGGGGATGGGGTGGGAAGAAGAGAGCATGCCGGTGCCGCTGACTCCAGCTGTCCTGCTGCATTCCGCTCGGGCTATCAGCATTTTAAGCCCGGGCATGTTTAATTAATTTTTTATGTGCCATTAGCTGTTTCAATAATACACAGAGGTCCAACTTTAATCCAAACCAATTTAAGTTTATTTAATATTAAAAGCCAATCGTATTAGACCCCTGGGAGACACAGAGTGGGAGCCCATTGTTTGTTAAGGGCTCTCCCTGCATGTCTCAGCGTTTGTTTGTCAGGGCTAAGTTTTTATAGATAAAAAAATCCAGGGACTGTATAAAGTATCAGGTACCACTTGTGTCCTATCCAATCAGGCAAACTGTATCTATGCTTCCCTGATACCACCTCCCACCTTAAAATCCAATTAGGCCTAAGAAGGGCCCACGTGTCTATTGAGTACTGTCAATCTTCTGTTAGTTCGTCCTGTCAATATATCAATCATTGTAGTAGGTCTGTGTTCTGTCGCTCATTCCAAGCCTTTGATCAGAGTCTTGACCTCAGGGGATCTTCAGTTTAACTGGCCTCTTTCAGTCGAGATAGGAATCTGTGAGAACAAAGCTTGGAATGTGGCCTCAGCCATTTGCCATAGATAACCTCATGACCTTTCATCATATCTGGTTAGGTCTGAATTCATTCCAGATGGCTCTCAGTAGCCATTCACGCACAGGTCAGCTTAAGTTCAGTTCAGTGTCTGCCAGCAGTTTCAGTTAAGTCTGACAGCAAAGGACTCTGGGATAAGCTGAGTGAACCAAAGTCCTGAGCCAAAGCCTTCATGTTACCTGCTCATACATCAGGCGGAAGATCTATTTCACTTGGGTAGGGGGAGCAGCTGGGTCAGCAGGGGACCGGGAAGTGTGGAGACACAACTGTGTGTTCTTGGCGACACACCGGTTGAGAACCACTGGTCTAACATGCTTCAACTTTAAATGATCCATTATTTGCTGATGAACTCTTTCTATTACTTAGATTAAGAATGACATAACTGCTACACCATAGCAGTTTTCGATAATGCACATACATCAGTTGCTATGCTTCTTTTTTTTTTCTCAACTACTTGTATCAATTGAAATTAAGAACATAAGAACATGCCATACTGGGTCACACCATGGGTCCATCAAGCCCAGCATCCTGTCTCCAACAGTGGCCAACCTAGGCCATAAGAACCTGGCAAGTACCCAAAAGCTAAGTCTATCCCATGTTACTCTTGCTAGTAATTAGGGATGTGAAAATATCGGAAGATATTTTCAAACTCGTCAGAATTTGTGGGGCCCCCAAACCCAATAGGAAAACCCCATGAAATTTTTCATGGGGTTCTCTTATCGTTTTGGGGGGGGGGGGGGGCGAGATGAAAAGGCACTTAAAAATGGCCATCCAGTGCTCCCACCATGTGACAGGGGCCGGCCAATGGCACGGATACCCTGTCACATGCTAAGGGCAAAGGGCCATTGGCGCCATTTTGATTAGTGGCAGCCAATGGCCTGAGCGCGGGAGATTGCTCCCGGGACCCCCACTGGACCACCTGGTAGTGTAAACATTTTTTTGGAGGGGGGGGCGCGGGAGGATGGGGGATGCGAAGGGATTAAATTTAAAGGGTCAGGGTGGGGGTTTTTTTTTTGGCAGGACACAGCTGATTAAAATGGGTAAGAATCGAGGGAACAAAGATTTCCCACGGTTTTTACCCGAAATCATTACCGGAAATGAGTCCGGTACCGATTCACATCCCTATTAGTAATAGCAGCGGCTATTTTCTAAGTCAACTTAATTAATAGCAAGTAATGGACTTCTCCTCCTAGAACTTATCCAATTCTTATTTAAACCCAGCTACACTAACTGCACTAACCACATCCCCTGGCAACAAATACCAGAATTTAATTGTGCATTGAGTGAAAAAGAACTTTCTCTGATTAGTTTTAAATGTGCCACATGCTAATTTCATGGAGTGCCCCTAGTCCTTCTATTATCTGAAAGAGTAACTAACCAATTCACATTTACTCATTCTAGACCTCTCATGATTTTAAACACCTCTATCATATCCCCCCTCAGCCGTCTCTTCTCAAAGCTGAACAGTCCTATCCTCTTTAGTCTTTCCTCATAGGGGAACTGTTCCATCCCCTTTATCATTTTGGTTGCCCTTCTCTGTACCTTCTCCTTCACAACTATATCTTTTTTGAGATGCGGTGACCAGAATTGTGTTTTATATATGTTTTTACTATACCCTACCATGAACCTTGGCTACAAATCTTGTTAAATAAACGTCCTCTCTTTCTATCTGTTCAAAGCTGAGAATGGATTAAATGTGATAAAGTTAAATAGCTGCAATTCTTGGGCCAACATTTAAATTGACAAGTAAAGAGATGTTTCAATAGGTGACTCGACAGAGATCCCAGGTTAATGTATGCCATGTAAATAAATGCATAATTATTTTTATTAGACATACTATAATTCTTCATAACATAGGATGCAGAAATCCACCTTATGATTTATCCATTCTTGGCAGATATTCTACTCAGCTACTATAAACAGTACACTCTGCCTTATTTCATATGTTCTAGAATAGGCCAGGAAGAGTGATTAAACATTATTAGTATATGATGGGTTCTGAGGTTAAAACAGAAATACTGAAAACATTTTTAAAAAAATCTGTTGGCAGTAAAACAGGCAAATCAAATTCATTAAGAGCTTCTTTTTGTTCAGATATTAATTTCATTTCTAAGAAAAAATATTTAAATGCTTTGACAGTGCCTTCTACTTAGCCACTTGCACTTCCATGAATATAAATAAACACTGTATTGACCATCAGAACCTCATGCAGATATCTTATGTTTTATATATTTATGTAACAGGATGGACATCCAGGAAGAAGTGAAAAACACGAGGAAATATCTAGCAAAGTTTGAAGAATGGTCTAAGGTCTGGCAGCTAAGATTTAATATTAAAACAATGCAGAGTAAGAACATAAGAACATAAGAAATTGCCATGCTGGGTCAGACCAAGGGTCCATCAAGCCCAACATCCTGTTTCCAACAGAGGCCAAACCAGGCCACAAGAACCTGGCAATTACCCAAACACTAAGAAGATCCCACACTACTGATGCAATTAATAGCAGTGGCTATTCCCTAAGTAAACTTGATTAATAGCCGTTAATTGACTTCTCCTCCAAGAACTTATCCAAACCTTTTTTGAACCCAGCTACACTAACTGCACTAACCACATCCTCTGGCAACAAATTCCAGAGCTTTATTGTACGTTGAGTGAAAAAGAATTTTCTCCGATTAGTCTTAAATGTGCTACTTGCTAACTTCATGGAATGCCCCTAGTCCTTCTATTATTCGAAAGTGTAAATAACCGATTCACATCTACTCATTCTAGACCTCTCATGATCTTAAAGACCTCTATTATATCCCCCCTCAGCCATCTCTTCTCCAAGCTGAACAGCCCTAACCTCTTCAGCCTTTCCTCATAGGGGAGCTGTTCCATCCCCTTTATCATTTTGATTGCCCTTCTCTGTACCTTCTCCATCGCAACTATATCTTTTTTGAGATGCAGCGACCAGAATTGTACACAATATTCAAGGTACACCTTGAATATTGTGTACAATATTCACCATGTGTACAATATATCACCATGGGGCGATATAGAGGCATTATGACATTTTCTGTTTTATTAACCATCTCCTTCCTAATAATTCCTAACATTCTGTTTGCTTTTTTGACTGCTGCAGCACACTGAGCCAACGATTTTTTTTTTTTTTGAAATTTGTATTTTATTGATTTAAAACTGAAGGACATACAAAGGTATAGTATCACTCCACAGTGTAAACGACATAGTGCACAGAAGGACATACATTGTACACTCTAGACAACGCAGAGTGGAAGTACATGATTGCTACACATGCGTCCCGCCTCAGTAAACTGAGAGCCCGCTTAAGAGAATGCCACCTCCCGCGCATATGGGACCCAAGTCTACTCTCCAAAGCACAGCTATTGCTCAGTATGTCATAGTATATACATATATCAAAAACAACATAATGCTTGACATCAATGTGGTGGTGTGAAACTAACAGATGAATAAAAACTGCTTAAACTCTGTGTGGACCTTCGCTTTTATTGCGTCCACTGTACCCCGACCCTCCCTTACCCATCCCACCCTCCCCCCCCCAAACCAGTTCATCCAAAATTCCTTTACCGACCTATCCCGAGGAGTAGATGTAGAGCCCATTAAGAGGACAATGAGGTGAAGAGAAATGTCATAGTTAGAAAAGAAATGTACCTCCTTAAGGACGCCAGTAGAGTGGATCTACCTCTCCACAATTGTGTTACTACCAGATATCAATCCTTAAGTTTCCCCCTAGAAAAGGGCCCCCAGATCTTCTGAAATTTAGGTAGCTGATCCTGCCTGATTGCAGTAAGATGACTCATAAGGTACACCCTATCCAGTCTGTGCAGAACATCACTCAGGGTTGGGGTGTCTGCCCGCTTCCACCAGAACGCAATTTCACACCTGGTAGCTAGGACGACCTGCGCCGTCAATGCTCGTTCCCCGGAGCTACCCTCCTCCGGGTCAGCCTGTAAAAGGCAAAGCTGGGGAGTTAAGTTGATCTTAAAATGTAAGGTATTCTGAATATAGTCCTGAATACTCGTCCAGGTCTGTACCACCTTAGGGCAATCCCACCACATGTGAAAGAAGGTACCCTCTAGGCCACACAACCTCCAACAGCTGGCATTGGGGCGCAAGGACATTTTGTGCAAACGTGCCGGTGTGAGGTACCATCTATAAAGAAGTTTATAGCCATTTTCTTTCAGTGTCGCAGAGACTGAGCACCTAGAAATGCGCAGGTAGCAAGATTCCCAGGCCTTCCCGGTCATGGCTCCGCCCAGATCAGAGTCCCAGCGTGTGCGATATAAAGGCTTCCCTCCTTTTCCATCATTCAGCAAAGCATATATCCTAGAGACATGTCGCCGAACCCGATCCGCGTTCCCACAGAGTGTCAGAAATAGCGGCTGTTCTTGAGCGAACAACCTAGTTAGCCTATAAGTAGAGAAGAAATGAGATAATTGCAGGTAAGTGTAGTGGTCGGACGGTTCTAGGTGGTATTGGGCCAATAAGTCGGTGAATGGTATAAGTTTCCCTCCCTTCCAGAGTTGCCCCAAAGTGGTAAGGCCCTTACGCTGCCATCTGCTAATGAACGCTTCGTCCATCCCCGGGGGGAACATGTGGTTATGAAGAAAGGATGTATACAAATACGCCACGTGGTCTCCCACGAGCTGGGTTTTCCATAGCCGCCAGGTTTCCAGCACCACTTGTGAAAAAGTTGTTAGACTCCCCCCCGTCGGTCTGGGCGTTGCCCATACCCTAGTGACCAAAGGAGGCGCTCGAGCTATCGCCTTCTCTATGGATATCCAGGGTTTGGACTGAGTCTGGCAATGCCAATTGACTATCACAGCCAGCAGGTTAGCCACGTAGTACCATAGTAAATTAGGGAAGTTAAGGCCCCCATGCAACTTATCCTTATATAGCACCGATCTAGCCACCCTTGGGGGTCTCCTTTTCCAGACAAATCGGAATAGCTTCCGCTGCCACAGAGTCAATGCTTTGTAAGGTACCTTGGCAGGCAGAGTCTGGAACAGGTAGCAAAATTTGGGAAGTATCGTCATTTTGACAGCCGCAATGCGCCCTAGCCAGGACAAACTCAGTCTGTCCCATCTATCAAAACTGTGTTGAATGGAGGTAAGAAGAGGCGTATAGTTTAGCTCAAATAGTTGCCGTAAATCAGGGCAAATCTTAACCCCCAAGTACTTAATCCATTGTTTAGCCTTCTTAAAGGGTAATTGGGCCGCCAGCTGCGAATATGCTAACTCAGGCATGGAAATATTGAGCAACTCAGATTTGTCCTCGTTCATCTTGAACCCGGACACTCTCCCGAAGGATCTAATTGCTTGCGCTAACTCAAATAAGGAGGTGGCAGGGTTCGTGACTGTGAAAAGAAGATCATCCGCAAAAAGGGACAATTTATGCTCAGACCCTCCCACGGGCAGACCCGTGATGATCGGGGAGCGTCTGATAGTCTCTGCCAGTGGTTCCAGGGTCAAAGCAAAGAGCAGGGGTGACAAGGGGCATCCCTGCCTGGTACCCCTCCGGACCTCAAAAGGTGGGGAATACGCTCCATTAATCTTAATGCGGGCTTGTGGATGGTCATAAAGTTTAGATACCCAAGTCTGAAAATTAGCACCCAGCCCCATTTTTGACAAGACTTGGAAGAGATAGGGCCAGTGAACCCTATCAAACGCCTTTTCGGCATCAATGGAGAGAAGAGTAGCAGGAATATCATTATTTTGTACATATTCAATCAGGTCAACAACGCGACGCACATTATCGGAAGCGAGCCTCCCAGGGATAAACCCGGACTGGTCCGGAGCCACTAGAATAGGAGCCACCTGTCCCAATCTCCGGGCTAGAATTTTAGCCAAAATCTTTAGGTCAACATTGATAAGCGATATCGGCCTATAGGAGCCGCACAGGGTGTGATCCCTCCCGGGTTTGGCCAGGATAGTAATGCCCGCAGTGTTAGCCTGTTGTGAAATATGGCCCGTGTCCCTGAGATCATTAAACATGTTTACAAGAGGGGTCACCAGTAGGGGGCCGAACACTTTATAAAACTTCCCGGAATACCCGTCTAGTCCAGGGGATTTGCCCATTTTGAGCTCTTTAATAACCTGTAAAACTTCTATTTGTGTCACCTCCCTGTCTAGACGCTGTCTATCTGTCTCCGCTAATGCTGGTAGTGTAACACCCTCCAAATACTTGGAGATCTCTTGAGCAGTTATGGTCTGGTCGGAGTCATAAAGTTCTTGATAAAAGGCATTAAATCGCTTACCTATCTCCCCCTGTGAGTGGAGAAATTGTCCATCTATATTTCGAATTTTCGTAATTTGTGTGACTGCCTCCTTTTCTTTCAGTTTTCGTGCCAATTGTTTGCTCGCCCTATTGCCATATTCGAAATGTTGCTGACGCAGGAGATCTAATTGGTGGGCAATATTCCCCAGCTCTAAATCATGAAGGGCTCTACGTGCCTCTTTTAACTGTTGTGCAACAGAAGGCTCCATAGCCTTTTTGTGGCGTAATTCTAAATGAGCAATGGACTCTAGCAACTGTAGTCGCTTCTTCGCACTATCCTTTTTTACAAACACTGCCCTGGAAATAAATAAACCCCGAAGGACCACTTTCAAACTCTCCCAGAGTGTACCGGGGCCTACCTCCCCATTATCATTCGTGTCCAGGAAATCACGTATGGCTCCATTAATAGTTTCAACAAATGCTCATTAAGACGCCAGAACCGAGTCCCCTGCTCCCCCCCGGGCTGCCTCAAAGTAACCCAAATTGGAGCATGATCCGACCAGGTGATATTGCCCACGTCTGTATCTAGGACATGGCTCACCAGGGATTTATCAATTAGGAAATAATCGATCCTGGAATAGGATTGGTGTGGATTAGAAAAGAAAGTGTAGTTCCTGGCTGTAGGGTTCAATAATCGCCAGATATCGGTTAGGCCCCTATCCTCAATCAAATGCTTAAAGGATTGCCTATCCTTGCGACGCCCCCCTGAACTAGAGCCCGTGTTGTCCAGATAGGGATTTCTGGTGATATTGAAATCCCCACCCACAATAACCTGACCCTCCGACCAATCCGCCAATATCTTGGAAAGCTTTCCATAGAAACCGGCCTGGTCACTTGTGGGTGCATACACATTAACCAGTGTGTAAAGAGTATGGTGAATCTGCACTTTCAGCATGATATATCGGCCCTCCACGTCCCTTAAAATGGTTCCGACCTCTGGCGTGAGATGCTGAGAAAACAAAATGCCCGCCCCGCAATATTTACTCCCTTTAGATGCTGCCGCATGGAAAAAGAGGGGAAAATCCCTGGAGGTCAGCAATTTTTCATACCGTTTGGTCAAGTGGGTTTCCTGACAGAACACAATATCAGCATGTACACGTTTCATATCCTGTAGGAAGGTTTTCCTTTTCATGGGGGAATTCAGCCCTTTAGTGTTTATAGAGAGTAGTTTTAAACTATCCATCTACAAACGTGAGAAGTTGAGGACAGCTTTTCCACCCCGCTGTGAAGAAACAGCATGGCACACCTCCCAGTAGCAACCAGCGGAGTATGCGCCTCGCACCCCACCCCACTGTAGGTCCTGCGGGACTAAGGATAAAGTAATACTGAACCGGTCTCCCTTCACCTACCCCTCCCCACCCTCCCCGTCCCCCAATGCACCCACTATCTGCGTGGGCTTCGACCTTGGAGAGTGATGACATCACTGAGCAAGTCCTATCCCACCCCCCGCCCTCCCCCGTGAACACATACAAGACAACGGTATCCAATCAACCTGTAAGACTGTAAAAACTTAACCGAACCGGGGTCCCGGCCTGTGTATGGCCGCAGTGACCCCAAGCCCCCTCGTGAGGCTCCAGTCCAAAGTGAAGAATTGTTACCACAGAGTCCCCTCGCCTCAGCCTGGGCCTTTGGATGCATTAGAATCCTCTGAATTCCTGCGAAGCCGCTTCCCACCCTTAGGCACTCGTTGCCACTTTGGGCACTCTCTCATGTGGGGTGCCTCTGGAGCTCCTACTTTCAGCGGTCGCCGTGACTCTGACATGTAGCCCGCCGCTCTCAGGATCTCCTCAGCCTCCGACACCTGCTGCACTTTAGAGGTGATGCCATTGATAGAAAAACTCAGTCCAAAGGGAAACAGCCATCTATAGCGAAAGTTCTGATCACGCAATACCTGCACCACTGCCCGGAATTCTCTCCGTTTTTGAATTGTGGTAAATGCCAAGTCCTGGAAGATTTCAATCTTGTTCCCATGCCACTGCAGGGAGCCTTGCTTCCTGGCCGCAGTCATCACCTTTTCCTTCATGGTAAAGTGATGAAAACAAGCAATGATGTCCCGAGCCTGATTATTCCTGGGGGTCCCCAAGGATCTGTGTGCTCTGTCCAGTATGATAGAGGTCTCCTCAGCTGCAGCGGGCTCCGCATGAAGCAAGGTCAGGCAAATATCTTGTATAACTTTCATACAATCTGTATTTTCATTAATCTCTGGGATGCCCCTAAACCGGAGGTTAGATCTTCTCAGCCTGTTTTCCATATCCTCCACTTGCCTTGCTAAGGTGTCTTGCGAGTCTCTCAGTTTCTGTTGTTCTTCACTGAGGGCCTGATTATGTGACTGCTGCTCCTCTAGTCCCTCCTCCACAGTTTCCACGCGGTGGTTCAACTCAGAGACCTCTGTTTTGAGCCCGGACATTATAGCCTCCATATCTTTTTTATATTGGGCCATGTCTGCTCGTATGGCCCCAAACCAAGCGGAGAAGTCAGCCCGGGATGGTGCCCCGCCGTCTCCCGACTCCGTGGGCCCCGATATTGCCTCCTCCTCCGGGTCAGTGAGCAAGGCCGCTCCGTCTGCCATTTTGTCCGCGCTCTCCGAGTCGAGCTCCGCCGCGGCTGCGGCGAAGGAAAAACGTTTGAGGTCCAATTTTTTTTTGTTAGCTGCCATAGCAGCGCTAGCAGTTGCCGGTCCTCGGTTTTGGAGGGGAACCGAGGCGCAAGGACGCCGATGGTGCCTGATGATCGGGGCGGGAGGTGAGCCGCCGGGTTTAGCCGTCCGTCCTGCGCGGTGACGTCATCCGCTCTCCTAGCCAACGATTTTAAAGTATTATCCACTATGATGCCTAGATCTATTTCCTGGGTGGTAGCTCCTAATATGGAACCTAACATCATGTAACTACAGCAAGGATTATTTTTCCCTATATGCAACACCTTGCACTTGTCCATATTAAATTTAATCTGCCATTTGGATGCCAATCTTCCAGTCTTGCAAGGTCCTCCTGTAATGTATCACAATCCGCTTGTGATTTAACTACTCTGAATAATTTTGTATCATCCACAAATTTGACAACCTCACTCGTCATATTCCTTTCCAGATCATTTATATATATATTGAAAAGCACTGGTCCAAGTACAGATCCCTGAGGCACTCCACTGTTTACCCTTTTCCACTTAGAAAATTGACCATTTAATCCTACTTTCTGTTTCCTGTCTTTTAACCAGTTTGTAATCCACGAAAGGACATTGCCTCTTATCCCATGACTTTTTAGTTTTCTTAGAAGCCTCTCATGAGGGACTTTGTCAAATGCCTTCTGCAAATCCAAATACACACATCTACCGGTTCACCTTTATCCACATGTTTATTAACCCCTTCAAAAAATGAAGCAGATTTGTTAGACAAGACTTCCCTTGGGTAAATTCATGTTGGCACTATTCCATTAAACCATGTCTTTCTATATGTTCTATGATTTTGCATTTAGGATGCAAAAACCCAAGGGAAAGGTACAGTATTGGTGGTGAAATCTTTCTAAGCACAAAGGAAGAGTGGGATCTGGGGATAATTCATTCTGATGATCTTAAAGTGCTCAAACAAGTGGATATAGTGATGATAAAAGCGAGAAAGATGTTTGGTAGCATATGAGGAGGAATGGTCAGCTGAAAAAGGGAAGTGATATTGCCTCTGTATATGTCCCTGGTAAGACCTCATTTGGAATACTGTGTACAATTATGGAAACCACACCATCAAAGGAGATAAACAGGATGCGGTCAGTCCAGAGAGTGGCTAATAAAATGGTCAGTGGTCTTCATTCTAAAGCATATGGGGATAGACTAAAAAATCTAAAAAGTATACCCTTGAGGAACAGCAAGATAGGGGAATTATGATAGAGACAATCAAATATCTCAAAGGTTTCCATGCAGAGGAGGCGAGCCTTTTCAATGGAAAGGAGGCTCTAGAATGAGGGATCATGAGATGAGGTTGAAAGGGGGTAGACTCAGGAGTAATTGTAGGACATATTTCTTTACAAAGAGGGTGGTGGATGTGTGGAACAGCCTGCCAGTGGAAGTAAAGCATGAAATAATTACAGGGGATCTCTAAGGAAGTAATAAGAATTCTAATACTAAATTAATTGAATGATTGGGCAGACTGGATGGGCCATATGGTCTTTTTCTGCGGTCATGTTTCTGTGTAAAGTGTGAATATAGCATAAACAGCCAATGGGTGGGCTTTGGGAAGAAGAGTTTTAAAATGAGGTATGTAAAATGTGAGATTTCTATAATAAAATATATCTAATCTAAATCAAGGGACATAAGACTACAGTTAAAAGAAGAACTGAACCAAGCAACTTTATATTTAGAAAACTCTAACTAGCTTCACTGCTGTCTCGTATTGCTCATACAGGAAAGGTATTTCTTTGAGTGTATCACCTGTTGCCACATTCGGTTTTACCATTTTGCTTTTAACAAGTAGTTGATTTGAAACCTTCGCTATATCCCTCGAATCTCAGCATTTCTTGTTCAGTTCTGTCGCCGGGTGCTGGTCGCTGTCCAGCATCACGGTGCTGAAATGGCAGAATGTAAATTTAAATCACGGATACAACTACTTTCAAAACAGGAATACGTCTATGATCCCGAATTATTCTTCATGTCTTTTCATTGCCCGTTTGTTGATTGTTATTTTGAAAAAACAGTTGTTCACATCTTTAGCTATTATTAGTGATGCGTGTTCAGGTTACACTGTCTTCGAATCCAACGGCTTGCATCAAAAATCCCATCTGTTAATTTAGGGCTCAGTTTAGAGTACAGCAACTAATAGCAAGTGCAGATTAACTGACTTGTTTTAGTAAAATATTGTACTCAGCCCAGGAGATATCTGTTGCATATTCTTCTCCAGATTTTCTGATCAAAATTAATGTATTTAACCATCTATTTACATTTAATTAAAAAAAATGTAGGCTGCATTGTTTCTTTGTTTTTCTATCTTTGCTTTCCAGGTATACTATTTACCATACATAAAAAGGTAAATTGAGATCCTGAAGCATGACAAGGGCAAAAAAACACATGGATGTGTTAGAATACTATCCTTGGGCTTCGCCTTTTCCACTACTGCTGCTTTAGTTCCATCTTCCATACACTTAACAGGTGTACCATAACTTAAACTTATATATTTGCCTAGGGAGTCATTACTAGGGAGAATATGATAATTGATCATTATGCGAATTGAAAGATGTCTGAAAGGTAATCAGAATGGTTATGCTATGCAAACAGAAGGTAAACACACGAGGACGGTGAAACCGGTCTGTTGGCTGTCTTACTGCATGCATGTTAACAGACAAGCATTCAAAGTCGCTGTTTTCTGAGCTCCGGGCAGACACGTTCTGCTGCTGCTGCTGCTGCTCAGCCGCCAGGGCTCTGTTTTTCCGCGGCTCTTCTCCTTCTTCTTTTAGCTTCGGCTCTTGGGAATACCGAGACCCTTCCAGCGGCTCTGACGTCAGGGGCGGCTTTCGTAACTTTGACGTGCAAAAACCTCATTCCCACTCCGTCGCGGGAAGGCTCTTTCTGGTGGTGTCTCACTCAGCCCGGATCCGCCGCCGCGTTGTTGACAGGTGGAGAGGGAAAGCCGGATCCTGCGCCTCCTACCCGTTCGCCTAGCAACAGGGAGAGCGGCAGAGGCGAGCAGCAGCCCAGCCCAGAACCAGGACCCGAACCCCTTGCTCCGAGCCGGACGCAGCCGCCACACGGCAATGGGAAGGACTTGCTGCTCCCTGCCTTGGGCGCTCTTTGCCTGCTGGTGTGCGGTGCAGCCGCTTGCAGCCGCCGACAAGCAGTTCGTCAACGAATGGGCAGCCGAGATCCGCGGCGGTCCAGAAGCGGCCAGATCCATAGCGCAGGAGCTGGGCTATGATCTCGTGGGTCAGGTAAAGCTGCTCCTTCCATGCAACTTTCTCTTCTTTATGGCGATGTAAACACGGAAACGAGTTGGATGGATTTTTTTTTTTTTTAAATTTAATTTCTACCGAGTATGTTAATTTTGATTTAAACTGATATGTAGGCAAATGGACGCGATCAATAATAATAATAATAATAATAATAATAAATAATCGTACCTACAAAATGTTATCTCTGTGTGCAGTGCACCCTGTCATGTGGTATTTGCCTACGATTCCGTGGCGTGAGTTAGTCCCCTGTGTGTTCCTGAACTTGCAGTATTGATGGGAATAGTAACATTGCTCAGGAGCCCGCACGTAGGCATTGAGAGCCGACAGGCTCCAGAAACTGGAGGATGGTCTTTGCTGTCTACCTCGGGAGCTGGATGTTATTTTCCTCCTTTCAAAATGGCAGCAACCGAGAGCCTCCGAGGCTCTGAATGTCTGCTCTGGACGGTCAGGGGTCTCCTGGCTACCTCTCAGTGAGCCCTAGGATACGCACTGACTGCTTTACAGCATCGGGAAAATCCCTAAACCACTGAACTAAAATAGGCATTGAAATGTAATCAGCTGTATAAATTAGTTTACAGCACTATATATCAATGTGCACGATGGGGAAAGTGCAGAAAAAAAGGTACTAAGTCTGCAAGAAACTTCAAAAGTGGATAAATTCCAACTTTTCAATGCCTAGGGCTACAACTCGTATACTTTCTAGTATCCAGGTAGGAAGTATGCATGCAGAAAATTATCAATAATAACAGCGATAACCACGAATATGATTTGTTTGCGTTGATGTATTTATCTATCTGTAACTCATCAAGTCTAAGCTGGTTGTTCCATTATTTCTCGCTTGATAGATAATCTGGGGCATCAAGTTTTTCGTTTATTTTGAACATGAGTCATTTATATTTATAAATCTCGACACGTTTGCCCTGAAAAAGATCTTGTGTTTTTGCATTAAGCTTCTCATTCCTCAGAATAACATAACGTCAGTGCAGTCAGGGATGAGTAATTGGTTTTGTGCAAATATACCATCATTAAGGCTTGCCTTATTTTATAAAAAAAAACAGCAGCATATACCATTTAGTACCCGATACTGCTTGGAGAGGACAAAATTGCAAGCGAGCTAATCACACTTTTAAATGGAAGAACATACATAATAGATGAACATAACAACTGCCCACCAACACAATAATCTCAACCACATGGAACTTGAAAACGGGACTGAAAATGTAATGATTAGAGATGAACATACACTTCTTGAAGACAGACAAGGAAATTCATTTTTTTCCCAATAGTCAAGAAGTATTTCCATTCCTTTTATATTCCATTTGAACTACAGTAGGCCTTTTTCTTTAACCAGGCTAGCTTCCCTGTGTTATCCTTTCCTCTCTTATTTGTCATTCAGATTCCATAGTACTGAGAGCTAGATTCCACTGGCTTTTATTGGCTTTATTGTTTTAACACAGGCCACTGTAGGCCGAGGACCACACATTTTTGTGAAATCACTGTTCCAGTGCAGACTGGTGAATCATTTACTCATGCCCTCTGATTGCAAGTCAAAAAGTGCAGTATAGACCATGTCTGTTTCTTTTCTGTTTGATCTCATGTTACAAGACATTGCTTTCTAGTCTCTTGAAGATATATGTCAAATCACAAAAAGCAAGTCATGTGGTAAATCAGTGATCCCATTAGTAAGTAACAGTGCATTCTTTTTTTTTTTTTTTTTTGAAAACTGGGGTTTATTGGTATGGAATGTTATATTAGTAGTTTTCAGATTTATTTTATAGCTATAAATCATGAAGGGATGATCAATTAGTTAATATACAGAGAGAATAAATGATGCCAGTTTTTTTTATTTGCGTGATCTAGGTTAAATTCTGGTTAAAGTTCTTATAGAAATTAGATTAATGGTTTCTGTTACTAACAGATATTTGTTTAGATCACATAACCACCACACAATTTAGCAAAATTATTTTGAGTTTAAAAGCGATACACACTGCAAGGAGGACACTGCAGGTCAGGAGCACTGAAATTTACCTCATACATTTTTAGGGAAAATTGTGAAACTTCAGTGCAGAGAGGTTTGGGTATGCATGCTCCATAAGGCAGGGCTTCCCAAACATGTCCTTATGACCCCACGATAAACATGCTTGAGATAAATGTTCATACACTGATGATCCAGTATATTCAAAAAAGGATTTTACCTTCTTTTCCAACTCTGCAACTTAAAATTAATTTTTTATATGTCACATTGCTTACCTAGAACTGAATTTGGAATGGACTAGGGAATGTGTTTAACACCTTCACTTTTCCTATAGATTGGATCACTTAAAGATCACTTCTTATTCAGACATAACGATCATCCAAGACGATCTCGAAGAAGTGCCATTCACATCACTAAACGACTATCTGATGATGACCGTGTAAGTATCTTACATTTTCTTTTACCAATTAATTCATTTTCTTTGTATAGATGCTTGGTCTTTTTTTTTTTATTGCTTTCTTTTGACATACTTGAATTTAATGGAGCAATTTTCAGACAGCCTAGGGGCTGGCAGGCCCATGGACACATTTCCCCTGCAGGACTGCAAACCCATTTTCAAAAGGAAATCCTATACAGATTTCCCTTTGAAAACTGGGTCGACCAAATATTCATGCCAGCATTGAAGCAGGTGCAAATGTACTCATGGGAAAGTACACATGAGTGCACGCTCCTTCCGCTGGCTGTTTATCTCCAAAAAAAGCGTTGAAAGTTGCCCTCTAAATGAGGACAGATTTACTGCACACATTTCTCTTACTTATCTGGAATTTATCTGGTGATGTTTTTGAATGTGTCCTAAAATCAAGATGCATGTGCAAATCTTCATAATCTTCACAGACTTGGGCATTAGTTAATATTAAGACATTGCATATTCTGGTATAAACTGAATTTCCTCAGTTCTCCCCATCAAACTAAATGTTAACATTGATTGGCAGAAAAGGAATATAGACAGTAGGTAATTGTATCAATAATTTTAATTAGTACAATTTAGAAAATCATTTTACTGCATTCTTCCTATAAAAAGTAAACTGAATTTTTATTCTTAACATATTCTGTTCTTCACTCACCACATACAATAAGAAGTTCTTGTTTGCAATATAGTTCAATATGCAAGTCCTTCTACCCTATATGTTAGAGTTCCAATGCATTTTAAACTTATTTAGATGAAAGGCACCCAAGAGTTGCAAATTATTACATTAATATCACTTTGTAATTTCAAATGTAAGGGCTGCATCAGATTCTGTATTATTTGCTCCTTATGATGAAGTTTGAATATTGTGAACGGATGCCTTTCAAAGTATCCTATTGTGAAGTTTATTGTACTTTAATCCGTTTCCAGTGGTGATTATTTTTATAAGACCCCCACCTCTGAATTTTATGATGCCACATTGTCACCAGGATTCCCTCCTATTTATACAGTAGCTCTTCTTGATGCTAAATAAATAGCAGTTTGAGACCTTTTCCCAATAATTGACATAGAACTGGGTTGATTACTATTGTCTAATTATTGAATATGTAAGTCTGCTTTAATATCTAGAATACGTGCAGCTCTATGTGCCACACTTACTCAGCTTTAAAGATCCTATGAGCAGCAGGATTTCTAGGTGATAAAGTAGCATTACAGTCATTAGAGGAGGAGCCTGTTGAGACTTGAAATGGTGCAGCCCAGCACTGCTAACAAATCTATGAAACTTATAGACCTTAAAAGATAGGAGGGAAACACCAGCAAATGAGTAGATTGGTGTGGCAGTGAACTAAGAGGTTTTTTTTGTAGGCCTTGCTGCTCCGCTTTCTTAGAAGGTGGGTCCCAGCAGCTTCCTCCACTGTGGAAAGCTGCACATGAAGAGCCGGGCTGCCTTACACCAGACTCAGTTCCCTTCTTTTGCCACTGGCTCATATCATAGGGCTCTCTTTAGAGCTGTGAGACTGCCATGAGCACCTTCCAGGTATAGGGTCTGGTGTGGTCATAACTTGCCTTAAGACAGCTCGGAGCACCATAAAACTACAGAATGGGATATTTCAGAAGGTACAGTGGCTTTTCTGCACACACGAAGCTCCTCATGCTCCATTTAACATTTTTATCTATTTCCAAAAATTCTCTTACTGTGATACTGAGCCAAATTTGTCTTCTTTTTCAATTAATGATGTGTTACTGTAAAAAAAAAGCAAACTAAAAAACAACAATCCGTGCAATCATTTAATTATTTAACAATACTGTCGCACTGCTGTTGGTTGGAGCCATGAAATTACAGATCTCAGAGCCCTGCAATAGCCAGAAATTATTCCTCATTAATAAATCATCAGGAAATGGAAAACAAAATCAAATCCACGTTGCTGCACAGATCCAAAAACAGCAATTAAAAATATTCTGCTGTTTTCGAGGAAATCTCATTTAAGTATGCAGTACTCTAAGGAATTTTTCCCATATCCGTCTTAGACTAACAGCCACCTGCATATGAAAACTCTGAAATGGAATGAGTGGCCAGCATGGGGACTAGGCTCCTTGAATGCACTTTGTGCAGCTTGATGCTTATTGCTGGATCAGAATCATAGTGTAAAGAGACGTAATAAGTCAGCTAGCATTAATATTTGAAAAGAATATGACTTGGGTGTAATTCTGAAAAGCTGCGTATAAAGATGCAGGCAGGCACTACTTGTGGTTACGTTGGCATCCCATGGAGCAAATGCATCTCAACCAATGTGTCAGGAGGACACAGTGGGGTGTCGCAAGGTCCCAGGAGGTGTGTCGCGGGGGCTAGCAGGAGGCTGCTGTCTCCTCATCAGCCGGGGCGGGAGCTGGCAGACTTCTCCTTTTTTTTGGCCATGACAGGAGGCTGCTCTCACTTCTTTCCCCCCTTCCTGGCCCAGTAGGAAGCTGCTCCCTCCTCCTTTACCCAGAACAGAGCGAGACATGGCCAACTTCTCCTCCTCTTTTCGGCCCAGCAGAACACCGACTTTATCTTCCCTGCCGGACCTGGCAGTGAGGCTGCTGATGCTGTCTTCATCTGTGCGGCCTAGAAGTGGTAGACAGCAGGAGCACGAGGGAGAGAAATGAATGCTCGATATGTATAGATTCACTGTTGATGCCTGCCGCTTCCACCTCTTCCTCTCTCAGCGCTCATTGCCTTCATCTTCTGGGGTGAAGAGGGAGGGAGACTTCAGACTGGACTGAAGTCTTTTCTGCTGGCTGGGCGCCGGGAGGAGGGGAAATGTGGGGGCTGCTAAACAGGGAGGGGGTGGGGGAGAGAAAGGGGATCAGGAGTTTGTTTAGTGTGATAAGGGGAAAGAGGAGGTCTGGACAGGCTGCTGGGCATGGAGAGATAGGGATAGAGGGGGGTATAGGTGTCGTTAGACAGGGGGAGGGGAGGGAAGAGAGCTGGAGTGTGGGTGCTTCTTAGCAGGGAGATATGAGGAGTTAGAGGTCCAGGAGTCTGCTGGGAGGAAGGTGTGGGGAGACAGGGTGTCGGGAGTCTGCTGCAGAGGAAGGGGGTGGAGGAAAGGAGATCAGGGCTGCTGGGCAGGGAGAGATGAAGGAGAGAGAGGGGGGTGCGGGGTTTCCTGGGTTAGGGAGAAGAGGGGCAGGGCGGGTGATGCTGAGCAGGAAAGGGTGGGGAAGAGGTGGTAGGGGGTATGCTGGGCAGGGAGGGAAGCGGGGAGGAAGAGTTGAGCAGGGGAGAGAGGGAACATGGGGAAGAAAATGTGGGGGGGGAGGGGGGGGGGGGGGAGTCAGGAATGCTGGGCATGGATATGAGGGGATGATTGAAAGTAAGTGGCTGGGAGAAATGAGGGATGATGAGTGCATGGGTGGGAATGATGGGGTCTAAGATCATAATATGTGAGTTAGGGGAAGGTGCATTTTTTCTCTCTTTGAACTTTCCTTAGTGCATGTAGGTAGGAAGAAGAAACATATTTCTGTTTCTTGTTCTTCACTTTTGCACTGCATACAGAGCGGTTTCTTGGAGTTTCCATTCCAGTATGTCTCCACATTTGAAATCTGTGGTCTTTGGTTTTGTATTTGGTGAAGATTGATCCGTTTGTGTTTATGATTGAATATGTATTTTTCTAGCATGTAGGGATTTGTATCAGTCTTATTTGTTGTGTTTTCTCAGTAGAACATGCATTAGTGCTGCACTGCTGGCTGTTGCTGTTTGAATCCTTGGAGTTAGTGCCGCTATGGTGTGGCAGATTTGCTACACATATGCAAAGTGGTTTGTTTTTTTTCAGATTTTGTATTATTTTACAATGTGCCTGATAGTAGAGGGAGTTTGTGTTGCTGTTACAGAGATCAAAAATAGACAAGGGGATCAGTTAGAATCCAATTCAAAATACCTATATAAGCTAACTGTTAAAGGATCATGAGTCACCAATTAAATCCCTGTTAAAAATATGCACTTTATTCAAAAAATCTCAATTTTGTTTCAATTTTTTCAATTTTGATATTTTTTATAATTAAGAGACAAGGCCTCAGAACTGGTATTTAGGGTCCGAAGACCTAAAATTGTTAGCCCAGTAAGTTCAATCACTGGCCTCTTTTGTTAGTCTCTTATTATGAATTATGATAAAATGCTGATATTGCAATTACTTGAAATTATTTAAACAACTGTAATATCAATTTTCCTTTTTGGAAATAACTTTTCTGTACTGGAGCTAATGTCAATTCTCCCTTCTGTATATCTTTGCCAATTATAACAGGAATACTTCACATGATGAAAAAACATCTATCCATATTGGCAGCTTATAACCCAAATTATAAGCCCAAATTCTTCTAGCTTTCGAAGATGTGTTGTAGTTTCAGAATGTTACTGACTGAAACTTGCCCGATATTACAAAGTAGCCGGACATAAACTTGCTCTAATATATTTTTTCTCAGCAAACGGCTTGCTACAATGTTGAGTCAGCAAGGAACGGCTACAAAAAATCAAGGAGGCATATTACAAAGTCTCAAAACTTGGATAGATGTTTTTTCATCATGTGAAGTATTCCTGTTATAATTGGCAAAGATATACAGAAAGGAGAATTGACATTATCTCCAGTACAGAAAAGTTATTTCCAAAAAGGAAAATTGATATTACAGTTGTTTAAATAATTTCAAGTAATTGCAACATCAGCATTTTATCATAATTCATAATAAGAGACTAACAAAAGAGGCCAGTGATTGAACTTACTGGGCTAACAATTTTAGGTCTTCGGACCCTAAATACCAGTTCTGAGGCCTTGTCTCTTAATTATAAAAAATAAATAGAAAAAAATAGAAAAATTGAAACAAAATTAAGATTTTTTGAATAAAGTGCATATTTTTAGCTGTTACAGAGATGACACCAGAGTCAGAATATCTTTTTTCTATGGTGAGTTATTTGGGCAAACATCCTAGTTTTGCTCTGTACCCGTTGGGGGGCAGGGGATTCCTGTGGATGTAGATGATGGGGTTTTAAATTGTATGAAGCTTCAAATTATATTGAAATAAGAGCACTTGCTTCCTGTAGCCTGGTTTTAATTTAATAATTACAGTGCATTTCTTATGCAAGTGAGTGCATTCTATTCAGTTTATTATTTAATTATTGCTTTGTAGGGGTATGCATTGACAATTTTTTTCATTTCTTTTATTTTTTGTTTGGTTTGTCTGTTTCTTTTAAATATCAGGTCTTCCCTAGGCCCTTCACCGCTATCACCATTGCCGCAGCCACCCAAGATCCCCCACAGTGCCCCTCATTATTTCTCACAGTGTCCTCAGTATATCTGTGCCTTCCGACAAAATGGCGCTGGTCTCAGGGGCCCACCAGTGCCATTTTAAATGGAGACCTGAAGAAGCAGGAGTGACTGGGGATCACTCCTGCCCTGTAGACCAGGGGTGGGCGATTCTGGTCCTCAAGGGCTGCAAAACCAGTCAGGTTTTCAGGATATCCCTAATGAATATGCATGCAAGAGATTTACATGCTCACAGCCTCAGTTGTATGCAAATCTATTTCATGTGTATTCATTAGGGATATTCTAAAAGCCTGAGTGGTATATGGCCCTTGAGGAGCAGAATTGCCCACCCCTGCTTTAGACCTGAGGATGGGACAAATGGTTTGAGGGGAGCTCAGGGCGGAGGCACTGTGTGGGTCCTTTGGTAGTGGCAGTGGACTGGCAACCATTTGAAAATGAAATGAAATGAAATTACATGAACTTTTGTTTCATTTTTTATTTCAAAAGCACATCCCTATTTTTGATTTGCTGGACATGTATTTGATTTGCTGGACATGTATTTATGTGCTGTGTAAAATCGCTCCGAACTATTGGTTCGTGGTGATTAATAAGCCTGAAAGTAAAGTTTGTAAAATTTGATTCACCCAAATTCTTTTTGGCTGCTGCAGGCAACTATCTGGAAGAAGCTTTGGTTTAGTTTAATTTGCTCTACCAAATTATGAAACTTTCCAAATAAAATCAAAGTGGTTTACAATAAATACATAATTAAAATAAAATAAGATACATAACTTAAATATTGCTTGTCTTGTATGGATTTTTAACCTATCAGATACAAAATTTAAAAAATATGTCTAAAAAAGATGACTCTAGGAGCAGCAACGTAATCAGAAGGCATTAACATAAGCTCGATGGAACCTTATTCAATTCATCAAGTTAAATTAGGTAAAGGCTTTTTTAAAAAGCTAATTCTTGTTGCTTTTTAAAATTCACCATAATTTAATTCCTTTGGACTGCTATCGACAAAGGGTTCCAGGATAGGGGACTATGGCAGCTGAATACAACCTGTCTAGTGCCTTCAAGTCTGATTTTAGCAGGGGCCTGGCAGTTCTAGAAATCTTGCTGTGATGAACAAGTTGGGCAGTAAGGGGATAAAAGATCTGCTAAGCACACTGGGGAAACTGCATGTAAGGCCTAGCAGATTAAGTACAGAATCTTAAAACAAACCCCTGTATGTGATGGGAAGCCAATGCAGTTCCTCCAGACAAGGTATTTACATGATCATATTTCTTTAAATCAAAAAGAATTTGAGCTGCTGCATTTGGATAATTTGCAGTCTTCTCCAGGACGTTGCTGGAAGCCCAACCAGTAATCCATTACAGCTGTCTAGTCGACTAAGAATAAGTGCACGCACAATAGAATGTAGGTCATGCATCTTCAAAAATAGAAATTGACGTAAATGTGGATATTGGGGAGCTTTCTATATTAAAAAAAAAATACATTTATTCATCATGATCTGAAAGATAATTGGAGCATGCAGGAGGAAGATCCATCATAGACACTCCATTCATACCCTCTACTGTTTTCACAAAAAAAACCTATGAACAAAACAGGAAATGGCAATGCTCATTTTATATAACAAACAAATGTTGGGCCAGATTCATTAAGGCTTTTCTCCAATTTTGTGTCTATGGGAAAAATCCTTAGTGAATCAGGTAGTAAAGAAACATAATTTATTTACAGAACAAAAATCTAACTAGGCAAATATTTAAGCAAGTTGATTCCTCTGTGCTGGGATGAGATAGAAGCTGTGGCTGAGCTCCTCTATTCCTCTGTGGCTGCAGGGTTTCTCCTCTTCTTCCAGCTGCTCCTGCACTCCCAGGAACCCTGGCATTAAGTGGCTGAAAGCAAAGAGAAAAACACTGCATACATTTAGAACAAGTACTTAAATCCTACCTTAAATCCTTCCCAGGTAAATACAATAGGAGTCTTAAACATCAAACGTACAACAGAAAGCAGACAGTTGATGGTAGTGGCCCAGACAGGAATCCCATACTAGAGAAAACAAGACTAAAAGAACAATTGTTAGTTTCATGGAGCATCCCCTTGTTTTAGTATTATTTGAAAGGGTAAATAACCATCCTTTCTTTGCTCATTCTATCCCACAATTTTATAAACTTCTGGGAGATTTTTCCATCCCCTTTATCATTTATGACGCCGCACCTTTCCTAGCTCCGCAATGTTTTGTTTTTTTTAGATGGAGTGTCCACAATTGCACACAATACTTAAGTTGCAGTCAACCATGTCTTGACCCAAAGGCAGTAGGATATTTTCTGTCTTATCGTCCATTCCTTTTTTAATCATTCCTAACATTCCGTTTGCTTTCATGATTGCTGCTTAAAAAAGAGGATTTCAAAGTATCGCCCAGAACTCCAAGGTCCTTTTCCTGGGTGATGACGCCAATAAGAAACCCAGCATTGTGTACCTACAGCTGCAATTATTTTTCCCTATATGCATCACTTTGCACTTTTCTACATTAAATTTTGTCTGCCATTCCAATGCTCAGTCTCCTAATCTCACGATCCTTCTGCAGTTCCTCATAATCTGCTGTTGCTTTAATAACCTTGAATAATTTCATGTCATCAGAAAATCTGATCACCTCATTCATTGTTCCCTTTTCCAGGTCATTTATGAATATGCTAAATAGCACAGATCTCAGTACGGATCCCTGCAGTACTCCACTAAACATCTTTCTCCATTTGGAAAACGGACTATTTAGTCCTACTTTCTGTTTCCTGTCTTTTAACCAGTTACCAAGCCACAATAGTGCTCTGCCTTCTATCCCATGACTTTTTAATTTACTGGGGAGTCTTTCATGAGGCAGATTGTCAAAAACCTTCTGAAAATCCAAATACACTCTATCAACCAGCTCACTTTTCTCTACATGCTTATTTACATCTTCAAAACAATCTAAAAGATTGGGAAGATAAGACTTCCCTTTGCTAAAACTATAATAACTCTTCCCCATTAAGCCATTTCTATCTATAAGTTCAGTGATTTTATTTTTATGTATAGCTTCTGCCATGTTGCCCAGCTCTGATATCAGGTTCATCGGTCTATCGTTTCCCAGTTATCCCGGGAACCCTTTTAATAGAATGGCATTATATTGGATCAGCTCCAGTTTTCAGATATTGTGGCTGTTTTAAATGATGGGTTACAAATAGGGATGTGAATCGTTTTTGAACGATTAAAATTATCGTCAGATAATTTTAAAATCGTCCTAAATCGTTAGAGTGCACGATACAATACAAATGCCCCCGATTTATCGTCAGGGGCATTTGTATTGTATCGTTAAATAGGGCACGGGAATTATTTGGGGGAGGGTGGGAAAACCGGCACACCAAAACAACCCCTAAACACACCCCGACCCTTTAAAACCAATTCCTTACCCTCCCCCACCCTCCCGAGCCCCCCCAAAATGTTAAATTACCTGGTGGTCCAGTGGGGGAGGGGGGGTCCCGGTGCGATCTCCCGCTCTCGGGCCATCGGCGCCATTTTGGCTGCCACTAATTAAAATGGTGCCGATGGCCTGATAAAAAAAAAAACCCACCCAACCCTTTAAATCGACCCCCCTTAGCCTCCCCCACCCTCCCGACCCTTTTTTTTTAGGGAGGCCCGCGCCGCTAAAAAAAACAACCCACCCCCCCAAAACCTTTTAAAATTACCTGGTGGTCCAGGGGGGCCTCAGGGGACCTCGGGGAGAGGAGAGATCCAGGGGGGCCTTGGGGAGAGATTTCCCATTCCCAGGCATCAGCTGTTCTAAAAAAAAATGGCGCCGATGCCCCTTTGCCCTTACCATGTGACAGGGTATCCGTGCCATTGCCGGCCCCTGTCACATGGTAGGAGCACTGGATGGCCGGCGCCATCTTGAAAGATGGTGCTGGCCATCTTTACTCATCAGCCCCTATTATAGAGTATAGTATAATAGGGGCTGATGAGTAAAGATGGCCCCCCTGGATCTCTCCTCTTCCCGAGGCCCCCCTGGATCTCTCCCCGAGGCCCCCCTGGACCACCAGGTAATTTTAAAAGGTTTTGGGGGGGTCGGGAGGGTGGGGTTGATTTAAAGGGTCGGGTGGGTTTTTTTTTTTAGCGGCGCGGGCCTCCCTAAAAAAAAAAATTAGCGATGTGAATTGGAATCGGAAACGATTCCAATTCACATATCTTAACGATCAGATTTTTCCCCCTCCCCCCAGCCGAATCTGATCGTTAAGACGATCTGGCACATGATTCACATCTCTAGTTACAAATAGCTAGTAACAGATTTGCAATTTTATCTTTGAGTTCTTTCAGGACTTTGGAATGGATACCATCTGGTCCTAGTGATTTGTCAGTCTTTAGTTTGTCAATCCAATCTATCATCCTCCATTATCACAGAGATTTGTTTTAGTTGCTCAGAATCATCACCTTCAAAGAATGTTTCCGGTGTGACTTTGTTCATCAACATCATCAACATCATCATTTTTTGTTTCATACTTTTCCAGCAGAAAGTGTTTAAAGCATAGTACAAAACCTTAATGCTGCTGCACAGTCTTTGAATATACAGTAGTTGCATAAGAACATAAGAACATGCCATACTGGGTCAGACCAAGGGTCCATCAAGCCCTGCATCCTGTTTCCAACAGTGGCCAATCCAGGCCATAAGAACCTGGCAAGTACCCAAAAAATGTCTATTCCATGTTACTGTTGCTAATAATAGCAGTGGCTATTTTCTAAGTCAACTTAATTAATAGCAGGTAATGGACTTCTCCAAGAACTTATCCAATCCTTTTTTAAACACAGCTATACTAACTGCACTAACCACATCCTTTGACAACAAATTCCAGAGTTTAATTCTGTGTTGAGTAAAAAAGAACTTTCTCCGATCAGTTTTAAATGTGCCACATGCTAACTTCATGGAGTGCCCCCTAGTCTTTCTATTATCCGAAAGAGTAAATAACCGATTCACATATACCCGTTCTAGACCTCTCATGATTTTAAATACCTCTATCATATCCCCCCTCAGCCGTCTCTTCTCCAAGCTGAAAAGTCCTAACCTCGTTAGTCTTTCCTCAGAGGGGAGCTGTTCCATTCCCCTTATCATTTTGGTAGCCCTTCTCTGTACCTTCTCCATCGCAATTATATCTTTTTTGAGATGTGGCGACCAGAATTGTACACAGTATTCAAGGTGCGGTCTCACCATGGAGCGATATAGAGGCATTATGACATTTTCCATTTTATTCACCATTCCCTTTCTAATAATTCCCAACATTCTGTTTGCTTTTTTGACTGCTGCAGCTCACTGAACCAATGATTTCAATGTGTTATCCACTATGACGCCTAGATCTCTTTCTTGGGTTGTAGCACCTAATATGGAACCTAACATTGTGTAATTATAGCATGGGTTATTTTTCCCTATATGCATCACCTTGCACTTATCCACATTAAATTTCATCTGCCATTTTGATGCCCAATTTTCCAGTCTCACAAGGTCTTCCTGCAATTTATCACAATCTGCTTGTGATTTAACTACTCTGAACAATTTTGTATTGTCTGCAAATTTGATTGTTTGGTGAGGGTACATCTTTATAAGGCAAAAAAACATTGGTTCTGCTCCTAGATCAGGGGTAGGCAACCTTTTTGAAGTGGTGTGTCAAGACGTAAATCGGGGGTAGGCAATTCCAGTCTTCGAGTGCCACAAGCCAGTGAGAGTTTTCACGATATCCACAATGAATATGCATGAATGGGGGCGGTGCATGGAAATACATCTCATGTATATTCATATCTCTTTACAGTTCTATGTATCATTGATAGTTTTTAATGATTAAGTTGGTATAGATGGGAAAACTAGATAGGTTGTCATATTTCTATGTGACCTGGGGGTCAACCCCAATGTGATGCCTATGTCCTGCCCTCCCCCCAGCAGCACTCCACACATTTCTCCTGTCCCCTCCCCCCCCACAATGCCCGTTCCCCCTCCTGGCCCAACCCCAGCAGCACTGCACACACTTCTCCCCAGTGCTCCTCTCCCTTTGTGTCCAAGCACTCCACTCTATACCAATGTTTCCTCTAAGGATCGGGCTGCTTTGTGCAAATTGTTTTTACATTACATTGTGAGCACTACTTTCTTTAATACAACAAGCCTATCAATTTTATGCTCACAGGAACCCAATTCTTAGAGGGAATATTGGCTAAGTCCATCCCTTAAAATAATCAATTAACAGCAATTACAATAAAATATATGCATGGAAAAATACTTTCAGCAAGAACATTTAAAACTGCTTTTTGCATGCAAGTGAAATTAATCAAGAGAAAATGTGTTTAAAATAGAAATGAGGAAGAGATGATCATAATGCCGTAAAAGCCATTGTTGAAAAGTACCATCATTTTCACAGCAAGAATTAAAGTCATACAATAACTGGACTTTTAAAATACAGTCAGACCCTTACCAAATACAGAATCAAAAGGCCATAAAGTATAAATAGAAACGTGCCAACGAAAACTGTTCTGGAGCCCAGTGAACAATGGAAAAACAGAAACATCAAGCAATAAAACATTCATAATAATAAAGCTATACTAATAAAAAGAATAAATATGTCAAAACAGCTGATGAACCTCTAATAATTAAAAAAAATCTTGCATAAATTTGTTCTAACACCAATAAAATATTTCAAAAATGTTCTATTTCCCAAAAGCTAATAAAATATTTAAAAACAGCAGAAACATCAAATTACACCCAATAATGAAAACTAATAAGGAATAAAATATCTCCTGCTCTCCATACCTAGGATCTTTTGATTTCTACTCCCTCTGAGATTGTCATAGATTAGGGGAGGAAAGGCTGCACAAACTTTATCCTCTCTCTCACACAGGCACAATAACACATTCATTTTCTCACACATTCCCAGACACATTATGAGACATAGGCTCTCATAGGTACACACATACACACAGAGTCTCACACAGGCACATACTCAAGTAAGCTCCCAAGCTCTGTCTTGTTACACAGGCACAAGCACAAGCAGGCTCCCAATCTCTCTCTCTCTGCCACACAGGCACACACACAAGCAGGCTCCCAATCTGTCACACAGGCAGACTCACAAGCAGTCTCCCAATATCTGTCTTTGTCACACTTGCACACACACACAAGCAAGCTCCCAATCTTTCTCTCTGCCACACATGCACACTTACAAGCAGGTTCCCAATCTCTCTCTCTCTCTCGGGCACACATACAAGCAGGCTCCCTATCTCTCTGTCTCTCAGAGACACACACAATCGGGCTTCCAGTCTCTCTGTCACACAGGCACACTCATAAGCAGGCTCCCTATCTTTCTCACACAATTATGACATGCTCAATGGTCGGCCCTGCCCGCCTGGGCTACAGCAACAGTCCACACTCCGGTCTCATTTGTTTTTCACTTTAGCCACAAACAGGTCTCTCATTTTGTTAACTTTGGCCCTGCCTGCTTGGGCTCTGGTGGCAACACACCTCCAAGTCTCTCTTTTTTTTTCATGAGGGCCAGGCAGCACACTAACTGGGTGAGGGAACAAAGGCAGAAGCACAGAAGCAGGAGCATCACCATCGTACCCAGAGAGTCTTCTGCTGTTTCTCTTGGTAGGGAGGAAGGAGAGATTATGTCCGGGCAGTGCACTAAGTGTGTGTGTGTGTGGGGGGGGGGGGGGGGGGGGGGGGGGGGGAGTGGTAGAGGCATGAGTATCACAGTTGGACTGGGGAGGAAGGAGCAACCTTGGCCGGGCAGTGCACTAATCAGGGGCGGGGGGGGGGGGGAGAAAGAGGCAGAAGCTTCACCTTCAGATTCAAGTTTTCTGCTGTTTTTCTCGATGGTGTGGGCAAGGAGAGATGATGTCTGGTTAGCGTGCCAAGCTGGAGGGCAGTGGCAGGGAGCATTACCGAGAGACCACAATTCATTGGATCCCACTCCCAACCTGTTGTCCTGACCAGCTGAGAGACAGACATGGCCGCTCCCACACTAGGGGACTTACAGAATGGGCCAGAGGCAATGGCAATGGAGACCTCATCTCGTAACAGCACTTCCCTGAGGTGCTTCCATTAATTTATTTATTTAAAATATTTATTAACCACCTATCTACAGTTCTAAGTGATTTACAATTTAACATCCATAATTATGGTATATAAAGTATTACTCACCTAAATACAACTATAACATAAAATCACCTAATCTTGCATTAGCATGTCATTTCCCTGCCTCTTCCAGATAGTATTGTCAGCATCATCACATATTAAAGGCAGCCTGAAAGAAGAAGGCTTTTACCAATTTTCGAAATATCAGCAATCTGGTTTTGGCTTTCAGACACCCTGGTAACAAGTTCCAAATTAGAGGACCCTGCCCATAAAATAGCCTGTCACATGACTCATCTAATCAAATCAATTTAAAGGACGGCATGCCCAGTAATAATTGAGAGCTAGACCTTAATGCCCTAGAAGGCTGGCATGACGTCAGATTGGAGTTAAAGCCACTTGAAGCCAACCCTTTTATGCCCTTTAAATGCCAAGAGCGCCACCTTGAATTTAATTCTCCAGATGTTGGGCAACCAATATGATGGGAAGTTGGAATTCCAGCAACTACCCATACTGCAGAATTGCTATTGCCTGAGCTATCCCAAAGAGGATGGGAGGACCACAATCTCAAGTTGCAGGCTGTGGCTGCAGCCTGCCATCAAGATAAAAATGATCTTGCATGCCATGAGTGGCACGTGTGCCATAGGTTGCTGACCCCTGTCCTAGACCAATAAATAATCATTTACAATTATGGGGAGAGGGTGTTGTTTTACAGTAGAGGGAAGTTTACTGTACATACATTAAACATGTGCATGTGAAAGCATGGAATTTGGCAGGGATCTGACAAACAGTCATGGATTTGACAATAGGCAACCTAGGCCTGTGCCTAGGGTGTCAAAAATCTGGCGGGGAGGGGGGAGGGGAGGTAGGCGGGAAGCAGGCTGGCTGAAAAGTTATTGTCTTCCAACTGTGCTGAATGTCACTCAGAAGAGAATAGCTCTCTGCTTCCTGACCCAGCCCCTCACTTCCCAGGCAGCATGCAGGGAATAGGAAGAGAGGGGAGAGAGCTTGGAGCACATAGAGCAAAGGGGAATTATTTTGGTAAGGTTAGGAGGTGCTGAATGGGGATTATTGGGGGCAATGAGAAGAGAAACTTTGGGATGAGAGTGGATCAGCTGAGGGGGATAACGATAATGTGTGTGTGAGAGAGAAGAGATTGGTGATGTTATGTATGTTAGAATGAGAAGTAAGAGAGGGGTGCAAGGGGAAGCAGGACAATAGCACAGCAGGAACATCTATCTCATCTTCTCCTCCCCTCCTCCCCCCGCCCATTACAGTTCAGGTTCTCTCTTCCTTGTTCTCAGATTCTGCCCCCCAGATTCTGGAATCTCCCTTCCTTTCTCTTTTTTATCTCCAGAGCCTGGAACCTCCCTCCTTTCCTCTCTCTTCTCTTCAGATCCTGGAACCTTCCCTCCTTCCTTCTTCTCTCTTATCTCCAGATCCTGGAACATCCCTCCCTTCCTCTCTCTTGTCTTCAGAACCTGGAACCTTCCTTTCTTCCTCTCTTCTCTCCAGAGCCAGGAACCTCCCTTCCTTCCTCTCTCTTATCTCCAGATCCTGGAACCTCCCTTCCTCTCTCTTCTCTTCAGATCCTGGAACCTTCCTTCCTTCCTCTCTTCTCTCCAGAACCTGGAACCTCCCTTCCTTCCTCTGCCTTATCTCCAGAACCTGAAACCTCCCTTCCTCTCTCTTCTCTTCAGATCATGGAACCTCCCTTCCTTACTCACTCTTCTCTCCAGATCCTGGAACTTCTCTTCCTTCCTCTCTTCTCTCCAGAGCCTGGAACCTCCCTTCTGTCCTCTCTCTTATCTCTAGATCCTGGAACCTCCCTTCCTCTCTCTTCTCTCCAGGTCATGGAACCTACCACCCCAATATATACTACACTTCCCTCCCCTTTCTCAATTCCAGAACCTCCTTCTCTCTCCCTCCTTTTCCCCATCCCAGATTCCTGATTTTACCTGTCTAACATCTTCAGCCATTTCTATCTTTCCTCCCTATCCCCAGTCCTTTTTCCTTCTTCTACTCCTACCTCCTATCCCCAGTCCTTTCACCTTCTTCTCATCCCATTCCTAGTCTTCCTCCTTTCCTCTCCCTATCCCTGGTCCTCTCACCATCTCTTTCTATTCTGCCCATACCTGAGATCTCAACCCTGTGATAATACTTAAGATCCTTTTTCCTCACCCAATAAAAAATAAATTATACAGACACAAGCAAGGTTGGAAAATTACTTAGATGCCAATATTCAATAGGCCATTTAGTGGACTAGTTATCCGGCTAAAGCTAGCTGTGTAATTTGTCCTATATATTCAGCGGGATAAACATCCTGCTGAATATATAAGCTTAATGTTATCCAGCTACATGTATCCAGATAACAAAAGTTCTAACCGGCCTTATTTGAAAATAGTTGGGTAGGTCTTTATTTATCCGGCCTTCTGTGGCTGAATAACGTGCTACTTAACCGATTATCTTTAAAGATATCCTGCTAAGTAGCGCTGTCATTAAATGAAAACAAAAAATAAATAACTGTGGCAGCGGGCCATCCCCTGCCTCCCCTCCAAAACATCTAATAAATGCCCTGGTGGACCATGCCCACCTCACCCCCCCAAAACATTAAAATGTCCCCGAGACCCCCGCCCCATGTTTTTCTAACACCCAAATCAGGATGCCTCCTGTCCCCCCCCCCCCCCCACCGCCGCCACAATGATTTAAAAGATCACAGTGCCCTCTCCTGCCCCTGACCCTCCCGGTTCCCCCCACCATTATAGGTTTCTTTGCCGGGAGCACGGGACCCTGCCTCCTGCTCCCAGCGCCTCTGTGCTGCTATAAGAGAGTCAGTGCTGGAAGTGCAAGCTTCCCTTAAGTTTACACTTCCAGTGCTGCCTCTAGCTCCCCGGCCAAATATGCCACATTTACCATTTAGAGGGATAACTTGAGAGTTATTCATCTAAATGGCTTTTGAATATTGACCTCTTAAATATTACAATATAATATAAAAGATGGAAATGTTTGCCCATGTGCTTCAGAACGTTCCTGTTTTTGCCATAGACTCTACCCCCTGAAGTGATTCAGTAAATCCAGGGGCTCTGCCTTAGACCTCCTGCTCTCTTATCAGACCTTATAGGGGCGGTGAGGAGGGGGGAGGTGCGCGACATCAGCAGCAGTGCACAGGGGTAGCAAACTCCTAAATCTGTCTGTGATGACAAACTAGGTATACTTGTATGCAGGGACTGGTCATTTCAGAGTGGGGTAGAAATTTAGGGGGTCGTTCACTAAGCTGTGGTGTTTTTCAGAAAGCTATGTGAAATGATCCTGCGGCTTTGTGACTCACGCTGTATTTTCCCTGCAGGAAAACACTATGGCCCATGATATTTTCCCACGGGAAAAATCTCAAAGCTGCAAAAGCCCCCCCCCCCCCCCCAAACAATGAGCGAGGGCAGTCCCTTCAGTAAATCTGCAGGTAGGGGAGGGGTAGGCCAGGAGCACACACACACTGCAGACAGCATGTGAGGAGAAACTGCAGCTGTGATTTCAGAACTTGGGATTCAGCAGAGGGTAGAGTAAGAGTGCATAAGTTTGAGAGCTGTGACTTGTATGGGGATGAGAGCAAGGAAAATACTGGGATCAGGGAGGGAGGAAAGGAAGAATGCTGAGTGTGGTCAACCAGGAAGGGGAGGGGGGGATAAGTGGCAGTGGTGGTCGTTGTGGAGAGAGATAGTATGTATTATAGGAAGGGGATGGAATAGAGAAAGTTGAAGGGATGCGGTTTAAAGGAGTAGACTCAAGAGTAATCTTAGGAAATATTTCTTTAGAGAGAGGTGGTGGATGCATCAAACAGCTTCCCCACGGAGGTGGAGGAGACGAGGGCAGTATCTGAATTAAAGAAAGCATGGAATAATCACTGGGGAACTCTAGAGGAGGAATAGGGATTGTAGAGCTGAATAGTTGGTGTGGATAGGCTGTCACTCTTCTATGTTTCTATGACATGCATTATTCCTTCCTATTACCTACTCCCCTCTCCCCTCCCCCCTATACTAATCAACAGCAATTGCAGGGTGACAAGTCAAAAGTTCTCAGACATGTATATATATCTTTCCCTCGGAGAATACAGCAACAACATCAAATTATGGCAGATTTTTACCAAATTGCACGGTTCCCCTCTGTTTTGAGGGCTATCGATTGCACTCACATCCCTATAAGGGCACTTGAAGGCAACAAATCCACTTTCTACAACTGCAACAGCTTCCACTCCCTCAATATGCAGATGGTCTGTGATGCAAAGGGGATCATCATGGATGTTGTGCCCAATTTTCCTGGATCTTGTCATGATGCCTACATTCTCTCACAGTTGGGAATTCATGACTGCATCCAGGAAGGTCTTATCATTGGGGTTGGCTTCTAGGTATGCAACTCTCACTAAACCACAAACAACTAACCTCTGCCCTTTTATCTCTAGGTACCTAGGTTGCCTTACTGTTTTGGCCTGGGAGGTCCACTCCAGCCTCTACCAGGAGAAAGCCTCCCTGCTTACCTCTTTGGGATATTTCACACTGCTCTTCTCTGCTTTCTCCCCTACAAGTATACAGGATATCCACTCAGAGCCTGGTTCTTGACCTCACTGGCATGCCCACAGACTGCAGTAGATATCCACTACAATTGGACCTCCTGGAAGACCAGGGCAATCACTGAGGGAACTTTTGCCTATTCAAAACACGTTTCTGCTGCCTGGACAGATTAGGAGGCCATCTTCTCCAGAATCCCACAAAAGTCTGTGAGACCCTGCTGCATGCTTCATAACCTGGCCAAAACCTGAAGCCTTCCTCCAGAGGGACAAGATAATCATCTTATATGACCTCATGATGAAGAAGAGGCAGAGGGGGAGGAGATATACAACCTGAATGAGGAGGAATTGCAGAAGATACATCGCAAGACTTGCCAGCAGGCACTAGATGAAAGGAACACTCTGATTCAAAGAAATTTTCAGTGAGGATAATGCATTTATTTACAATACTTAGTGATGTTTGTGCAATGAAAAAAAAATTATTATTTTCTAGACCATCCTCTCTTTTTGGGGAGTGGCTCTGGTCCCTTGGACTGGCCCAGTCTCATGCTCATGTTCAGCGGTGTGTGTTCACTACTCATAGCACCTTTGAAGGCCATGGACACTGAGAGAAGTGACAAGGGATGATAGCTACCAGATAGTTCTGGAGGGGAGATGTGCTCCTGAGAACTGACATTAGAGGAGCCTGAAAATGAAGGCCTGCCACCACTGGTGTACCTCTCCCCTTCAGCTGCTGCACACAATAAAGCCATCTTCATGTCAGCAGAGGGAGATGTCCCTACCTATGCCATCATAGAGGGGGGAACCTTTCTCTGTAAATAGTGGAGGTGTTGTTGGAGGATACATTGGTGCAAGTGGTAGATTTACAAGATAATGAGGCGGATAGGTGATGGTAGACACATTATGGGAGTCTCCTACTGGGCTGACAGAACTACAGCAGGCAGAGAAACATGTCAGGAAGGTGGAGGTGCAAATGCTGGGGGAGGCAGCATCCAGGAGACCTCTAGCTGCCAGAGAACATTCCATACAGGCTGCGGTTAGCATGGTGGCATCCTTTGGAGCATCTCCCTCCAGACTACAGGCATGGCCTGCAATTCCTCTTGCAGCATCTGGCTAAGGCTCTGCATCTCCTGTCTTACACCGGTATCTCTTCCTGCACCAATTTTTTCAGGACCTGGATATGCTGCCTTAGTTGTATAAGCAGATCTGCCATGTCATTTGGAGTGCAAGTCACCTCATCCTCTTTAGCAGAAAAGCTGAAATCATTCATGTCTCTGCCTTTCTCCTCATCAACAGCATGTCTCAAGATGGTTGAGGTATGTGGGTATGGGTTCATCCTGCAACAAAGCCTGGATGTGCTTCTCATCAGTAGCCACATTTGTCTCAGGGTCCTGTCTGTCAGCAATGTTGTATCTGTGGATCCTTGGGATGAGGCAGGATTGACTCTACCTGCAGGGAAGAACCCTGCAGGTTCCCGCTGTTAGCAGGTGGACTCAGGCAAAGCAGAGGTCGGTCAGGACCTTCACCTATACCAGTCCACATTCCCCTAGAGTTGAGCCTATGGATGCCATGGCCAGCAGGACTTAGGTGGGGTCTCTGCTGATGGCAGGAGAGAAGGTCTGTAGTAAGCTGGATCATAGACAGGTGGCAGTCAGGCGTATTCTAGGTCCAGGGAATGGTCAGAGGCAGGCAGCAGACAGGGATATCTGAGATCAAGGCAATGGTTAGAGGAAGGCAGTGGTCAGATATATCCAAGATCCAGGCCAAGGAGGAGAAGAGGGATGGATAGGCAGGCAGGCAAGGACAAGAACAAGCGGGCATCATGGACGGAGGAGACAGGGATGAAGACAGAAGACAAGCCAAATGAAGACTGAAGCAAGCTGGATGAAGACTGGAATAATGGAAGCAACATGTACTACAAGGAAGTAGTTGGACCTGTTGCTGAGGCGGTGAGGGAGAGACAGTAAGGGCCTTTTATAAGTCTGAGTGTGTGATGTCATCAGGCGGTGCCATGGGGATTTTCCCACCATGGGCCCTTTAAATAAAGTGACATCAGGCATGCGATCATCTAAAGAGGAACATGGCGTGTCGGAGTTAGAGTTCTGCTGCGTGCAGCACAGCATACTGCCACGAGGAGAACAAGAGATGCCCAACTATGTCAGGAGCCAGTAGGGATGGCCTGGCCAGGAAGGGGCGTGTGGTGATTCATTGGAGCAGCCTGCAGACCGCCAGGCATAACAAGCAGCAGACTCTCCAGACCCCTCTTCTTAATACTCATTCTCTTTCTCTGGGCTTTATTGCAGCACTTGTGAATGCTACTGTGCCTTTGCCAGGCCCCTGGATCCTGGCCTATCAAAGGCATGTTCAGTCTCACCCCTGCAAAAAGGTAAAGTGCACAAATTTTCCGTACTGACTCTTTCTGACTCTTTCTATCTGGCTTTTTCTCTTCTTCCCATTGGATCTTCCTTATAGACATGGAGAACAGCTCAGTGGGCTCCAATCTATGGCCTCCAACTACTCAACAAGCTTCTAGTTTAGCATTCCCTTGGGCATTAAAGCTATTATTATGCACTTTTTATTAATCTGCTAGCTTGGAAAGAAAGAGGGCTACTGGCTAAGTGTAGTTCTTGACTGCAGTCCCTATTTGCCTTTTGGACTGCTGAATATTTCAAAATATATACATATGTATATATAGAGATATAATTCAAAACATAAATATGGCAAATAACAATCTGAAGTGCTATTGTAGTAAATACATAACATTGTTAGCATGAAAAAGCACTCATGAAGTCAACTTAACAAGACAAAGCTGGCAACATTATTTTTATTATTTATTGTTTACCAACACTACTATTCAAATAGCAAAGTACAAATAATAAAGTATAAAATCTATTAACACCAACAATGGTACATTCCAAATATCTGTATAAACAATTTAATAGAGTGTATTATTCCACACCTAAAATATCAGCAAAGCTTATTCCTACTAGATGTTCAAAAGATGTGCCCATTTAATATCCATTTGGGAGTACCAATAAATAGATGTTCACTGTAATTAGATTTTCATCAGGAACACTTGTAAAAACTCAGTCAAAATTGTCCAAAGGATAATTGGTGCAACATGCAGGGTAATCTCATAAAATTTAATTTAATTTAAAATCTTTTCTATACCGTCATTAAGATATATACCATCACAACGGTTTACAATAAGGCACATAAATTAATGTTGCTAAATGTATTAAATTATATCAACCACACAGGTGCCATCAAGTTACGGTAACATAGTGTATGATCACTGTTATTTGGTGGGTGTGATAAATCATGTCCAGTTCTATCTGTATCAGTTTTAAGTACAAAAATAGATTAATAATTGTATCTTATCCATTGGTGGTGAACAAAAAATTAAGATAAAATAAAATACATACATCATGATTAGGGGTGTTGTGTGTAGGTTGGTCTATTGTCTGCACCCTACACTCCCCTGGGTTCTATTCTCCAATCTCTTTCAAAGAAATCCAACAATGTGATAAATGTATTACTTTTAATGAACCCCTTCAGTACTAGTGTAGTCTTTTCTGATCAGTACTCCTTGTCTAAATTAAATCCTTATTCAATGTAAATGTTCTCCTTTTTCAGATTGATATGCCCTGACCAAAGCCTTCATTTCACCAAAATGGCTTCCTCAGGGGGGAAGAAACTAGAGAATAAATTAATGCTTCAAAGCAAACTGTACAGCATGTTTTCATTCCAGTAGAATGATGATCAATGCTTTAATTAAACTCACATTTTGAACTCAGCCTTCCACCGTCAGGATTCAATGACAAGGTATCAAAAGAAGAAATTACTACTTACCTGATAATTTCCTTTTCTTTAGTACAGACAGGTGAATCCAGAGCCAGTGGGTTATGCACCTCTACCAGCAGATGGAAACAGAGCAAAGCTGACATCATGGCATATATACCCTTGCAGTGACATCAGCCCACCATTACTCTCCGCAAAAGCCAACTGTGGACGAACTAACAAAACTTGATTATTAACAGATAACCATTTCGGCACTCAGTCAACAGCAAAACACTGAGCTCAGACAAAGAGTGTAATAACACTAATCTAGGGACAGGATTGACACTTACCAGTACTCCCTGGAACACACAGCCATGCAGGAGGACTATAGCACAACCATTTGGCAGCCAAGGGCGGGAAGGTGGATTCACCTGTCTATTCTAAAGAAAAGGAAATTATCAGGTAAGTAGTAATTTCTCCTTTTTTAGCATCCAGGCAGGTGAATCCAAAACCAGTGGGATGTACCAAAGGTACTCCAGAACAGGGTGGGAGGCTGCTCCTGGTCCAGTCAAAACCGCATGTGCAAAGGCTGCGTCCTCCCGGGTCTATACATCCAGGTGATAATGCCTGGAAAAGGTGTGTAAGGAGGACCACATCACAGCTCAGCAAATGTTGATGGGAGACAATCTAACCTCCACCCATGACACTGCCTGAGCCCTAGTGGAATGAGCCCTAGGGACTAGGCAATGACTGCTCAGCATCCACATCTGCGGCCATAATCACCTCCTTAATCCAGCAGGCTATTGTAGCCTGCGACACTGGTTCACCCTGTTTACTTTCACTGTGAAGAACAAATAGGCAATTCGTCTTCCCGGGAGGTTTAGAAACTTCCATATACCTCAAGATATACCTCTTGACAACTGAGGGCCGAAACAGGCAATATTCCTCTGCATCCCTTTCCCTGGTCCAGAGATGGCAGGGAAATGGCCTGATTCAAGTGAAACTCTGAGACCATGTTTGGTAAAAAGGAAGGAACAGTACGCAGCTATATCGCCCCCAGAGTCACTCGTAGAAACAGCTTCCAACAAGACAAGGCCTGCAGTTTGGATACCCTACATGTTGAACAAATCACCATAAGAAACACTGTTTTCAAGGTCAGTAACCTCAAAGAAAGGTTAAGCATTAGTCTAAAAAATAGGGCCTGCTAAAAATTTAAAACTAAATTAAGACTCCACTGGTAACCGCAAGCATGGACAAAGATGCTTCACTCCTTTCAAGAAACAGGCCACATCTGGATGAGATGACAAGGTTCCACCATTCATCTGACCTCGAAAACAGGTGAGAGCCACCACCTGTACCTTTAAGGAATTAAGGGCTAACCCTTTACTCAATCCATCCTGTAAAAATTCCAAAATGAACGGGATCTTAACCAAACAAGGAAGAACTCCTCAATCTTCATATGAAGCCTCAAACACTCACCAAAACCACACATAGACTAAGGAAGTGGAAACCTTTCTTGCTTGCAACAAGGTGGCAATCACCGCAGTAGAATATCCACACTCTAACAACCAAACACTCTCAAAGGCCATACCATAAGACAAAATCCAGTCGGATCTTCATGAAGAACAGGCCACTGCCACAACAGGTCCCTGTGCATCAAAAATCAGAGGGGAGAGTCCATCAGGTCCTCCTTTGCAGAAAATCAGAGGGGAGAGACCATCAGGTCCTCCTTTGCAGATCTGCATACCATGGTCTCTTGAGCCAATCTGGTGCCACCAGAAGCACCATCCCTCTGTGACTCTGGATCCATAAAGACAAGAGGCCGTCAATGAAGAGTGGGTGGCTCGCCGGAATGACTGCTACTGCCTGGAGATAATACCCTTATTCAATAAACATACACAGGGTTACTGTGACTCCAACATCGCTCTAAGCTTCAACAGCAAGAGAAAATGTGGAAAAAAGGATTTGCATTCACAAAGCGGGGAGTAGCTGGCTTGTTACGGCGGTTACTACCCCAAACCAAATAAGCCTGATACTTCACTTTCAATGCATATCCAGCATAGCTCTCTTCTTCAACGGCAGGGGAGAAGAAAAACTGATACTTCACGTATATCCAGCATAGCTCTCTGCTTCAACGGCAGGGGAGAAGAAAAACTGATACTTCACGCATATCCAGCATAGCTCTCTGCTTCAACGGCAGGGGAGAAGAAAAACTTATACTTCACGCATATCCAGCATAGCTCTCTGCTTCAACGGCAGGGGAGAAGAAAAACTGATACTTCACGCATATCCAGCATAGCTCTCTGCTTCAACGGTAGGGGAGAAGAAAAACAACCAATAAGGGCTGAATAACATAGTCTGGGTAAAACAAATAAGCATGGGTGTAGCTTGCTTATTGCGGCGGTTACTACCACTACTACCCCTAACTAATCAAGCTTAATATTTCACTCGGATGCAGCTCCATCACTGCTCTCTACATTAATGGCGGGGGTGGAAGGGAAATAGAACCAAAGAGCTAAGAGAAACAGATAAGTATGAGAAAAAAAAGTGTGAAGCTTGCTGGGCAGACTGGATGGGCCGTTTGGTCTTCTTCTGCTGTCATTTCTATGTTTCTATGTTTCTATGATCTTCCAAACCATTCTGCCCAACATGGGCCATGGGGGAAAAGCATATAGTAGCTTGCCCTCCGGCCACTCCAACATGAGGGCATTGATGACCAAGGACTTTGGATCTCTCCTGTGACTGAAGAATTGAGGAACTTTTGCATTGCGAGAAGTTGCCAGCAGATCCAGAAACAGAAGGTCCCTGCAATCCAATATTAGCTGAAATGCCCTGTTTCACAATTCCCATTCTCCTGGAGCCAGACTCTATCTGCTGAGAAAATCTGCTCTTACATTGTCTTTTCCTGCAATGTGTGATGCTGAGATCTTCTGAAGATGCACTTCTGCCCATTCCATAAGTTGTGCTATTTCCTGTGACACTCTCTGGCTCTTGGTTCCTCCTGCCAATTGATATAAGCCACTGTCATCGCATTTTCCAACATTATCTGGACCGCTCAACCCTGCAATCAGTCACCAAACCGCAAGCATGCCAACTGGATGGCATGGACCTCCAACTAATTTATGCTCCAGAGAGACTCTTCTATACTCCAGTGCCCTTGTGCTGTCAGCTTCTGACAGTGAGCCTCCAACTCTGGAGGCTCACATCTGTCATGAGTACTAGCCAATCCGGTGATCTTAGATGATCTGCTTGCAACCACTACTGCAGATGAATACAGATCTACATCTGTAGGTGAAGTCGAATCGAATAGTCCTGAGCCTGCAGGTTCCAACGAGACAGCAGAGAGCGCTGAAGGGGACGCATATGTGCCCTCACTCACGGCACCACCTCCAGGGCCGCCGCCATCAAATCGAGTACCTGTAGATAAGATCACACTGTCAGACATATCATGTTCATCAACAGTTGCACCTGCGCCATCAGCTTCTGAATGCAGTCCTCTGGCAGAAACAACTTGCCCTGCTTTTTGTTGAACTGAACATTGAGATATTCTAGAGACTAAGATGCCTGAAAATTCCTCTTGGCTAGGTTCCCCATCCAACCTAATTCCTGCAACAAAGAAATCACCTTGCATGGCATCCGGAGGCTCTCTTCCAAACTCTTGGCCCGAATCAACCAGTTGTCCACGTATGGGAGTACTAGGATCCTATCCTTTCTCAACTCCACTGCCACCACCACCATAACCTTGGAAAACGTTCTGTGCGCAGTGGCCAAACCCAAAGGTAGCAGTTAGGGAAGTTCCAAAGTCAGGTCACCCTCTGGCAACTCTCTTTCCATTCCCACACCAGGCTGGGAAGAACTGGACTTAATAAAATCAGACTGAGGCAATTCTCCCTGAGTCTCCAAATAGCGCTGACACAAGATAGAGAGAACGCCAGGTTGGGATGCATGAATATGACAAGCAACACATAGGGAAAGGTGCTTAGGCTTCTTTGCTATGGGTGCCATTAGTCTGTAAATACCCCCTAACTGGTGTCTGACAATAGTGCACCCAAAAATTAGGAGCCCAAAAATTAGGGACTCAACACTGTGCCTTGAAAAACGCACAGCAGAGCTCCCCCAGGACGCTTAGTGTACGGTAAAAAGTTGACATCTCTCTGATAAGGAGTTTAAGGAACTTACTTCCTGTCGCTTCTGCCTGGCACACTAATAACTGCATCTCCTTGTGATGTAGCTTCTTAAGGTCCTCAATTTATATAGAGGAGAAATAGGAATAAAATACTCTTAGTTCAATGTTATTGGTTCTGTGTCCTTCTCAATGGCATATTTCCTTTTTTTGCTTTTAAATCATTGATACACTGTTATCATGGCTCTTTGTTGTCCCTTTTCCCCATTAAATATGCTTTTTGGAGTTTGCTCTAGCTCCAATAAACCCCTATACCCCCACTCCCACTCCCACCCCCACCTCCCAAATCCCTACTCCCACCCACTTTCCTATTTTCCACAAGGTACTTACTTTGTGGGGGTAGGAAGCTCTATGATTAAATTTGGCCTGTAGGCCCTGCCAGGCTTGTCACATTATTCTGTTGTTTTATCTGACTTCCTTGAAGGGAAAGAGCAGGTGTTCATTCTGGACTACCAGCCTGGCTACATCCCTGGTAGTAATATTTTGTTGTCTTGCTGGGGTGGGTGTCACCTCGGAATGAGTCTGCCTTGGCAAAATAGGAGGTGCACATGCATGCATGTGTTAAAATATATGTGCATATGACACTTCCCATATGTGCTAACATTTGGGTATGCTGTAATTTATGCATGTATATTGGGGATGATAATTTTCACTGAAAATTATTCTCTCTGTGAATAAATTAGTAAATACAGCTAACTGCATTCAGTGGCTAAGGAAGCTGTTGTATTCTGTCTATATTCCCCCTCCCCTCCAATATATGCAGCACCTCACATTTCTACATATCTGACAGTAAGGGTGTAATCTTCAGTAAAGCAGCCAGCAGATCAATTATCCGGCTCAAGATAGTGAGTCATCTTGAGTTGTTCTGAGGAGGTCAGGACTTGAAATGGAGCGCTTAGAGCCTGTAGCAGAAGGGTGGGTTGGCATGATCTTTATGAGGAGGTTGCGAGAGATGAAACCTCTCCCAGTATCTGAGCCTTTCATTAGACTATTTTGTGTCAATATCCATATTAGTACCATAGACATGCTATCAAGGGTAAGTTTTAATATACTCATAGTAAAATTTATTGCATTGCATATTATATTGTTTGTGAATGCATGTAATAATTTTACAGAGGCGTATGCTAAATCTTTTTTGTGCAAGTTTTATTGCTTAGGCCCCAAAGTATGATGACATATAACATAATAGATAACAAACAAATATGAGGTAGATGCAGCTGTTTTTTCTACTAATGTATTTTTGGAATTTTTAATCATATTTTCTTTTTATTTTCCCCATAAATATGTGTTGGTGGATCTGGTCCTTAGTCTAATACCGGATAAGTATTTTCAAATTGCATTAGTTTTATTGAAGGCATTGATGACTTGTTCAATTGAAGGGTTATGTTTTATTTTGCAAGTCTAATAGCACTTTACAGAATTTCCAGCAGCATCTACAAATTTCTCTCTGGTTTGCATTTTAGCTGTCAGTCAATATACCAGTTATTTTGAAAAGTGAAATGAAATTATGGGACCTATATGCAAAATGCTAGCATGCATGCTAGAGCTACTTAGCATTAGAGATGTGCATTCGTTTTTGCCGAATTGGAAAATTGCAACGAAATTGTCCAATTCGGCATGTTTCAGGGAGCCTGAAAAAAATCAGGATTTTCCTGTTTTTTCGCAAAAATTCGTTTTTCCGATTAGTGCGCACTAACGGGAGTCAGTGCGCGCTAACTCCCCGTTAGCGCGCGCTAACTCCCGTTAGTGCGCACTAACAAAAACGAACAAAAAGTAACAAAAAATAACAAAATCTAACGGTTTTTGTTAGTGCGCACTGACAGGAGTTAGCGCGCACTAACGGGGAGTTAGCGTGCGCTAACAGGGAGTTAGCGCGCACTAACTAAAAATCGATTTTTCGCGAAAAAAAAGACCCGAACCGAAAAAAAACGACAATTTCCATGGCGGCCGAAAAACAAAGAACGACACGAACACAAAAAACGATGCACATCTCTACTTAGCATACACCTGGAATAATGGGCTATGCAATAAGGCCCTATTATACATGCAAAATCAAGATCAGAGGATGCTAGAAGGTATGCATTAAAATTAACATATACCCACATTTAAATCAGGCAATCATATGCAAATCAGGATTCAGCAGGTGCATGGGAAATACAGTAGTATGCTCTTTTCCACCCACTGTTTACCATGAGACCATTAAAGCCTAACAGTTAGCACCTGCCTTGGATAAGGTGCTAACATTTTAGCACACATGCTAGTGCTCAAAATGCCTTGTTCTAACTGGCATTCACTTTGATCTTGCTGGGGAAAGGATTGGGTTGCCTACTCTCTTAACAGGTGTTCAGGGGATGTGTGATTGGGATGCCATGAACTTTAACTTGTATCCAGGAAAATATCAGCTTCCTTATCTACTGAGTACAGATTGCTTATTTTCAAAACCGGCCAACAGAGTATCTGACTCCCTTGTGCACTTTCTCTGCAGCACATGCATCAACACACCAAGTCGACTCTGAAACCTGGCAGAATTAAGCCCAAATATCTCCAAAATAAATTTCATATTTTTCCTAAATAAATAAGAAAAAGAGCATACTCTAGACCAGCATGAGTAAACAAAGCTGTAGACCTCCATTCCATCCATGCAAATCAGTTGGGTCTACCCCCCAAGTCTGCTTAGCAGAATACCTCACTTTATTCACACATGTAGAACACAGACAGACCCTCACCAAATACAAAATGAAGAGATACTATAGTATAAATAGAAACATGCAGACAAAAACTGAACTTGAAACCACAATTTCCAGACTCTGTATGGAATGGAAAACAAGTATCATTCCTCACTAAACATCAAATAATAACAATAAGAAATATAAAGCATCAATCATAATAGTAAAACCAAACTCAAAAAGAATAAATATTTCAAAACAACTGATGAAAAGAACATCCACTGATTACAAACATATAACATTGTTTTTTTTAAATTTCCCAAACATCAATAAAATATTTGAAAATAGCAGACACAGCAAACAACACTCAATAAATAAAATTAAAGCTAAAATAAATCCCTTGCTCTTTGTACCTGGGAATGTTAGATTCCTATCACCCTGAAATTGTCATGGATTAGTAAGGGGTGGGAGATATGCACCACTTTCTTCCCTCTCTAACACACATTCATTCTCACACAAACTCCCTTATAGTCTCTCTCACATGTATGCTCACCAGATCACATGCTGTCTCTCATGCATGCTCGCTGGCTCACATGCTCTCTCTCACAGACATGCTCCTTGTGTCACATACTCACACACTTGTTCACACACATGCTCACTGGCTCAATCGCTCTCTCATATACATGCTCTCACAGATGTTCACTGATTCGTTCTTGCTCACACACATGCTCACTGACTAAATGCTCTCTTTTATACTCACACACAGGCTCACTGGCTTAAATAGTCCTCTTACTCAAATATATACTCATTGGCTCATTCGTTCTCTCTTGCTCACAAACATGCTCTAGTAACCATAACAAGTCCAACTGTATAATGCAGTACAACAATGGAAAAGCAGAAACATAATCACACCTCACAAAACATCAAGCAATAAAATCAAGAGATATAAGACATCATTCATAATATTAAAACCATGAAAAGAATGAATATATCAAAACAACCAACAAACATAGGGGGCCCAATATTCAAAGTGCATTCAGCGCTACTTAACCAGATAAGTAGGACTTATGTGGCTAAACAGTGGCCGTTGAATATGTGCTTACATTTAGTGGCTGCTGCTTAGCCACATAAGTCCCTTATTTATTTATTTATTTATTTATTTATCTATTTATTTATTTATTTAAAGTTTTTGTATACCGACATTCATTAAGAAAACATCACATCGGTTTCCATGTAACAAAAAATGGCCAACGGGGCTTTACAAAGAACTGATAAGAGAACTGGGGAGGGGGGAGGAAACAATGGAGATGTTGTACAGATAACGCAATAAAATGGTTAGATAAACGCAATAAAATAATTATATACAAGAATATTATTTACAATAAGAATGTTAGGGGGAGAGGGTTAAGAAGGGGGGAAATAGGTCATGTGCTTGGGGGGCGAGGGGAGGAGCGGGGAGGGGCAGGGTGTAGGAGAAAGGAGTGGAAAGCGGGGGGGGGTTCATGTGTAGGCTCGTGTAAAAAGCCAAGTCTTGAGATTTTGTCTGAATTTTTTGGAGCAAGTCTTAAGGCGTAGGTGGGTGGGCATAGAGTTCCATAGAGAGGGTCCAGCTAGGGATAGCGCACGTTGTTTGGTGGTTGTTAGGTGGAAGAGTTTGGGAGAAGGAGTGTGAATATTTGCTGTGTAGGGCATTCTGGTAGGTCTGGAGGAGAAACGGATGTGTAAACTGTCTGAGAACCAGAGCATGTCAGGATTGTGGACAGCTTTATGAATAAGGGTGAGAGTTTTAAATTGAATTCTGGCTGTGATGGGAAGCCAATGAAGTTGTTTGAGAACAGGTGTGATGTGTTCTTTTCTACGGGAGCCTGTTAATACATGTGCAGCTGCATTTTGAAGCAGCTGCAGGGGGGCTAGGCTGTTCTTCGGGAGACCTAGGAGTAAAGCGTTTGAGTAGTCTAATTTTGATAATATTAGGGCTTGTAGTGCAGTTCTAAAGTCATTGAAATGCAGGATGGGTTTAAGTTTTTTGAGTGTGTGTAGTTTGTAGTAACAGTCTTTGATGGTGGAAGAGATAAATTTCTGTAGGCTGAATTGGGGGTCAAGTGTGACACCTAGGTCTCTTACGGTTTGGGAGAGGATGGGGAGAGAGAGGGGTGAATTGGCTGCAAGTGTAGGTAAAGAGTTGATGGATTGAGGTGAGATGATCATGAGTTCCGTTTTATTAGGGTTTAGGGCTAGGTTGAGTTGAGTGAGGAGACAGTTGATGGATGATAGGGCACTATCCCATCTTTTTAGGGCATTGGGGATGGAATCAGTAATGGGTATAAGAACCTGCACGTCGTCTGCGTAGACAAAGTGTGGGAGACTGAGATTTGAGAGTAGCTGGCAAAGGGGGAGGAGGTATATGTTAAAGAGGGTGGATGATAGGGAGGAGCCTTGGGGTATGCCCCTTGTGATGTTAATTGGCTCAGATTAGTGGTTTTCAATTTTTACCTTGAAGTGCCTGTCACTTATGAATGATTTGAACCAGCGAAGTGGAGTCCCAGAGATGCCAATGTCAGCTAGCCTGTCAAGTAAAATAGAATGGTTGATAGTGTCGAAGGCTGCCGAGATGTCTAATAGAGCCAGGATGAATATATCAAAAGGCGAAGGCGAAGGCAAAAGGCGAAGGCGAAGGCAAAAGGCGAAGGCTGCCAAGATGTCTAATAGAGCCAGGATGAATATAGCAAAAGTGTTAGTTGCATAAGTTTTGGGCGGACAGTGGGTGGAGCGACGTAGCCACATAACTTTTGCAACTAAGTAGCAATATTCGGTCTTAGCCGCATAAGTTTACCAGCTACCTTAGTCGATTATAACTGATATGGCTAAGTACAAATAAATACGCCTTTATTCAGCGATATAGCTGTGCTGCTGAATATACTATATAATTTAGCCAGATAAGTTATATCTGGCCAAGTTACTTAAACCGCCATCTTTCAAATCTGGGCCCCTAATGATTTAAAAAATCACATAAATGTCTTCAAAAATTTCCCAAACAGCAATAAAATATTTCAAAACAGCAGACACATGAAATAACATGCCAAAATTTAAATTAAAAAATTGTTTAATTATTAAATAATCTACAGCTCTCCATATCATTAAATAAATAAATACCTGGCATCTTTTGATTTCCCAAAGAATGTTGTGGATTTGGGTGAAGAAGTCCACCCAATCTTTATCCACTCTCTCTCTTTCACACACATAGGTACTCTCTCTCTCATGCACACATGCAGGCTCTATCTCTCTCTTTCATGGACACATGCAGGCTCTCACTCTCTCATGAACACAAGCAGTTACTCTCATGCAGAAATGTAGGCATACTCTCTCATACACATGTAGACACTCAGATGCACATTTTCAGGTTCTCTCTCATACACACTTTCAGGCTTTCTCTGTTTCATACACACATGCAGGTGCTCTCTCTCCTTCACATATTCAGGCTCTCTCTCTTTCATATACACATGCAGGCTCACTCTCATGAACATATTCAGGCTCTCTTTCATACACACATGTAGGTGCTATCTCTTTCATATAACCATGCAGGTGCTCTCTCATGCACATATTCAGGCTCTCTCTTTCATAAACATATGCTGGCACTTTCTCTCATACACACCACACACACACACAACACACACACTCATATCTCTCAGGTATCCTCCTTTCTTCTGGGCCTTGGCCATGGCTGTGCTGCTCATTTACTGCTGGAGGGGAAGTGAAAGGAAGCAACCCTGCAACCACCAGATGCATTCTTCTGTTGAGCCTGTAGTCCTTTCGTTTGGCTGCATCAAGTTGGACTCTGGCGCAGTCCACCGAGATCTCCCTTGGGTCGCACAGCCCCGCCAATACCTCCCTCGTGCCACAAGGCCCTGCCAAGACCTTCCTCGGGCCATGAAGTGTTGGGTTCTGTCAAGGCCCTGTCAACACTTCCCTCAGGCCACGACTGGTTGGGCTCCATCGCAGCCCTGCCAAGACCTTCCTCGGGCTGCATTGGGTGTCGCAGCCCGCAAAAGAACTTGTTCCGCAGCAATCCCTTAGCAGGAGCTGAGATGAAGACCAAGTGACCAGTGACCAGCCCACCGGGGGATGCCCAATCCCCCAATAGGCCAAGCCATCCCTGCTTGTATTCATAGGTGGAAGAGTGATCAGGCCATTGAGCCCCTTAATTTGTATCTGAGTGTTGGGTAGGAGTATAGGTGAGAGATAGTGGAGTGATTGAGCTATGCAAGCAACTTTTTTTGTGTCGAGGTGGGAGTGAGGGATGATTGGGCCATGCCAACTATGTATTCTTGTGTTGGTATCTTTTGGGGAGAGTGCAGGGAAGAATGAAGTTATGCAGACTCCTTTGAATTGTGTTATAGAGGTAGGGGTGGGGATTGGGGCACAGAGGCCCCTTTGTGCTTAACTTGGAGGAAGAATGGGGTGCTGCCTTTTGCAGGGGAATGTAATTCCCCATGCTAATTGGTCCTTTCACCGTGGGAAAGCTAGCATAGTGGTTTTTGTGAATCAGTGTGTGCAGGTGTAAGGAACCTTTGGTTGTCCTTACCAGGAGTGTACCAATGTGCTAGGGAGTTCAGAAAGACTCATCAGTAGAGGTATGGGTTTTGATTTCCCCATTTGGGAGAATCAGATGATATGTTCTAACAGTATATAAACCCCTTGCCACCACCATTTAGAATGTGAATTCTTAATTTTAATTTTCTTGAGTTGCCCTGTTGTGGGATAGCCCTGTCTATGCAGTTCCATTTTGTTGCTGTTTTTTGGGGTTCTTACTTACAGAGACCTGGGTAAAGAGAGTTGGAACAGAGGACCTTTACTTTACTTTTTGGTCCACAGTTTTGGAGGCCTTTTATGTTTGGAGAAGAAAGTTTTTCCATCCTTCCTCTCTCTTGTTTTGAGTCCCCTTATTAGTAAGATTTCTGTTTGTGTCTTTACTGACCAAGAAACCCTAGGGTTCAGGGTCTCAAAATTACTATATGCCAGGAGGAGTGATGTCTTTCACCTAGAAAAAATCTGAGGAGTAGAAGTATCATCAAGAAATAAATGGATTCACATCCATTCCCAGTGAGAAGGAGGTCCCAGGTGAGATAATATTTGGGAAATGAGGAACAAGACCAGTACTAACTGGGAACTGACTGAAGGAAGGAGAATGTTGAAGACTACCAGAGAGGTATGAGATATTTGGGACTTGATATTCAATTAGATATTTGGGACGATGATCTAATCATTGTGCAATGGGAAGAATCTGGTATACAAACTGGTATACAAACTTTTTCAGTCTGATTATGTGGAAAGGAGAAGGCATTAAATCATTAAGGAATTTGTTATTACAAATCCTAAAGACATTTTGCAGGAAGATTAAGGTCACAAATTAATTATTTATTTTAACCTGTAAATCAATTGGAATTGACATCAAAGAACTTTTCATCCATCTTATCAACCATCAGTAAGGTTAAGTTAGAAACCACTCAGCTTCCAGTGTAATCTTTGCTGCTGTAGACAATTTGAGCCTATTAGTATTGTTTACGTGGGGTAGGAGGGGTACTGTAATAGCTCACAATGTAAAAGGGCCTCAATGTTATCCCTCCACAGGGAACGCTGGACCAATCAGAATATTGACCACCGTTGAGAACTGTGCAAATAGCATCTGAACGTTTATTGTGTACTTTTATTTATTTATTTATTTGTTGAGTTTTATATACTGTCATTCGGTAGAGCCATCATAACGGTTTACAAAAATTTAAATTTTAACAATATTTAATTTAGATGTCATTATCCAGGTTTTCCCTCCCAGGAGTACCACATGCTTAAGTTTTTGAATTAGCGTGCATGATAATTGTGTGTGTTTGTGTGTGTTCTATAGGGACAATTATTTTGCGGGCACTGAAAAACTGAATGTATTTCCTGTTAAGTGGTGCTTTAGCATACATGTTCAATTTTTAGTATATGCACACAAATGTTTTTATCCAACATACTTGTGTATAGGCCCTTATATAATTATTATGTGCAGAAATGCAAATTAGTAGTAAAATAGTATATACTTACAATTGACTGATTTAGAGATCAGCAGTTCTTCCATGCAACCCACAGCAGAAAGGGTCATAATGAAATAGGCAGAAAACATTGAAAATAAAAATGCTTAGAAGCCTATCTATGTTGCTTTAAAGTAACATAATGAAGCAATTTATGTAATCTTCTATTCAATGGTATAACTTCCTTGACAGAAGAAAGCCGATCTAATTTTCAGGACAATCAAAAAATTGACTATGTTATTAGATCAAATTTATGGAAATATATCTGATGAACAGTTAATATGAATAACCTGATAACCAGACCTATTTACAGTTCCTTTATGTGGTCTAAAATGGTTGTATTCTTGGTTAGAATGGTGATCTGTACACGGAGGCCAATATTCAAAACCTCAGAAAATGGATAACTTATGCAGTTAAAGTAAGCCAGATAATTTATCTGGGATATTCAGTGGGATAAATGTCTTGCTGAATATCTCAGATTAAAGTTATGTAGCTGACTGTAGCTGGACAACTTTAAACCTAAACAGATATTTTTTCAATATCAATGGTTAGATGTAACCGTGTGGCTGGATAGCTCTAGCCTTTCGGATAACTTTATATTTAACAGGCTATATTCAATAGAATATAGCCAGTTAAGTGGAGCTGCAGGTTAAAAAAAAAATAAGTCAGAGGCATAATGGATCTGTTAGTGCCTCGCATCACCTTGCCCACCTGAGCTCCACATGCTTGGCCTTGCTCAGTCGAGCTTGTAGCACCCCCCCCCCCCTCCCCGCCCCCACTCCATACATCTTCATCTCAACCCAGATACATTTAAAGAGCCAGTGGAGGACTCCCCTCCCCACCACCATCTGCTCCTGGGTCCTGCCACGTTTTAACCAAATGGTGGCCCCCCCTCCCCCCACACAACCCTAACCCTCTCAACATCCCGGAATCTTAAACCAGTAAGTTCTTCAGCCCAAATAGTGGTAGCAGCTTTACTGCAACATGGATCTGGAGCTTCTGCCATCACTAGGTGAGCTACTTTAGCTTTCCCGAGTCCACCTAGCTAATAACTGTTTATGGATTTTCCCTTCAGAAACTTGTTCAATATTATTTTGAAACCCACTATGTTAGTTGCCTTGACCACATCCTCCGGCAACAGATCCCGTGGCATTACTATGCGCTGAGTGAAAAAAAAAATACTTCCAACGATTTGTTTTAATCTGCCAGTTGCTAGTTTCACAGAGTGCCCCTTAGTCCTAGTCTTGTTTGAAAGGGTAAATAACCGTTCTCTATTTACCCGTTCCACCCCACTCATGATTTTATAAATCTCAATCATATCCCCTCTCACTCGTTTCTTTTCCAAGCCAAAGAATCCCAATCTATTTAGCCTTTCTCCATAAGGAAGCATTTCCATCCCTTTTATCATTTCTGTCACCTTTCTCTGTACCTTTTCTATGTCCACGATATAAGAAAGGGCAACCAGAGCTGCACACAGTACTGAAGATGAAATTGCACCACGGATCTATACAAAGGCATTATGATATACTCAGTTTTGCTCTCTATTCCTTTCCAAATAATTCCTAATATTTCATTTGCCTTTTTAACCACCACCACACACTGAGCAGAAGGTTGCAAGGTGTTGTCCAGAAGGATTCTGAGGTTCTTTTCCTGCGTGGTGACTGCTACCATCAAACCCAGCATTGTGTACCTTTGGTGGTGATTATTTTTCCCTACATGTTTTACTTTGCACTTGATGACATTAAATTGTATCTGCCATTTAGATGTCCTGTTTCCTTGTCTTACAAGGTCCATTTTCAATTCCTCACAATCTGCTGCTTTTTTAATGACTTGAAACAATTGCGTCATCTGCAGATTTGTCACCTCTCTCGTTCCTTTCTTCAGAATTATTTATGAATATGTTAAATAGCACAGGTCCCAATACAGACTCCTGTGGCACTCCACTAATGATCTTTCTCCATTTGGAAAACTGAACATTTAGTCCTTCTCTCTGTTTCATGCCCCTTGTTCAATTACCAATCCACAATAGGACACTGCCTCTAATACATGATCTCCCAATTTTCTGAGAAGTCTCTCATGAGGACTTTGTCAAATGCCTTCTGAAAATCAAATGTACTATATGAACTGGCCTTCAAAAAATCTATTACATTGGTAAGGCAAGACTTTGCAAAAATTATGTTGCCTCTCTCCCATTAAATCATGACTACCATTTTGCCCAACATCGACGTCAGGTTCACCAGTCTCTTGTTTCCCAGATTGCCTCTGAATTCCTTTTTTAAAAATTGGCTTCACATTAACCACCCCCCAGTCTTCAGGTACAATGTCTATTTTAAATGATAGGTTACAAATCACCAGAAACAGGTCTGCAATTTCATGTTATCCAGCTAAACAGCTTTGAATATTGAGCTCTGTGAGAGCTGAGCTATAAGATCCATTATTCTATGGGATTTAGTTTATCTAATGTTTCTGCTAAGAAACTCCAACAACTCTCTATAACAGTTGAATGTTTTTTGTATGTATATACTGTATCATGCTGATGCATTTCTCAAAGAACAATGTGAAAATGTAGCGCAAAGAACCGAAAGAAATAAAAAAGAATAATCTTTTAAACAAAGGGATGTAAATGAGATGCAATTGTAATGCTCAACTTATTTATTTATTTAGGTTCTGACTCTGCTCTTTTTGTTTTAGGCTGAAGATTTTAGACATTATCAAAGGTTTCAACAAATAGACATTTTTTGCTCTGAGTTCAAAACTAGAGCCAGAAAAATGCTACACATCTCAGAAGTTTCATTTAACTAGAGTTTATATGACTTCCAAAACCTGACCCTTCTCTTAGATGTGGAGTAGGCTGTTTTCTTAATTGAAACTTCTATTTATTTATTTATTTATTTATTTATTTATAAACTTGTTATATTCCTGAATATGGTGGCAGTGAGAGGTATATTATGTCATAGGAACAAAAGAAGAAGGCTTTTCTTGACCGCCTTCCTCTTTGTTTTTTGGGCCCATATTATGTCATAGAACATGCAGAAACAAATATTGCAAAAACAAAACTTAGTTTACTAAGGGGTAGATTTTCAAAACCTGCGCGCTAGGGATGTGCAGAGCAAAATTTTATGTTCATATTTTTTATGTCCGAAAGGGGGTCCCACTTGCGGCCAATATGGACATAAAAAAAAATCCAATGAGTTGGGTATATGTACATATGTGCAAAAAAAACATTTAAACCCCCTCACCCTCCTTAATCCCCCCCCCCAGACTTACCACAACTCCCTGGTGATCGAGCGAGGAGTGAGGACGTCATTTCTGCAATCCTTGGCGAGAAGCATGTGACGTCGGTGGCACGTCGAGTGACGCGGTGTCACGTGATTCCTGGCTCGTTCGCGCCGGACGGCTCGTTCGGCCCAAAAAGAACTTTTGGCCAGCTTGGGGGGGCCTCCTGACCCCCCCAAGCTGGCCAAAAGTTCTTTTTGGGCCTCCTGACCCCCCCAAGCTGGCCAAAAGTTCTTTTTGGGCCGAACGAGCCGTCCGGCGCGAACGAGCCGGGAATCACGTGGCGCCGGCGTCACTCGACGTGCCGCCGACGTCACATGCTTCTCGCCAAGGATTGCAGAAATGGCGTCCTCACTCCTCGCTCCATCACCAGGGAGTTGTGGTAAGTCGGGGGGGGGGGAGATTAAGGAGGGTGAGGGGGTTTATATTTTTATTTTGGCTCAACAATCGCGATTTCCCACATATCGAACATATCTATGTTCGATATGTGGGAAATCCGATCGTTTATGTCGAATCAATTTTTTAAGTAAAAAAAAAATATGAGTTGAGTTTTACTAATGCGGTCAATCCGAATGCACACCCCTACTGCGCGCGCAGCACCTGGCATGCGCACATGGACACGCAATTTTATAAACGTGCACGCTCTGGCATGTTATAAAATACCAGGTCAGCGCATGCAAGGGGGGGGTCTACTTTTGCAATTACATGCGGCGATGCATTGAGGCCTTCCCCAATTACCTCCCAGTCCGCTCCAATTAAGGAACGGACTAGGAGGGAACTTCCCAACCCCTTAGCCTAACCTCTCTTCCCCTTCCTATTCCCCTATCCTGCCCTCCTCCCATTCCCTATCTTAACTACCCCAAATTTTGTTATTTTACCTTTTGCTCCTGCCTCAGAGCAGGAGCAAATTGCACATGCCTGCACCCTGCCGGTGCGCAATCCCCCAGCACAGCGGCAAATGGCCATTGTGCCAGGCGCCTCTAGCCCTGCCCTCTGACCGCCCCACCCCACCTGCCGGACCACCCCTTTTTCAAGCCCTGGGACTTACACGTGTCCTGGGGTTTATGCGCGTGGCCGGGCCATTTGAAAATTGGCCCAGCGCGCGTAAGGCCTGGCCACACATGAAAAAACCCCAGGATTTACACACGCCAGGGTTTGAAAATCTACTCCTAAATGTTTTAAATATATGGATAATAAATCAGCAAAGATAAGGAATATCAAAATTGAATACAGTATCAAAGTAAGTTGTACATAAATCAATACAGGTAAATAGAAAACAGACAGAAATAAAGATATAATATTAACCAAAGAACAATAAAGAACAAAAAAGAACATCTCCCTTATATGTCCTCCTTGTATATAAGCCAGTGTTCATTGAAACCTGGAAGACTTTACGAGCTCGGGGATCCTGAAAAGACAGCTTTCTTATCCTTTCAGCTCATCCAACTAAAATAACAAATGCTATGCCTTATATATCCCTCTGCAAGTTAGATGTTTCCTTTTCACTTTATCCAGGAAGGCATTTCAGTACAAGTCTTTTGATCTCCCATCTGGTAAAAGACACCAAATGTCTTAACTTATTATCAGCTCATTGGTATGGGTACTAGTCTTTAGAATTTGATCTTCAGAGGTGTTAAGCGACACCAGATGTCTTAGCCTTTGATCTTCCCAGAGACACCAAATGTTATTTTGACACTCTATCAGCTCATTGGTGCCAGGAAGTCTCAGGAATGAAGGGAACAAAAGATGATAGTGTCATGCCTTTGTACAATCTTTGTACTTAAATTATATGCAATATGTATTGATTCATACTATCAATCATTGGAGTCTGTTCTGATCCATAGCTCTCTATTCGCCGGATAAAGTTTTCCGGGGATCTAGCTAGCTGGCCTAAAATTATCCTTTCACAATTCCTCACTTATCCGATGATATTTTCCAAGGCAGATTATATGTTTTCTCTCCTCATTATCTTTTTTTAATGGTTATGTGTCCTCCATGATTTCATCATACACATCTGTAACAAGCAGCATAGAGAGGTCGCTGAGCATACCCCATCTCATCCTCACAACCTGATAACGTCCCTTTTAGGGATGTGAATCGTTTTTCAACGATTAAAATTATCGTCCGATAATGTTTATATCGTCTTAAATCGTTATAGAACACGATACAATAGAAATTCTAACGATTTATCGTTAAAAATCGTTAAATCGTGTTAGTGCGCACTAACTCGAGTTAGTGCGCACTAACTCCCCGTTAGTGCGCACTAACTCGATTTAGTGCGCACTAACTGAAAATGATACAAATAAACACTTTCCAGGTCACTGAAGGTCAGTTAGGAATGAATATGTGTTCCTATTGGCTGGCTGCCCTCTTATCTATTGATGTTACCAAGGTTACCACTGAGGTGATGGTTGGGGGGTGGGAAATGGAACTGGAAACTAACGAACACCAACAGAAAATGAAACAAAGTGTTCACACTTCCCAGGTCAGTAAAGGTCACTTAGGAATGAATATGTATGTATGTATTCCTATTGGCTGGCTGTGCTCTTATCTATTGATGTTACCAATATGGTTGGGGGGATGTGAAATGGAAACAGTTGGAAGCTTGACAAAAAAAGTAATGTAATGATCAGCACTCACCTGACTAGAACTTGTTTGTTTATTATTTTTGTTAGCAGGCACCTGAAATGCTAGTGCATGTTGAATTTGCCAATCACTGTGCATTTTAGAAAGGTGGTCCTGGCTGGAACTGTACACAGTTCAAATATATGTAATTGATTGTTGGTAAGTGTATTTTTTAAGTAGCCACACTGGCACCAGTATGTTTACTTTTCCTCCTACTTAACTCACTAGCTCAGCTTTGTAAGAAGGGCTTCTCTGCTTGTGTGTTGTTTTTGTTTGGTGTGAGGAGAGCAGAAACATCAGATCTTTATTCAATCTACTACAGTCATCTCTTACAGTGCCCTATCCCTATTAATACCAGGAGTGTTGTGATCTTCCTGCACACAGTGCCCTAACCCTGATAGCAGTCTGAGACAGCTCCCTCCCTGCATTACTAGTGAGAGGCTGGCTTCACAGACAGGGGGGAGCTGCCTGACCCTCACTCCTGACTTCCCCCATGTCCCAGCTAGTGAATGGTGTGTGGGTGAGGGGGGTGGGGAGGATGGTGAAGTCTGAGACAGCTCCCTCCCTGCATTACTAGTGAGAGGCTGGCTTCACAGACAGGGGGGAGCTGCCTGACCCTCACTCCTGACTTCCCCCATGTCCCAGCTAGTGAATGGTGTGTGGGTGAGGGGTGGGGGGGGGAGGATGGTGAAGTCTGAGACAGCTCCCTCCCTGCATTGCTAGTGAGAGGCTGGCTTCACAGACAGGGGGGAGCTGCCTGACCCTCACTCCTGACTTCCCCCATGTCCCAGCTAGTGAATGGTGTGTGGGTGAGGGGGGGGGGGAGGATGGTGAAGTCTGAGACAGCTCCCTCCCTGCATTACTAGTGAGAGGCTGGCTTCACAGACAGGGGGGAGCTGCCTGACCCTCACTCCTGACTTCCCCCATGTCCCAGCTAGTGAATGGTGTGTGGGTGAGGGGGGGGGGGGAGGATGGTGAAGTCTGAGACAGCTCCCTCCCTGCATTACTAGTGAGAGGCTGGCTTCACAGACAGGGGGGGAGCTGCCTGACCCTCACTCCTGACTTCCCCCATGTCCCAGCTAGTGAATGGTGTGTGGGTGAGGGGGGGGGGGGGAGGATGGTGAAGTCTGAGACAGCTCCCTCCCTGCATTACTAGTGAGAGGCTGGCTTCACAGACAGGGGGGAGCTGCCTGACCCTCACTCCTGACTTCCCCCATGTCCCAGCTAGTGAATGGTGTGTGGGTGAGGGGTGGGGGGGGGAGGATGGTGAAGTCTGAGACAGCTCCCTCCCTGCATTGCTAGTGAGAGGCTGGCTTCACAGACAGGGGGGAGCTGCCTGACCCTCACTCCTGACTTCCCCCATGTCCCAGCTAGTGAATGGTGTGTGGGTGAGGGGGGGGGGAGGATGGTGAAGTCTGAGACAGCTCCCTCCCTGCATTACTAGTGAGAGGCTGGCTTCACAGACAGGGGGGAGCTGCCTGACCCTCACTCCTGACTTCCCCCATGTCCCCAGCTAGTGAATGGTGTGTGGGGTGGGGGGGGGGGGGGGGGAGGATGGTGAAGTCTGAGACAGCTCCCTCCCTGCATTACTAGTGAGAGGCTGGCTTCACAGACAGGGGGGAGCTGCCTGACCCTCACTCCTGACTTCCCCCATGTCCCAGCTAGTGAATGGTGTGTGGGTGAGGGGGGGGGGGGTGGATGGTGAAGTCTGAGACAGCTCCCTCCCTGCATTACTAGTGAGAGGCTGGCTTCACAGACAGGGGGGAGCTGCCTGACCCTCACTCCTGACTTCCCCCATGTCCCAGCTAGTGAATGGTGTGTGGGTGAGGGGGGGGGGGGAGGATGGTGAAGTCTGAGACAGCTCCCTCCCTGCATTACTAGTGAGAGGCTGGCTTCACAGACAGGGGGGAGCTGCCTGACCCTCACTCCTGACTTCCCCCATGTCCCAGCTAGTGAATGGTGTGTGGGTGAGGGGGGGGGGGAGGATGGTGAAGTCTGAGACAGCTCCCTCCCTGCATTACTAGTGAGAGGCTGGCTTCACAGACAGGGGGGAGCTGCCTGACCCTCACTCCTCCGGGGGTATTGTGATCTTCCTGCACACAGTGCCCTATCCCTGATACCAGGGGTGTTGTGATCTTCCTGCATGCAGTGCCCTATCCCTATTAATACCAGGAGTGTTGTGATCTTCCTGCATGCAGTGCCCTATCCCTATTAATACCAGGAGTGTTGTGATCTTCCTGCATGCAGTGCCCTATCCCTGATACCGGGATGTGTGCAAGAAGATCACAACACCCCCGGTATCAGGAATAGGGCACTGTGTGCAGGAAGATCACAACACCCCCAGTATCAGGAATAGGGCACTGTGTGCAGGAAGATCACAACACCCCTGGTATTAGGGATAGGGCACTGTGTGCAGGAAGATCACAACACTCCTGGTATTAATAGGGATAGGGCACTGTGTGCAGGAAGATCACAATACCCCTGGTATCAGGGTTAGGGCACAAGTTCTAGTCACATTGACTGATCACATTACTTGTTTTGTCAAGCTACCAACTGTTTCCATTTCCCATCCCCCATATACTGTCAGTAGGAAACTTGGTAACATGAATAAATAAGAGGGCAGCCAATAGGAATACATATTCATTCCTAAACTGACCTTAACTGACCTGAAAAGTGTCAAATTGTATCATTTTCAGTTAGTGCGCACTAACTCCCAGTTAGTGTGCACTAACTCCCGTTAGTGCGCACTAACTCGAGTTAGTGCGCACTAATCGGAAAAAACGATTTTTAATGATTTTTTAACTAAAAAATCGTGCCTAAGACGATTTTCTTGCCCTGCCACACGATTTCTATCGTTAAGACGATATGGAAAACGATTCACATCCCTAGTCCCTTTTAAGATAGACAGGCTCTTCTCGCAGTTCATATGAAGAGGCATAGGAGATGGAGAGACCAAAAAATAAAAGTTCCTTTTAAGTGTGGCATTTTGCTGTCACAACATATAGGAACTGCTGGACATGGAGAATGTCACAGCAAAAAAGTTGAAGAATTATCTCTACACAAAGCTCAAAACAGTGCAAAATAAGTGATTTCAATCAAAGCAGTATTACGTATTCAATCTGCAGTATTATGACCGCAATGGGCTCTAGACCACTGGTTCTCAATGCAGACCTTGAGGCACACCTAGCTATTCTGGTTTTCAGGATATCCACAATGAATAAGCATGAGATAGATTTGCATACAGTGGAGGCAGTGCATGCAAATCTATCTCATGCATATTCATTGTGGATATCCTGAAAATCTGACTGGCTAGTTGTGTCCTGAGGACTGAGTTAAAAACCCTTGCTCTAGATCATATCTGTAAAGCATGCTGTTCTTATCATTTCCCACTCAGTCACAATGTTGGTGTGTCTTCAACAATATTTTATTAATGCAATCATAAAACTAAAAAAAAAATAAAAAGACTACAACTACTTATCAGTTTCAATATTCAACTGCATAGCCCAACCAGATGCTGACAGTGTTTTGGCAGTACTCTTACAAATTCCTACAGTCACGGCTAAAGTCACACACATGAAGTTATCAAGGTAACACTTTGCTGCTCACCGGCTTACGGAATATTGCTGTAATAAAAAAACCCCCCAAACACGAGCACCAAGATCCCCTCTTCCAATAGCAATAATTCAAAAACTGCAGTGGTTCTACCATGCCCCCATCCCTCTCCCAACAGCAATGAATTTAAGTTTGGAACAGTGAAGGAACTAATCGGTGGTGAGTGAAGTGAATAATATTAAATACCAGTACCACCGAGATCTGTACTGATATTTACTATTCAGGCCAATGGAAGAAGGAAAAAGTCTCCTCTCCTTCCAGTGGCTTAGCCACATACTTTTGGGGGTTAGCAGGTAAGGGTGTACATTTGGGGGGTAGGAGGGGGCCCACTTGGCTGCTACATTTTGACTTCATAGGGAAAAGAGGGACCCCATTCCACTACTCCAAAATTCAATTCATAGCCTTAGCTATTGGGGGCCACTTGTTTTGTTTGTGGGGTTTAAAAAAATATATATTTTTTGCAGTTCTCCAACTAAGTTTAGGACTAGATTTTTCCTGACCTGAGTTAGCCAGAAACGGTAACCAACTAGCCAGATATATTTAAACCATGCTGCAGAGCGCCCCCACCATGCCCATTTGTTTTATCCAGCTAAGTTTTATCCACCTAATGACTCACCTGGCTAAAACTTAGCCATTTAGTAGGGAAGGAAATTAAAACCTTGGAATTTGTCTGGCTAAGTCCCAAACTTATCCAGATAAAGCCCTGTGAATATTGACCCCAGCTGGGTGCACTTCAGGCCACAAAACTAATATGCATTGAGCAGTCGTGCATCTGCTGCAGGTAGCTCATACTATTTAGGGACACTTGGTCAAGGGTCTTCTTATATCTGTGTGCCACTGACAGATCAAGCCAGAGGAGCATGCAGTAGTGTATAGAACTCCTCAGCCTCCCTTTTCCACTTGGGGCGACAAGTAGCCAGCACACCAGAATAATCTGGTGTGTTTCTCAAAGATCTCTAAATTCTAGCAGAGCTTGAGAAGTCCTGACCACAAAAGCATTATCCACCTTGCCACTATTCATCATGGTCCCCTCAAATTTTAATTCCAAGCTAGTGCTCTTACCATCCTCACCATCTAGTTCCATTTATCTGTTAGGTATTGTGTGGAAAGGGGCCCCATTGATCTTCTGGCAATTGTGAAGGTTGATATGCCTTCCAGAGAATTATCTTGATGTGAGGGAGATTCATCACATGACTTGCTGATTGACCAAGTATAGTTGCCAGTTGAGTCTTCCTCAGCCAGTATATCTGACTCTGTGGCCAATTGTGGCCAGCCTCTTGGCATCTCATAATTATGTCTGGTGTTTGACTTTAGGGATGTGCAAATGATATCTTTGGATCACATACATAGAACAGATTCTGAAGACCTTGCACACCTTCTCTACATATATACAGGTGAATTTTCAAAAGGACTTACATGTGTAAATGTAACTACTAACATAGAAATTTTCAAAAGCCATTTACGCATGTAAAGAGCACTTTCGTGAGCAAATCCTATGGACTATTCAGAAGCATATATTGTAGCAATTTTCAAAAAACCACTTACTCGAGTAAAGTGCATTTACTTGAGTAAAACCCAGTTTTACACATGCAAATGCTTTTTAAAATCAGGCCTATAGTGACTGATATAAAAACTTAGAATGGAAAATTATTTATCCCAGTGGAAGTCTGAGAACACTTTTACCCACACTGAGGCAACTAATGACTTCTTTTACCCATCTTGGCAACTAACGACTTCTTTCAAATTTTGTTATCCAGGAATTACTAATGATTTTATTAATTCAAGAACTAGCTCAAAAATGGTTTAGTGCAGTATGAATCCTTGTTTGTCAAAAGTGAAACTATATAATACAAAGCAATGCTATACATCATCTGCCATGCAATGCTGTCCCAAAATGTGTTTAAATTGCAATGAAACTTGCACAACAAATTACATTTGCTGTTTGCCGTGTAGACTTTATCCGAAGCAATAATTAAATAAATAAAACTATACAACAAACTAAAACAGCTATGGAGATTTAGAATAAAAGATAGTGGGAGGATAGTGGAATGGGAGGAAGGACAAATTTTAGGTGGCAATTTGAAAGGGAAATTGAATAAGATAACATGATAGGTAAATAGTTCACATTCATTCAGCTGAAGTGGTAGTCTGATTATGAAACAGGATGAGCAAATAGTTTTTGACATGAATTCAGTGCTGGTAAATGTTCCCAGACTGAGGACATTGGGATGTGAAGTCACTGTGTATTTTGAGCTTGAACATATAAATTTGCAATGTGTAAATATTTGTAGGTGTCATGGGTGGAGCAACAGTATGAAAAACGGCGAAGTAAACGTTCTGCACTGAGAGAGACCGCAGAAAATCTCTTCAATGATCCTATGTGGAATCAGCAGTGGTACCTGGTAAGACTTCATTCTTCATACAGCATCAGCATACTAAAGATGGGATACGCTTTAGAATAAAAGCCTTGTGACAGATCATGCACCCAAGAGCCTCAGAACACCTTAAGGACTGGCTCCAGTTATCTGGACCGGTCCAGTTTAAGCCATAATGCTGCAAGGAATTATGGTCCCAGGGAAGATTCCCATACTGGGGAATAAGAGTGCAGGTCCAGGAGCAGGAAGGGAGGCCCCAGGACTCCAGAAGAAAGCAACCTGATCGTGATTGACACCGGAGAGGCGGCCCCTTAGAGTAGCTGGCCTGCATTCTGGGAGTAAGCTGAGGGAAGGCAGCCCCTTCAATGTACCTGGTCTATTCTGAGTTTGTATTAGGGTACACTAAATACTGACATTTTTGCACTATAAATAAAAACACTAAAGAAAAGAGAAGCCTTGACTGCTCATCTCTGTGCCACAAGTGCAATCACAATTTGATTAGGAACTCCTTTTTTTTTTTTTTTTTTTACTCAGATCAATTTTTGGAGTAAAAAATGCTGCTGAAAGTCATGACTCAAAAATGAGAATACTCCTAAAAATACCCAGATTGTGTTTTACAGTCTTTGTGGCCTAAAATCAGAACATCTACACAGTATGCCAAACAAAAGGGTAACTTCCCTCCCTAAGTTAGTCTTGATTAATTTAGTTACTATGGAGGCAGTGAAAACTCTGACTGGATCGCTATAAGGTTTTTGTGCATAGGTGTTATTGAGCATGAGTTTTCTTAGGTTTCACAGGCCCCTTCTTCTGATGTCCCTATAGCAGTAACAGAGATGGTGCATTTTACATGCAAAGACACAATATAGATGTTTGCGGATGTAGGGGAGTTGACTTTGATGTCAAAGATATGTGTGAGCACATAGGATGGAGTCTCTCAGGTGAGAAATTATAGGAACTGGAGGTGAGGAGTTGCTGATGAGCTCCTGTGGGATGGTTGCTTGAAGAGGAGCCTACACTGTGTGGGGCATGATCCTTTACATGTTTTATTTTTACTCTTTTCAAATAGTCTTTTGACGGAGAAACTTATTGTAAGGTATCTAGCAACCAAACTGGGAAGGTGTAAGCTGCATTTTTCACTGGATGTGAGATTAAATGAGTGAAGCGGGGCACTCCAGTGCTGGAAAAGAAACCACAGAGCAAAGACATGGATGTATCCCTCGCTATATTCATGGAGGAGTTCCAGGTGTAAAAAAAACCAAAACATGCTAGCCAAAAGTAATGCCACTGCACAAGAGATCAAAACCGAGGTAACTGTAACCAACACCAGATTGTCAGCATTTCAAGTGTGGCTCGAGGAACTCGAAAAATGCATCAAGACCTTCAAATTCCTAACAAATAGTGGGGGCAATTTTCAAAAGTACCCACATAGTTGCAAAGTCCGTGTGTACTTTTAGCCATAGACTTTTACCAGCATACTTTCCCTTTGAAAACTGCCCCAAGAAAAAGTACCCTCAGAAATTTGCTCCTGCTTTTTGTGGATATTTTTTACCTTGAAATTAAGGTACATAAGGGGCAATGTAATAAGCAGCGGTAATGCTTCCATGGGTTTCAGCGTGTACCATGTGCGCGTTAATACGCGCAGTTTCCCACGCAAACCCTAGATGGGTATGTAATAAGAGTTTGTGTGTGGGAAAACCATGCGTATAAACCCGCTTACCAACCACAGCTTGTTCTGTGCGAGTGCATGCCAATGGCATGCAAAGGAGGCGATTTTCTAATAATGGTCAATGCCGGGAGCCGTGCTAGTGGGGAGATCGGGTTAGTGCGGGTTTTTTAATGTGGCTTTTTAGTTCCTGGATCAGGGCAGGAGTTAAGTGAACGTGCCGGTGTGCAGACCGGTTTTTTGATGCTTTTGCGGGTCAGCCAAGCGATGGATGGAACTGGTAGAGAGAAGACAGCTTCTCAATGAGGCAGAACTGCCGATCTGCATTTCATGCTCTCGCTGGTGGTCGGAGTCTGCTCATGAAGGGGTTAGATATTGCTCCACCCACCTTCACATCAACTTTTGGACCACAAATTTATTCATTTTTTCCAAAAAGAAAAGCTTTTGTCCTGAGAATCAGTCAAGGGTGTTCACATGCCAGTGGGAGTCTATACAGGTTTCTGCATGGATGTCTGCGTGATTTACTACATTGGGACATGAGCATTCGCTACTGCGTACATTATGGCACGTTTGGTGTACACGGATTATATGCACATATCTAATTAGCATACATGGCCATTATTACATCCTGCACTGCTATAGGTTTTTGCCGCTCACGCCAAAAACATTTGCACAGAGAAATCAATGTGGATTTCATCGCGGGTCTTATTATATCAGCTCCATAGATTTGAAAATTGTTATCTATGCACGTTATTTCCCTCCATTGACCTAAATGCTCCCTGGCCCATCTACTTTTCACCCAGCTAAAAATATACGCATTACTGATCCCTGTGCTGTCAGGGCATCCCCTGGGTTGAGACACGGGGAACCACCATGGAAAGCAATCTCCGAGACTTACTGCTGGGCATACACCTGCCACAGACAGACTTGGACCGCACAAGGAACTGATTAAGGCTAGTTTAATCTTTGCTCTACCTTCCAGAGGCAAGAACAAGGTAAGCAAGGTCAGGAATCACAGATTCCACAAAGAATCAAAAGGTTCAAGAAACAAGGCAACTGGATTATATGACAAAGAAGGTCTGGTGCAGGACGCCAGACGCATCACAGCAGGGCAATCATAGAAAAAGCAATCACTATCAGTAATGAACCAACAGAGAACACAGCTCCCAGATGGGGGAGAAATACCCTGACCAATAAGGGCTAGTCCATATTGAGCCAATCAGAAAACAAGAAAATACTTAATGATACACAGACAATAGAATCTGAGGTAAGCCGCAATCTTCAAGAAAGCCAATAGCACCACCTGGAAGCTCGGTGCCTTAGAACTCATAGAGAGGGCATGCTTTGTCATTTCGTCAAATTGCCTAGCTGTGGCTCTGACATAAGATAACATAAATCTAGGGGGGTGCAGATTTTTTCCCCCAGGAAAGCAGTCCTGCCCTTAATAGACATGAATTTAGAGGCTTCAGCTGATCTAAGTGCCCTCAGAGTGATAGAGGTCTCACTCGACTTTGCCTTCATGTGATGTCAGTGTAGGGTCAGAATGACAAGGAGGAGTATCTCGCTGCACTGGAAGGGGTTCTAGGAGGATGTAAAGCCTCTGTACCCACCCACTGGTGTATGTGGAGTGAGGGAGAGGGCAGATGGAGAGGATTCCAAGATCTGGAGTCCTGGTGATGTTTGGAGCTGTCTCTTCACAGAGTGGCTGCAGGGGACCTATCTTTTCACAGAGAAGGTTCAGGAAAGAAGAGATCCCATCTAGTGAATGTGGCTAGAACTGGAGGGAGAGGTTTGCCAGGCCTTGCTGAGATTGAAGGAATCCTGGGGAGAAGAGGTTCCTGGCAGTCCAGAGATTGAAACTAGAAAAGTGATCCTGCAGAACATCAGATCCTGTGGAGTCCTGAGGAGAAACGGATTACTGGAAGCTGGGGACGAGCATACTGGGAGGTGCCAGAGAAGAGGCATCTGGCCTGGGAAAGTCCACCAGAGTCAAAGACTGATTCAGCTAAAAATCAGTCAGAGATTCAAGAGAGAGAAAGGAAGAGTAAAGGAGCTCTTGAGGAAAAAATATATATATCCTAGAGAGCTGTCTCATTTTGGGGAAAGTGTGTAAATAATGCAAAAGAGATTGTATTTATTCTATTAGACATTTCTGGATTTGTGTTGCAGAACTGGTGCATTATGCTGTGGTGTGCCAGAATTTCATTGGACTTTATTTTTCCTGCTATCAGTTCAGTAAGGATTCTTGTTTTGAACACCACCCACTAGTGAAGCGTGGTTTGTGGTGTGCTTGAATTGGTGTGCAGAAGAGCACCAGAGAGGTAAAAAATTATAAGGGCTTTTATTTATTTAATTTAATTTAATTTATTTATATTTCACCTTTCAGACAGAAAAGACTCTGGATTGTGGACCTTGCATGGTACGTGACCCTCCCCATGTGCTCCCCATACTCAGAACAGGACAAGGGCTGCATAAATGATTGGAAGCAATGGAAATGCATTGATTTTCATCTGTGATGGAATCCCGTGGGCCTGATTTTCAAAGCCATTTACTTCCATAAAACATAGTTTTATGCGCGTAAATAGCTGTTACAAAAACTAGCCTGGGGCTCGGTGCTCGTGAAAGTACAGGGATAGCCTGGTTTTGTGTGCACTTTTACCCACACTGTGGATTGGTATTCTGGGTGGAGATGAAGTTGGGACATATATGCATTCTTTAGTATTTTAAGAAGTAGACGTGTAAGTTCATCTGCATGTGTTATGCCCTCCAACAGAGCGGGTACAGCTTTGTGCGGGGAAGGTTATGCACGTATCAGGGCACTTACATACACACATTTTCAAAGCAATCTTATGCACACTAGTGTAGAGACCACTAGATCTCTAAATGACCCTAAATCCCTGCCTTTGAATTTAGACAGCTAATTTTGTCTTGTTTTACATTTAATTTTGAAAGCCTGGTAATAGGGATATCAGATGCAGAGGTGGCAGGCATGGTTTTATGATCTGCAATCTGTTGAGTGCATATCAGGATTCAGTATCACATTTATTTTCATGGAGGCTGGTCTGTTGACAACCAAGGCTAAATAAGTACCAAACTACAACTGGAAATCTCATCACTTTGAATTATTACATTTTTAAACACTGTAAACTAATTTAGAATAGGCTTGTCCAATTACACTGACAGAGCTAAACAGTCTGGAGATGCTCATCATATATACTCACATGCCTCAGCTTCATTGCATCAGCAACTGCTAATTTGTGTGGGTGTTTTTCCCAAGAAAAGTTCTGCACATGCTTTTGAAAATTCAAAAATATGCGCATAAGTACAAAACCCTCTGGAACCCTAAACCTTCATCCTGGGAGCCCCTCCCCCTATTATGGGTAAAAGCACACACAAGCCATTTTCTGAAAGCACTGTTTTACCTGCAGAAGTGGCTCTTTAGCTATAAATTCATAGATACATTACTTGTATTTTTCAGCAAGATACAAGGACAACTCCTTCACTGAATAAGCTGGATCTCCATGTTATTCCTGTCTGGAAGAAGGGCATTACAGGAAAAGGTGTTGTAACCACTGTGCTCGATGATGGCCTGGAGTGGAATCACACTGACATTGCATCCAATTATGTAAGTTTCTCCTTTAAAAAAAAAAGCCTAGAGTCATGAAGGCAGTGCCAGATATCAAGGTTTGAGGCTTGAGTCCATTTCCTTAAGCCAACTGAATGTTTTGGTGGCAGGGACTTTACTGTTTGAAATGTAAACCTTGCATTTTGCCTGGAGCTTTTGGAAAGGTGGATCATTAGTGTGATATTAAGTAAAAGTAAATTCTAGGCAAGGGATTAGATGACACCCCCCCCCCCCCTTCCCTAAGACAGGTCAAATCAGTGATAAGGTAAAGTGGAGGGCAGGGGATGTCGACTTGAATTCTGGCCCTTTTGATGATTTGAAATGCAGCGAAAGAGGGGGAGATGGAGTGAGACGTCTTAAAGGAGTGTCAGACAGGATGCCAGTGATAATATTTCTAGGATCCCAGAAACCCCGCCATGCTCTCAGGAACCATACCACCTGTCTCCGATGCTTCCCCAGCAGCTGCGCCTTGAAGAAGTAGGAGACAGGTGAATGGAGGGGGGTCTGTGTGTGGCGCACACTCTCAGGGCCGGTGCAAGAATATTAGTTACCCCAGGGAACCTTATGGTCTTGTTCCCTCCTTCCCATAGCTCTTCCCACACATAATTAAAATTATGCATTAATAATAACAGTGTTTATAGGAAAAAGGACATTAAAATTACAGTCTTTTGAAGTAAAAAATATCACGATATGTATTATATTTATATTCACTGCTGAGGGGCCAACCAGAAAACACTTGGAACTAATATGATATTAGGCCTATTGCAACATGTGTTGGGTATAGGCTTGGCCCTCAGAAAGTCATGAGTAAATGGAATTACAATTGTAATATACCGCATACTAAAACAGCATTAACTGCCAATTTTCAAATAGTAATAACCATAACTATTAAAAATGCAAAACTGCAAATATTGCATCAGGCCATAAAACAGCAATATACTTGCATTTGGAAAACGGAACAAGCCAAGCTCCTATAGATCTCTACACAGAAATTTCATGCTAGCAGAATACCTCACTTTGGTTACACGTGCAGAACACAGACACAGAGAGACCATAAAGTATAAATAGCAATATGCAGAAAAAAACTGAACTGAAAACTGCAACAAGACAGAATCTGTATGCAGTGCAACAATGGATAAAATTGAAAAAATTCACCATTCCTCATAAAATATCAAACAATAAAATTAAGAAATACAAAACAACAATCTTAACAGTAAAACCATACTAAAAAAATGAATAAATATTTTAAAACATGTGACAAGTAGAATATCCACTAATAAAAAACTCATAAAAATGTTTTAACATTTTTAAAAATTTCCCAGACACTAATAAAATATTTCAGATCTGCAAACATATCAAATAACAATAATTACAATTAATAAAAATAAAAAATATTCCCCACTCTCCATATCTGGGAACCTTTGGTTTCCAGTCATAATGAGATAGTTGTGGGCTTGTGAGGGAGGGAGAGGGGGTATGTATGAATTTTCTCCTCTCTTTCACACACACACACACACACACACACACACACACAATTATGCTTCCTCACATGCGCTCCCTCCCTCTCTCTCCTACTCACATACATCCTCTGACTTGCTCATACACTCCATCCCTCTCACTCCTACTCAAACGTTTGCTCTCTTTCACGTGCTTCCTCCCTCTCTCTCCTATTCAGATGCTTGTTCTCTCTCACATACTCCCTCCCTCTCTCTCCTTCCCACACAGATAATCTTTCTCATGTGCTCTCTCCCTCTCTCTCCTACCCACATGCTTGCTCTCTCTCACATACACTGCGTCTCTCTCTCTCCTTCCTTTCTTTGACTGTGGTGGCCCTGCCATGTCTCTCCCTTTCTTACACTGTTGCCATTACTGCTCTCTCATCCCTTCCCCCTTGCTGGGTCCAGCTGAGTCTTCTCTTGGGGCGGGACCTCGGCTGTTCACCAGCATTTGTTTTACACAACAGCCCCACAGTTCTTTTTCCACTGGCAGGGCATGGCCTGCTCACTTGCATCTGTTCTCCCCGGCAGGCCCCATGGCTCTTTTATTTGCTGGTGGGGCCTGGCCTCCCCATCATTGGTTGTTCTTTTCAGCAGGCCCCTTCACTTTGTTCACTGGTAGGGCCTGATCTCCCCACCAGGGGCTGCTCTGTTTGCTGGGGACTCATGGTGCTGGGATGGGATGCGTTCTTCCTGCCGGTAGGGGGGGGGGGGCTGGGAACCCCACTGGCATGTCAATAAATCACACCAGCGCTGGGGAGGGATATGCTTTCCCAGCTAGTGGGGGACTCTCTTATTTGGCTGAGAAATGAGTCAGGCGCTGCAGGAATATTTTGGGAGGGTACTTATTGCCACCCCAAAACTTTTTCACCTGAGATGACTGCCTCACCCCGCCTAATAGAAGGGCTACCCCTGGTAAATTCAATACATTTTCAAAGGCCTAATAGGGATGCTAGTGGGTAGGAGCAGGAGTTACATGGGTAGATTTAATCTTTATATGTGGCTTTTCGGTCACCTAAAAATGTATGTGTACTTTCACAACATGCAAGCTGTTAGCTACATTAGAGAGGTGTTCTAGGCATAATAGGGCATTTCATGCATTTCAATTTCAATAATGTACATACATACTTTAAACTTTAAGTTGGAATAACTTGTAGCATGTGCTTACTTTGTTTTCCATGGAACAACCCAACCTTCAAACAGAAACCATGCAGTTTGAATATCAAATTGATTTCTACAGGCTGAAAGTACACAGATACTTTTGTTGCTAGCTACCTTTTGTAAATTTTTACCCTTTAAAGCCTGCAAAGAAATTTAGAGAATCATATTCAGGAAGCCATTTAGTAGACAAGTTATCTGGATAAAGTTTGCTAGATAGTTAGTCCTGTCTATTCAGTGGGATACAGATCAAACAAACGTAAGACCAGTCTTCTTAGTTGTAGCGATATTTTTATTGTGGAGACAAAAGTTCTACAATGTAAAATATAAAAATCCCAAATGGCCCAACTCTGGCCGAGTTTTGCCCAAAATTAGGGCTGCATCAGGGGCTTATAATAATGTAAACTGCAATATACAGAATGTAAACGTCTTAGTCTGAGTGTAATTCACTTTAAATAACACTGAAATTGCAGTGGCGTCAGCTAATTCTCAAGGCAATGTATAATTCGAGTATGGCCAACATATCCGAATGTAGTGAAAACATAGGGAATTGTCACCGGCACAGAGTAGTGCTGATTCACTGGAAACAATCCTGGGGCGTATATGCAGGGAATTCTTTCCTCTGATCTTCAGCAGGTGCAGAGAGCTTTGTCTTTGGCTTCCTCTCTGCCTTCTCCTCCAGATATAGCAGAACTTTCTCCTGCTCCTCACCTGAACAATTCATGAAGTCGTTCCAAATTGGTAGTTTTACAGCTCACACCATATGATGGTGTTGAAGAACCAAGAGACATGGAAGCCGGAAAACTACCAATGGGACAGTGCTATATCAGGGTACAAATTATATCGCAATGACAGAGAGGAGCACCCGGGAGGTGGTGTGGTGCTTTATGTCCGGGATGGCATAGAGTCCAACAGGATAAACATCCTGCATGAGACTAAATGCACAATTTAATTTTTATGGGTAGAAATCCTTTGTGTGTCGGGGAAGACTATAGTGATAGGAGTATACTACCGTCCACCTGCCAAGATGGTGAGATGGACAGGGAAATGCTAAGAGAAATTAGGGAAGCTAACCAAATTGGTAGTGTGGAAATAATGGGAGATTTCAATTACCCCAATATTGACTTGGTAAATGTATCATCGGTACATGCTAAAGATATAAAGTTCCTGGATGGAATAAATGACATTTTTATGGAGCAATTGTTTCAGAAACCAACAAGAGAAGGAGCAATTTTAGATCTAATTCTCAGTGGCGCACAGGATTTGGTGAGAGAGGTAATGATGGTGGGGCCGCTTGGCAATAGTGATCATAACATGATCAAATTTGAATTAATGACTGGAAGGGGGACAGTATGCAAATCCACGGCTCTCGTGCTAAACTTTCAAAAGGGAAACTTTGATAAAATGAGAAAAATTGTTAGAAAAAAAACTGAAAGGAGCAGCTACAAATGTAAAAGGTATGCAAGAAGCGTGGACATTGTTAAAAAATACCATCCTAGAAGCACAGTTCAGATGTATTCCACACATTAAAAAAGGTGGAAGGAAGGCAAAACGATTACCAGCATGGTTAAAAGGGGAGGTGAAGGAAGCTATTTTAGCCAAAAGATCTTCATTCAAAAATTGGAAGAAGGATCCAACAGAAGAAAATAGGATAATGCATAAGCACTGGCAAGTTAAATGTAAGACATTGATAAGACAGGCTAAGAGAGAATTTGAAAAGAAGTTGGCTGTAGAGGCAAAAACTCACAGTAAAAACTTTTAAAAATATATCCGAAGCAGAAAGTCTGTGAGGGAGTCAGTTGGACCGTTAGATGATCGAGGGGTTAAAGGGGCACTTAGAGAAGATAAGGCCATCGCAGAAAGATTAAATTATTTCTTTGCTTCGGTGTTTACTGAAGAGGATATTGGGGAGGTACACATACTGGAGAAGGTTTTCATGGGTAAAGATTCAAATGGACTGAACCAAATCATGGTGAACCTAGAAGATATGATAGGCCTGATTGACAAACTGAAGAGTAGTAAATCACCTGGACCAGATGGTATACACCCCAGGGTTCTAAAAGAACTCAAAAATGAAATTTCAGACCTATTAGTAAAAATTTGTAACCTATCATTAAAATCATCCATTGTACCTGAAGACTGGAAGATAGCTAGTGTAACCCCAATATTTAAAAAGGGCTCCAGGGGCGATCCGGGAAACTACAGACCGGTTAGCCTGACTTCAGCGCCAGGAAAAATAGTGGAAAGTATTCTAAACATCAAAATCACAGAACATATAGAAAGACATGGTTTAATGGAACAAACTCAGCATGGCTTTACCTAAGGCAAGTCTTGCCTCACAAATCTGCTTCATGTTTTTGAAGGAGTTAATAAACATGTGGATAAAGGTGAACCGGTAGATACAGTGTACTTGGGTTTTCAGAATGCGTTTGACAATGAGATGCTTCTAGGAAAAATAAAAAGTCATGGGATAGGTGGCGATGTCCTTTTGTGGATTACAAACTGGCTAAAAGACAGGAAACAGAGAGTAGGATTAAATGGACAATTTACTCAGTGGAAGGGAGTGGGCAGTGGAGTGCCTCAGGGGTCTGTATTGGGACCCTTACTTTTCAATATATTTATAAATGATCTGGAAAGAAATATGACAAGTGAGGTAATCAAATTTGCAGATGATACAAAACTGTTCAGAGTAGTTAAATCACAAGCAGGTTGTGATAAATTGCCGGAAGATCTTGTGAGACTGGAAAATTGGGCATCAAAATGGCAATTGAAATTTAATGTGGATAAGTGAAGGGTGATGCATATAGGGAAAAATAACCCATGCTATAGTTACACAGTGTTAGGTTCATATTAGGTGCTACCACCCAAGAAAGAGATCTAGGCGTCATAGTGGATAACACATTAAAATCGTTGGTTCAGTGTGCTGTGGTAGTCAAAAAAGCAAACAGAATGTTGGGAATTATTAGAAAGGGAATGGTGAATAAAATGGAAAATGTCATAATTTTTCTGTATCGCTCCATGGTGAGACCACTCGTTGAATACTGTGTACAATTCTGGTCGCCGCATCTCAAAAAAGAAATAGTTGTGATGGAGAAGGTACAGAGAAGGGCAACCAAAATGATAAGAGGAATGGAAAAGCTCCCCTATGAGGAAAGACTAAAGAGGTTAGAACCTTTCAGCTTGGAGAAGAGACAGCTGAGGGGGGGGGGGGGGATATGATAGAGGTGTTGAAAATCATGAGAGGTCTAGAATGGGTAGATATGAATTGGTTATTTACTCTTTCAGATAATAGAAAGACTAGGGGGCACTCCATGAAGTTAGCATGTGGCACATTTAAAACTAATTGGAGAAAGTTCTTTTTCACTCAACGCACAATTAAACTCTGGAATTTGTTGCCAGAGGATGTGGTTAGTGCAGTTAGTATAGCTGTGTTTAAAAAAGGATTGGATTAGTTCTTGGAGAAGTCAATTATCTGCTATTAATTGGGTTGACTCAGAAAATAGCCACTGCTATTACTATTAACAGTAACATGGAGTAGACTTAGTTTTTGGGGACTTGCCAGGTTCTTGTGGACTTGATTGGCCACTGTTGGAAACAGAATGCTGGGCTTGATGGACCCTTGGTCTGACCCAATATGGCATGTTCTTATGTTCTTATGTTCTTACCAGTTTGGAAGGGCTTCATGAATTGTTCAGGTGAGGAGGAAGAGAAAGTTCTGCTATACCTGGAGGAGAAGGCAGAGCAGTAGCCAAAAACAAAGCTCCCTGCACCTGCCAGTGTCAGAGGAAAGAATACCCTGTATATACGCCCCAGGAGTGTTTCCAGCGAATCAGCCATGGCATGCGTTCTACTCTGCGCCGGCAACAGATCCCTATGTTTGCCTACATTCTGATTTGTTTGCCATACTCAAAAAGTAATAATAATGATTATTCCAAGCACATGGCACAGCCAGATGGAAAGCATGGAGTCTGGAATTGGCAGTAGAGGAGAATGGCACAGATAGGAGTGACTTATCCAATGAGCGGAATGCACAAGTTGGGGTGTAAAGAGAGATAAGAGAGGATAGGCAGTGAGGTGCTGCAAAGTGAAGGCATTTGTAGGTGAGAAAGAGGAGCTTGAACTGTATGTAGGAATGGATAGGGACCCAATGCAGTGACTTCAGAAGATGGGTTATGTGAGCATAGCAACTTTGGCGAAAAATAAGTCATGCAGCTGAATTTTGGACATATTGCAGTGGAGAGAGATGGCTTGCCAGGAGACCTGTGAGGAGCAGGTTGCAATAGTCTAAGCAGGAGGAGATGAGAGATTGGTTAAGGGCTCTGGTAGTGTGTTCAGAAAGGAAAGGATGAATTTTGACAATGTTATAAAGAAAGAAATGACATGTTTTAGCAGTGTTTTGGATATATGTAGAGAAGGACAGAGAGGAGTCAAAGAGGATTCCAAGATTACGGGCTGATGGGACCAGGATGATGACGACCGTGTTATCCACAGTAATAGAGAAAGGAGAAAGAGTGGAGGTGGGCTTTGGGGGAAAGATAAGGAGCTCCATCTTGGCCATGTTGAGTTTAAGGTGGCAGTGGGACATCCAGGCAGCAATGTCAGACAGGCAGCCCAAGATCTGGATTGGATTTCTGGTGAAATTTCTGGTGTAGAAAGGGAGATCTGGGAGTCATCAGCATAAAAATGGTATTGAATGCCATGAGAGAAAATAATGACTGATCCAGTTGTAATTTAACTGGATAAATGGCTGAATATCCCAAATCTTGTCATTCCTATGGATAATTTGTGAGTTATCTGTGCCAATGGCTTTGAATATTGACTTCTTAGTAACCATCTCTTTGTTTCTTGAGCCTGGAACTGTTTAGTTTGCCAGTTCTTTGTTAAGAAGATCTAGGGTTCTTTGCGAGGCTCAGTTGACAGTCTGAGGTCAAAAAACATATGAAAGAGGTGGAGTTTGTGGGTGAAGAAAAGTCATAGGTTACAGAAAAGTCCTGCATTGCAAAAATATTTGTCTTAATGTGGTTTTAGTCCAGTTCTCTACCTCTCAAGGCAAGAGAATGTAGCTCGGATGTGTCCAGATGAAGAGGAGAAGATATTAGATGTGCAATAACTATTTTCAGAATATCTACAGTTCTAAATGTTTATGAAGACAGTGATCTCATCTGAAGGTCCCACTTTACTACGCTTATGATGTTTTAACAAGTGAACCTTTTTTTGTGTGCCCCACCCGTATGGTTTGGACTATGAATTTCCTCTATGCTTGTGTGGGGAGTATCACATGAGAAATTATATTTACTAATATGCTTTATCTTTGGGTTTGTAGCCTGAGTGGGGGATGAGACAGGTTCTCAGTCACCCTGATACCACAATTCTGTACCCTTCCCAAACAACGTCTCACTTGTGGCACCACAGACCAGATAAAAATAATCACACCAAAATAAAACAGTAATTAATTTCACTAGGATTGTGAAAGTAGACAGTAAATCCAATCAGAACATTAAATGACAAAAGTACAGTAGTGAAGTAGAATATAAATTTACAGTTTTCTTATTTTAAATCAAGCAATGCAGAAATAACACTGGATATGGCCTGTTAACCAGGGCAACCAACATACTCATGGATAGTAAAAAGAAATAAGGAATGCTAATAGAGAAAGGTTGGGGGGGAAAGCAGTGAAAAACACAACTTTCAAAACTTGTCTTTACCTCTGAGTTCTCAAAAAGGGGGATGGGAACAGATCCATCTCAAAGTCACCAAGCTGTAAAGGGTACATACACCCTGTCGCAAACACAAAATTGTGTGGAAAAAAAGAAATCAAGAAAATGAAGAAGTCCCTCTTGATGGTGGAGCTGGCTAGATGATAAATCAAATAGATGAGCACTGCAGTATGGGGTAGATTTTCAAAGGGTTGTGCGTATAATAAACGCGCGTAACCCCGAAAACCTACCCCTGTGCGCGCCGCCGAGCCTATTTTGCATAGGCTCGGCGGCGCGCACAAGCCCCAGGACGAGCGTATGTCCCGGGGCTTTGAAAAAGGGACAGGAAGGGAGCAGGGTCAGGGGCAGGGCGGCGGTCTAGGGCAGTCCCGAGTCTTCCGGCACAGCGGCTGTGCCGGGGGATAGCACCAGCCGGCGCGTGCAAGATACGCCTGCAAGAGGCAGGCGTAAAAAATAAAATAAGGTAGGGGGGATTTAGGTAAGGCTGGGGGGTGCGTTAGATAGGGGAAGGGAGGGGAAGGTGGGGGGAGCGAAAGAAAAGTTCCCTCCAAGGCCGTTCCGATTTCAGAGCGGCCTTGGAGGGAACGGGGAAAGCCATCGGGGCTCCCCTAGGGCTCGGTGCATGCAAGGTGCACAAGTGTGCACCCCCTTACGCGCCGACCCTGGATTTTATAACATGCGTGCTGTAGCACGCGCATGTTATAAAATTGGGTATACATTTGTGTGCACCAGGTAGCACTCAGTAGAGATGTGAATCGGAACCGAAATCGGTTCCGATTCTGGTTCCGATTCACATGGTGAAATGTTTTTTGTGCGGTCCGATCATTTTGTTTTTTTTTATCGGCTGCGCCCGAGCCGATAAACAAAAAACCCACCCGACCCTTTAAAACAGATCCCTTAGCTTCCCCCACCCTCCTGACCCCCCCCCCAAAACACTTTTTAAAAGTACCTGGTGGTCCAGTGTGGGTCCCGGGAGCGATCTCCTGCTCTCGGGCAGTCGGCTGCCACTAATCAAAATGGCGCCGATGGCCCTTTGCCCTTACCATGTGACAGGGTATCCGTGCCATTGGCCGGCCCCTGTCACATGGTAGGAGCACTGGTTGACCCGCAGCATTTTTAAAGCCTTAATAAGTATTTATATCTTACAAGCTGTCACGCTCTGTGACTGGCAGATGGGATTTGCACCTAATAGGGTGGATAGGAAGACCTGGGCAGAATGGATGGGCTACTTAGTCTTATTCTGCTAGTATCTTCTCTATTACTCTGCATGGAGTCTGAAAACTCAGTTACTGAGAAATCTCAATCTGGTGGCATTAGAAGGGATTAATATCCGGAGCCATATCTCCATATTGCACTGTTAATGTCAGAGAGCATCATGTCACTTTTAGGGAAGGTAGTTTAGATGTGATTTTCTCATTACAGCATTTCTATCTGACCTGCAGAGAATGATTAATTATGTAGATTAACTAAAAAAAATGATTGCATCCAATTGATGTAAAATCAGTATCACATGAGTCAGCTGCTTTATGACTAGCTGAATTATGATTTCTACAAGTCGATATGACTAGAACTCTACCAATGTAATTGATTAACTGAGTTTATAGTTGATATAGTAAACCAAAATTTTGTTCTAGAATATAAATGCTCTATTCTTTATGTATGAAATTGTAGTCTCATCCAGTTCCAATAAATAATCTGAGTGATGGCCATTGATGATTAGAAGCAATACAAGATAAGTGCTAAATAAACTTTAAAACATTTATTGAGATTTTTTTTTACATAAATTATTTTATTTAGGATCCAGAAGCAAGTTATGACTTTAACAATAATGATCCTGACCCATTTCCCAGATATGATTCAACAAACGAGAATAAGTAAGTGTGATTACTTTTTTGTTCAGGAAATAAAAAGTCATATTTATAGTTTATTGACAAAAGATGCAATTTTCGTTCTGAAATAGAAAATACTTTATTTCATATTTTATCACTGTGATATTAAATTGAATCTTGAGATCATTTGCATGCGTTTGTGCATGGCAAAGATATAGTATTAAAAGTAAAATGTAACTTTCCTGTGTTCTCATCCATTTTGAATGGATCATGATAATTACAATTCGAGTCAACATGTTCTTTCCAACATTATTTTCCTGCTGTGCTTCAAATTTTCTTCACAAAATATTTTGCTGTCTGGAATACTCAATAGGTAATTTTTGTGTGATATATTCATGGAGTTTAGAGATGGGAAGGACTTGAAGTTGGTCTCAACTCTGTGAAATGCTATGTATGTATGTGTGAGCCTGTGTGTGTATGAGAGCGTGAGTGTGTGCATGTGTGAGGGTGAGAACTTTCACACAGACATACACACATGCCCAAAGGCTCCTACTTTCTCTCTCACACACATTATACATATTTATTTTCTCATACATACTCCCTCTTTCTCACACATACATAGGCTTTCTCCCTCACACACATGCACACAGATTCTCTCTCACACATGCATACAGGCTCTCACACACAGGGCCTCCTGACATACATAGAATTTCAGGACTTCCCCCTCTCTTTGGGCCGCATCGGGATGGGGGTCCACTGCAAGCTCACTGGGCTTCTCTTCAGGCCACAGCAGGATTCGGTCCACCACAGTTCCCCCAGGCCCCTTTTCTGCCTCAGTGGGATGGAGTCTGCCATAGCTTCACCTCTCTTCACACTGTGGTGGGATGGGGGTCTGCCGAACCACTGCTGGTTCTCACCACCACTGCTATGGGATGGGTGATGCAGATGGTACTCAGGGTGCCCCTCAGCTCATGACGCCTGAGCAATTGCCCGAGCTGCCCTACCAAGAGGCTGGCTCTGCTGCCACCCCATGCAATTATATGGTATGAACACCTGCTAGTGCTGGGCTTTATTATTTTGCAAATATTGTGAGTGCGTGTATTTGGGCTGTCACACATAAATGATAACAGGGAAAAAAGGAGTGATTAAGGGGCATTCTGGGCAGGGTTTGGGGCTATGTTAGTGGAGGAATAGCCCAGGGCTGAAGTAAGTTTTAAAACAAAAAAAGAAGAAAAAAAAGGTAGGGGGGGAAAGGGTGGGAGAGGTAGGGGAAGGGAAGGTGGGGTGGGGGGGGTAGGGAACGGGGGTAGGCAGCGCGTCCCGGCGTGGGCTCGGCGCGCGCAAGGTGCACAATTGTGCACATCCTTGCGCGCGCTGACCCCCGATTTTATAACATATGGGCGCCTGCGCACACATGTTATAAAATCGGGCGTACATGTGCGCACGCCAGGTAGCACGCACATGTAGGCCACGCGCGCTTCTTTTAAAATCTACCCCATAATGCATAAATACAACTTTTTGTAAGTGGTATTTGTGCTTACTTTACTGAACTTGACTAGGGTTAAGTGGTGGAGGGTCTGGATGAACTGGTGGAAGTGTTGGCAAGCTGGTGACTGCATGTATGCATACAAGTACGTATTTTCAGTAGTGGAGTACACGCTAGCAGCCGATAGGTCACAGAGAGAACTTGTCTAGAACTATTGGCTTTACGACAAACCTTCTCAAAGTCAGACATACCCAAATTCAGATGCAACATGAGCAGATCGGCTCATGCAAAGTGGTCTAGCTGTGCATAGGAATAGGCAGCGGACGAAGGTAAATCATACGATTGTTGTAGATCATGAAATGCCCGCAATTTCTGTGGTCCCCAGAGATGCTCCCAGGTTTTGATCCCCCTCTGTCTCCACACCTGAAAGGTGGAAAGAAGGCAAAACGATTACCGGCATGATTAAAATACCACTTACAAAAAGTTAAAAGAAGCTATTTTGGCCAAAAGATCTTTATTCAAAAATTGGAAGAAGGATCCAACAGAAGAAAATAGGATAATGCATAAACATTGGCAAGTGAAATGTAAGACATTGATAAGACAGGCTAAGAGAGAATTTGAAAAGAAGTTGGCTGTAGAGGCAAAAACTCACAGTAAAAAGTTTTTTAAATATATCCGCAGAAAGCCTGTGAGGGAGTCAGTTGGACCATTAGATGATCGAGGGGTTAAAGGGGCACTTAGAGAAGATAAAGCCATCGCGGAAAGATTAAATGATTTCTTTTCTTCGGTTGGGGAGGATGTTGGGGATGTTGGGGAGGTACACTTACTGGAGAAGGTTTTCAGGGGTAATGATTCAGATGGACTGAACCAAATCATGGTGAACCTAGAAGATGTGGTAGACCTGATTGACAAACTTAAGAGTAGTAAATCATCTGGACTGGATGGTATGCATCCTAGGGTTCTGAAGGAACTAAAAAATGAAATTTCAGACCTATTAGTAAAACTTTGTAACCTGTCATTAAAATCATCTATTGTACCTGAAGACTGGATGATAGCTAATGTAACCCCAATATTTAAAAAGGGCTCCAGGGGCAATCCGGGAAACTACAGACCGGTTAGCCTGACTTCAGTGCCAGGAAAAATAGTGGAAAGTATTCTAAACATCAAAATCACAGAACATATAGAAAGACATGGTTTAATGGAACAAAAGTCAGCATGGCTTTACCCAAGGCAAGTCTTGTCTCACAAATCTGCTTCACTTTTTTGAAGGAGTTAATAAACATGTGGACAAAGGTGAACCTGTAGATGTAGTGTACTTGGATTTTCAGAAGGCATTTGAGAAAGTTTCTCATTCAAGGCTTCTAGGAAAAATAACAAATCATGGGATAGGTGGTGATGTCCTTTCGTGGATTACAAACTGGCTAAAAGACAGGAAACAGAGAGTAGGATTAAAAGGACAAATTTCTCAGTGGAAGGGAGTGGGCAGTGGAGTGCCTCAGGGATCTGTATTGGGACCCTTACTTTTCAATATATTTATAAATGATAGGGATGTGAATCGTTTTTTGACGATTTAAAATATCGTCCGATATATTTTAAATCGTCAAAAAATCGTTAGGGCCACGATACAATACCAATTCCCCCGATTTATTGTTAAAAAATCGTAAATCGGGGGAAGGGGGAGGGCAGGAAAACCGGCACACTAAAACCCCCTAAAACCCACCCCCGACCCTTTAAATTAAATCTCCCACCCTCCCGAACCCCCCCCCCCATGCTTTAAAATACCTGGGGATCCGGCGGTGGTCCAGAACGGCGGCGGTCCGGAACGGCCCCCTCAATAGAATCGTGTTGTCTTCAGCCGGTGCCATTTTTCAAAATGGCCGCCGCAAAATGGCGGCGGCCATAGACAAAAACGATTCGACGGAGGAGGTCGTTCCGGACCCCCGCTGGACTTTTGGCAAGTCTTGTGGGGGTCAGGAGGCCTCCCCAAGCTGGCCAAAAGTTTCCTGGGAGTCCAGCGGGGTTCCGGGAGCGATTTCTTGCCGCGAATCGTTTTCGTACGGAAAATGGCGCCGGCAGGAGATCGAGTGCAGGAGGTCGTTCAGCGGCGGTCCGGAACCCCCGCTGAACGACCTCCTGCAGTCGATCTCCTGCCGGCGCCATTTTCCGTACGAAAACGATTCGCGGCAAGAAATCGCTCCCGGAACCCCGCTGGACTCCCAGGAAACTTTTGGCCAGCTTGGGGGGGCCTCCTGACCCCCACAAGACTTGCCAAAAGTCCAGCGGGGGTCCGGAACGACCTCCTCCGTCGAATCGTTTTTGTCTATGGCCGCCGCCATTTTGCGGCGGCCATTTTGAAAAATGGCGCCGGCTGAAGACAACACGATTCTATTGAGGGGACCGTTCCGGACCGCCGCCGTTCTGGACCACCGCCGGATCCCCAGGTAATTTAAAGCATTTGGGGGGGGGGGGGTTCGGGAGGGTGGGGGATTTAATTTAAAGGGTCGGGGTGGGTTTTAGGGGGGTTTAGTGTGCCGGCTCATGATTTTAACGATTTTTCATGATAGTTTACACACCCAAACGGCAACAATACGATTCCCTCCCCCTCCCAGCCGAAATCGATCGTTAAGACGATCGAGGACACGATTCACATCTCTAATAAATGATCTGGAAAAAAATATGACGAGTGAGGTAATCAAATTTGCAGATGATACAAAATTGTTCAGAGTAGTTAAATCACAAGCAGATTGTGATAAATTGCAGGAAGACCTTGTGAGGCTGGAAAATTGGGCATCAAAATGGCAGATGAAATTTAATGTGGACAAGTGCAAGGTGATGCATATAGGGAAAAATAACCCATGCTATAGTTACACAATGTTAGGTTCCATATTAGGTTCTACTACCCAAGAAAGAGATCTAGGCGTCATAGTGGATAACACATTGAAATCGTCGGTTCAGTGTGCTGCGGCAGTCAAAAAAGCAAACAGAATGTTGGGAATTATTAGAAAGGGAACGGTGAATAAAACGGAAAATGTCATAATGCCTCTGTATCGCTCCATGGTGAGACCACTCCTTGAATACTGTGTACAATTCTGGTCGCCGCATCTCAAAAAAGATATAATTGTGATGGAGAAGGTACAGAGAAAGGCGACCAAAATGATAAAGGGAATGGAACAGTTCCCCTATGAGGAAAGACTAAAGAGGTTAGGACTTTTCAGCTTGGAGAAGAGACGGCTGAGGGGGGATATGATAGAGGTGTTTAAAATCATGAGAGGTCTAGAACGGGTAAATGTGAATCGGATATTTACTCTTTCGGATAACAGAAAGACTAGGGGGCACTCCATGAAGTTAGCATGTGGCACATTTAAAACTAATCGGAGAAAGTTCTTTTTCACTCAGCGCACAATTAAACTCTGGAATTTGTTGCCGGAAGATGTGGTTAGTGCAGTTAGAATAGCTGTGTTTAAAAAAGGATTGGATAAGTTCTTGGAGGAGAAGTCCATTACCTGCTATTAATTAAGTTGACTTAGATAATAACCACCGCTATTACTAGCAACGGTAATAGAGATGTGAATCGGAACCGGAATCTGATCGGTTCCGGTTCCGATCCAAATCTTAAAAGTTTTATCGCCTAGCCCGATTTGAGTTCTGATTATCGGTTGCGCCCGATCCGATAATCAAAAAACCCTCCCCCACCCTCCCAAACCCTCAAAAAAGGTTTTAAAATTATCTGGTGGTGAGGGGGGTGCTGTTCGCCACGAGGCAAGATGGCTGCATAACTCTCGCGCTCCTGAGGCCACCCCTCTTCTTTACCCGAAACTAGTGGCTTTATCCAACGCTAAAAGCACTAAAACGCCCTATCTGTTCAGACGAAGGCTATCTGATGAACCCCAAGAAAAAAAGCGAGCTGCAGAAGTTCTCTTTTACGAGGATGGCAGCGGACTCCAGGAAGGTAGGAGTCGAGCTACCTGAAAGCGAGACGGGAGAGGGAGACGGGGCGGAAGATGAGGCACCGATACTATCTCCTCAACAACTAGTAGAGCCTATGCCCGCCACGGCGGATGTTCTCACAAAAAGCCAAATGCGGGAATGGTTCATGGACTTGCGATCAGAAATTAAAAATAACAAAAAAGAGCTACTGGCATCATTTGCGGAGTTACGTGATGATTTCTTAGCCCTGGGTCGCAGAGTCGACGAATTGGACGTTCGCATGGAAGGACAGGAGGCCCACCTTAACGATTTAGTTATCGCAAAAACCGAAACGGATCTTGAGCTAGCTTCGATCTCCGACAAATTAGAAGATCTGGAAAATAGATCTCGGCGCCACAATATTCGCCTGCGGGGGATTCCAGAAACGGCAGCATTCGAGAACAGCTTGACTACAGCTCAAGATTTTTGTGAATTCCTGCGAGGGCAGTTTAGTGCCGAGCCCGACCTCAGTGCTCAGGGGGTAACCGGCGCCATTTTAATTGAGCGCACTCATAGGTCTCTGGGAGCCCGGAGGGATGGTAAGCCCAGAGACATAATCATGAATTTCCAGAGCTATAAGCAAAAAGAACACATTCTCAGTATCGCTCGCAAGAAAAAAACTTGGGACTGGCAAAACATATCGGTGGCGGTATTTCAGGACCTCGCTGCGTGCACGTTGCAGAAACGTTACGAGCTGCGTGCGGTGACAATGGCTCTACAACAAGCGAGTGTTAAATACAGGTGGAATTTCCCCTTTGCACTCACTTTTCAGAGAGGGGGAAAGACTTACGGTGTCAAATCGATCTCTGAGGCGGCGACAGCTTTGAAGGAAGCGGGTGTTCCGGCGGAGCTCCCCGAGCAGCCTAGAGAGCTTAATAAAACGCGTTTCAGCAAGGCTCCACAACGGCAGAGAGTCGAACGACCTAGAAGAAAAGCAGCGCACAAGAGCGGCAAAGGGCCAGATAATCTCTCTGATCAAGGATGAAACACGAGAACAGGAGCTTTTTGAGAAGTTTGACCAAGTTAGCGTTTATTTTCAACCATTTATGGGCAGTTGGAGTCCGAGTGGGGTGGTGCGATTTTTCACCACATGAGTGGTTTGTGCTTTATGAACTCATGAGACGTTAAGTTGAGCAGTAATGCCAAATATTTGTTTGAGGATCTTTGGGACTGAACTGAGTTTCAGGTTATCTTAATTTTTTGCCATAATTCTGTTTGAAATGGGGGTGGGGAGGGAGGGGGAAGAAATAGCTACTTGCTCGCAGTGGCGAGTCCCCTCACTAGGGGATCCGCAGATTTAGAACTACGGATCATGCTGATATTCTGGGGGCTTTTCTCCTTGCAGACTACACCATGCATTGCTAATACGTCTATTCACTTCTTATTCTGTTATAGTGTCTGTATTCTTTGCATTTTTTCCTTATCCAGGGGAAGTGACATTGACCTAGAGATAATGGAGCTCATGCGTACTTGCTATCTATCATCTTTTTTGTTTAGTTTATAACCATGTCTATTCGAATAGCCACGTTTAATGTTAAAGGTCTAAATATGTATAGAAAACGATATCTCTTGCAAAAGGACCTTAAAAGATTGAAAATTCATATTATATTTTTACAGGAAACGCACATACGAAAAAGGCATGAGCGGTTGATGAATTTTAGGGATTTTCCTCATGTTTTTTTAGCTGCAGCAGGGAAGAATCATAAGTATACAGGCTCAGGTATCTTAATTTCTTCGGAGATCTTGTTTGATCAGCTGGAACTTGTTACTGATGTGGGGGGTAGATTTGTATTTCTTAAAATTAAGGTGGGCCATAATATCTATACTCTTATCTCCATGTATGCCCCAACCACTAACCCAGCAGATCTTTTGCCCACAATTCAAGGTCTGATAACCACACATGGTGACGGGAATATTATCTGGGGAGGGGATTTTAATTTCACCCTCTCACCAGATTTGGATAACTCACATGTGGGTGGTTCTGGTCCCTCCGCCTCAAGTCGGAGGGCCAGAAATCTGCTGAGGGAAATAATGACAGGGGACAGCCTGGTGGACCTTTGGCGCCACAATAACCCAAAATCTAGAACTTACTCATATTATTCCAAACCCCACAATTCTTATTCCCGAATAGACTTCTTCTTGGTAGACAAATGCTTAGCCACAAAGACAGGCAAGTGTGAGGTGGAACCCATCACATGGTCTGATCATGGGATGGTCTGGTTTGATCTGCAAGCCCAAAGTGGCCCAGGGGGGCAGTTTTTTTGGAGAATGAACGTTTCTCTATTGAAGCAAAAACCCTTTGTTCAGCAGCTAACCCAGCAGCTCACTGAGTATTTTCAGTTGAATGCTAACTCAGAAGTAACCTGGTGCAGCTTATGGGAATGCTCGAAGGCAATAGCCAGAGGCATTTGCATAGCTAAGGCATCTGCGGATAAAAAGGTGAGAGAACACAAATTTCAGCAACTACAGGGGGACATTAGTCGCTTGGCGGAGCAACATTTTCAAACGCAATCACCTAAAGTGTATAAACAACTAAATGAGGCCCGTTACCAACTAGATACCTTGCATGACAAACAACTAGCTTTTAATCTAGAGAGGATGCATCAGACGTTTTACGAGGGTGGTAATAAAGCAGGCAAGCTACTAGCACGACAAATGAAGGCCCGTGTAGCACGAAGTATCATCACAAAGATAAAAAACAAAGAGGGACAGATTACCAGAAATCCTACTGAAATCAGGCAATGCTTCACAGATTTCTATGCGACACTGTACAGGTGTAGCTCTCACATTCAGGACGGGGAAATAATTACCTACTTGAATGATATCCCTCTCCCTACACTGAGTTCAACGCAGCATCAGGCTCTGGATTCACCCATAACTAGCACAGAAATACAGGGGGTGATCAAATCTCTTAAAAACGGGAAATCCCCGGGGTTGGACGGGTTCCCTGGGGAATACTACAAATCCTTGACAGATTGTTTGAGCCCACATCTCACAGATTTTTTCAATCACTTGCATGAAGGGGGCAATCTGCGGGCTCAATCCAATACAGCAGGCATAACAGTGTTACCTAAACCAGGACGGGACCCCACCGTGTGCGGGTCATATAGACCAATATCCCTAATTAATCAAGATCTGAAAATCTTGGCTAGACTTCTAGCCCTGAGGTTAAATAAATATCTTCCGGATCTCATTCATTCGGACCAGGCGGGATTTGTTCCCCACCGGATGGCAGCCGATAACGTGAGGAAAATATTAGATCTGATATGGTGGGCAAAGAAGGAGAAAATACCGGCAGCCCTATTGTCCATTGATGCAGAAAAGGCATTCGACATGGTCCATTGGCCTTTCTTATTCCAAACAATGTCGAAAATGAACTTTGGGCCTTTCTTTATGAATTGGGTGTCCCAGTTGTATAATGCTCCACAAGCGGCAGTTAAGGTCAATGGAGGGTATGGCGACAGGTTTGATATCCAGAGGGGTACACGTCAGGGCTGTCCTCTGTCGCCTCTACTTTTTGCTATTTTTCTAGAGCCTTTTGCCACCAGGATTCGGAGATCCTCTGACGTACTAGGAATCCCCTTGGGAGACAATGATTTTAAACTCTCACTTTTTGCTGACGACATAATGTTTACTCTGTCGTACCCAACGAGTTCTTTAAAAGCAGTGGAGTCTGAACTACTTCACTTTAGTGGGGTGTCAGGCTTTAAGGTTAATTTAGAAAAGTCAGAGCTGTTAAATATAAACCTACCCCCTGAAGACAAACAGCAAATATCAGATAAGTTCTCATTTCGTTGGGCGAAGAGGTCCCTGAAATATCTCGGAATCTATATCAACAATAAATTGGAGGACCTCTTTGCACTCAACTACACCCCTCTGACCAAGGCCATAGACAGAGACCTAGATAAATGGCATAAGGGAACTTTTTCATGGTTGGGAAGGATAGCTATCATTAAAATGAATGTCCTACCCCGATATTTGTACCTTTTTACTACACTACCCATATTGCTTTCTAACACCTACCTACGCAAGACACAACGGAAGCTGTTCCAATTCATTTGGCGCAAAAGGCCCCCTAGAGTGGCACGGCGAACTCTCTATAAGCCTAGAAATCAGGGAGGGCTGGGGGTGCCAGACTTACAAGCCTACTATGTAGCAGCTCAGCTGAAAGCGGTCCTTGATATGCATAAGACTATTCACGCTAAACAGTGGGTTCAAGCGGGCCAAGCTATGTTAGGTCAGACGCCCATGGCGGCTCTTCCCTGGCAACCCAGGACTACGTGGCATTCTGTTATTTGTATTCCTTGGTCCCTAGAAACCACATTGGCAGTTTGGGATCGACACAGAGGGAAGGTGGTAGGGAATCATCAATACTACTACCAATCGCACATAGCCCATAATCGGCATTTTGAGATAGGTCACCAATCAAAAATTTTTCAAATTTGGCACCAACAGGGGATCTTCACTCTAGGCCATTTGTTTCAAGGAGGGGACATTATGTCCATGGCGCAATTGATGGATACTTATCACTTGCAGGCCACTAGCTTTCTGCCTTATGCCCAAATTTGACACTTCCTTGTAGATTTACGTATTAAGCAGCGAATGCGACCTACTAGATCATTGTTTGAGAACATGTGCATTAAAGCTGACTATGTGTCTAAAGAAGTGTCTAAGATATACTCGTTACTTACGGCTGAGGAGGGTTTCCTTCCCCCTCATTTAATTAAGTGGGAAAAGGATCTGGGCATTCAGATGTCCACTAAGCTCTATAGTCAGATATTTCAATCTGCCAGTAAATGCTCTGTGTCCGCCCGCTTGCAGGAACATAGCTATAAAATGCTATATCGTTGGCAGCTAGACCCGGTGAAGTTACATACCATATACCCAGCTGTGTCACCCTTATGCTGGAGACAGTGTGGAGACTCCGGCTCATATTTCCATATTTGGTGGGAATGTAGGTTGATAATAACTCTTTGGCACGATGTGAGTCGGTGGATGTCTCAATTGTTTGACAGATCTGTTACTCTGACACCATTAACTGCTTTATTGAGTGTGCCCATTGACTCTCTTAACAGAGCACAACAGAAGTTGAGTATACATATACTGATAGCTACACGCACCTCTATTGCACAACATTGGAAGTCTAGTAAGGTACCTACACTCGCTGAGATTTATGTGAAATTGCAAAAGCACAAAAGGTTGGATTATTTAACAGCCTTACAGCACGATTTTGTAGACAAGCATTCCAAGGTATGGAAACTCCTACAGCCCCCAGCCCGTGAGTAGTAGTGTGCAATTGCCATTGCTGGTATATATACCTGAGCTTTTACTAGTGGGCACCCTGCGCTGGATTGCATGAGTCCTGCATCGCTGTATTTGGCTCACTAATTGCACACAGCCTAGGCGCTATGGTCCTATGTATTATTTTCCAAGGGATGCCTGCTGAGCGGCTTTAAATTGTCAGGATAATATCAGTTCTTGGTCTTGGCTCTACTAAGGGCCATCTTGCTGAACACTTTCACGACAACTGGACTTTAGGACACGCAAATGGATTCATAGGATGGACTGTATTATTGAATAACTATGCATGTTGTGTATTGTCTGAGGAGAAGGGGGGAGGGGAGGGGGGGAAGAACCCATAATTCTAACAGCACCAAGACATGTATACATATACAATATTTCTGTATAAAGTGAACAAGTATGATCAGGTTATTGTCACTGCGGTATCTGTTTCATAGTTTTGTACTGATGTTTACTGTTTCTTGTTATTGTCGGATGTTGAGTTCACTGAAAACTAATAAAGTTTAAATGAGAAAAAAAAAAAATTACCTGGTGGTCCAGCGGGAGCGCAGGGAGCGATCTCCCGCTCTCAGGCCATTGGCTGCATTAATAAAAATCGCGCCGATGGCCCTTTGCCCTTACTATGTGACAGGGCAAAGGTAGCGCCGGCGCCATTTTGAATACTGGCAATACGGCCCGAGTGCAGGAGGTCGCTCCCGGACCCCCGCTGGATTTTTGGCAAGTCTTGTGGGGGTCAGGAGGCCCCCCAAGCTGGCCAAAAGTCCCTGGGGGTCCAGCAGGGGTCCGGGAGCGATCTCCTGCACTCAGGCCATATTGCCAATATTCAAAATGGCGCCGGCGCTACCTTTGCCCTGTCACAGGGTAAGGGCAAAGGGCCATCGGCGCCATTTTTATTAACTCAGCTGATGGCCCGAGAGCAGGAGATCGCTCCCCGCGCTCCCGCTGGACCACCAGGTAATTATAAAAGGTTTTTTTTTGGGGGGGGGGGGAGGCTAAGGGGGTCATTTTAAAGGGTCAGGTGGGTTGTTTTTTTATCGGGCCATCGGCGCCATTTATATTAGTGGCAGCCAAAATGGCGCCGATGGCCCGAGAGCGGGAGATCGCACTGGGACCCCCCCACTGGACCACCAGGTAATTTAAAACATTTTGAGGGGGTTCGGGAGGGTCGGGGATTTGTTTTAAAGGGTTGGGGTGGGTTTAGGGGTTGTTTTGGTGTGCCGGTTTTCCCGCCCTCCCCCTCCCCCTCCCCCGATTTACGATTTTTCATGATAAATCGGGGGAATTTCTATTGTATCGCGACTAACGATTTTTGACGATTTAAAAAATATCTGACGATTTTTTTAAATCATCAAAAAACGATTCACATCCCTAAACGGTACATGGAATAGACTTAGTTTTTGGGTACTTGCCAGGTTCTTATGGTCTGGATTGGCCACTGTTGCCTGGGGGCAAGGGGAAAAAAAATCCTGGATTGGCCACTGTTGCCTGGGGGCAAGGGGAAAAAAAACTCTGGAGGGGTCCCTACATGAGTCTGAGTGGTGTGACTGAACTGGTGCGAGAGAAAGAAAGAATGAAGAAGTGAATGCAAAAGAAACTAGGCTTAGAATAGGATCAAGGGAAACGTGTGTCTTTGCACGGGGCTGAAGTAGACGTTAGGGAAACCAAAGTTGTTTTCAGAAGGCAAGTACTAAAGTCACTGATGGATTTTATCATACTAAACTTTAGCCAGTGTGTTTAAAAATGGGTTGAAAAGTTTTATTTGTGTTACGTGGTGAGATGGAGAAGTGGGAGATGGAGAACTGACAGGTGTGAATGGGGATATGGAGGATTATCAGTAGGAATGAAAGAGAAAGAGGTAAATTGGAAAGCTGGGATGTGGAATGAGGGACAGAAAGGAGAGAACATGGAGGTCTGCGAATTGGAAAAGAGATGGAGAGGGGGAGATGGTGAGGGGGGTGAAAGACAGAGAAGAGAGGAGATAGAAGGATGAGAGCGGAATTACAGGTACAGGGAGATGAAAGACTGGAAAGAGGATGAGATGCAGAGAACAGGCTGGCGAGCTGGGAGGGGGATTAAGTGGGTGAGGCAGGGGAATATGAATGAATAATAGAGAGAAGAGTCAACAACTGGTGATACAGGAAGTGCAGTAAAGGGAGATGGAAAGAAGTGACATGGATGAGAAGCAATATCAGGGCCAATGTAAGCCATTGCATTAAGTTTGTGCACTGAAATTCTTAACACACATGCTAAGCAAAAATGTAACTGCCAATGCACCAGGAGTTTAAAAGCACACAAACCCGAGTTAAAATATGTGCTTAGCCTTTTGCATAGACTGACTGTACATTTTAACTCAGATGGAGGGGGGGAAGGAGTTTTTGTACATCCAAGCACAAATCATTTTTTTGTGTGTATAAATCTTGAAGTGGGAGAGGGAGGAGCTGAGCAGGGCATGGCGCAGGGCATGGTATGGGCGGGGGGAAGATGCCAGGCTGCAGCTCTTTGGTCACGATACTTGGAAACTCTGATTCAGAGGCTCGGGGAAGATGTTGCCATTTTCTACCAGGACACAAGCTTCTGATCTCCCAGGGCTGCAGATTCCCTCGATCTACTGTCCGCCGGAAAGGCAGGTCTGCCGTGACTACATGGCTGCCCTGGGGAAGGGTGCAGTCTCCTTTGCAATCCAGAATGGGAGGCATGTTGCTCATCCCATTGGGCGTTTTAAAATAATAATATGGAGAAGAAAGGAAGGTTTATGCATGCAAATCAATGTTTGTGCACATAAATACCAAGTACAGGTCCCGGCACCAGAATCCAAGCTTCTGCCATAAACTTGCACTAGCCTGGAAAACTTTCTCCAATATAACATGGACACAATTGCAGGTAAAACTATACAGACTGCCAAGTGCACCTTATTACATTGGTCTGTCAGAGAGAGGAAGGTGAAAGGAGGAAGATATAGAAGGACATTTAAAACAGAAAGAAGAACCAGGAAAAGGAGTTAAGAGACGAGGCAAGACAAAGTTAAAATGGACAGAGAACAATATAAGGAAAAAAATAAAACCCCATCAGGCATCAAAGGTAGAAAAATATTTACTTTAACTTAGATAGTGGTGTATGTGATTTTAGAATCTTTTAAATGATTAAATGTTGTAGGTTTATTTTAAAACCTTTTTTTTAAAGTTATATATATAATTATTGACAAATAGTGAATTGGGCCCAAAGAATAACAACGCTAAAGCTTTTCTCCCATTATGTGTCTATGGGGGAAAAAATCCTTAGTAAATTAGGCCTTTCGTATGAATGTTAGTGGTGGACTGGACTTGCAACTTTGGGGCATATATATTTATGTGTGTGTGTGAGTGCGTGTGTGCGCATATCTATGAAATGTGACAGAACATATAAAGAGGTAATCCACAAACTACTCAGTTAAAGGATAAACAAAGTTCCTACAGAAATTACTTTCAAGGTCTATTAGTCATTAGTCATTCCATCCTTAATAATTTACCACCTTTACGATACAGAGCCAAATTAATCAATTAATTACGGTAATATAATCAATTTGTAGAGGTGTGAATCGTGTGATCGATCGTCTTAACGATCGATTTTGGCTGGGGGGGGGAGGGAAATCTTATTGTGGGGTTTTTTTGTTTAAAAAAATCATTAAAAATCGTAAATCGGGGGAGGGCGGGAAAACCGGCACACCAAAAAAACCCTAAAACCCACCCCGAACCTTTAAAAGAAATTCCCCGCCCTCCAGAACCCCCCCAAAATGTTTTAAATTACCTGGGGTCCATTGGGGGTTCCCGACGCAATCTCCCTCTCTCTCTCTGGCCACGGCTGTGTTGAGAAATGGCGCCGGTGGCCCTTTGCCCTTATCATGTGACAGGGCAAAGGTAGCACCGGCGCCATTTTGTTTCCTGGCTCCCGACGTCACGCCTGCTGGAGATCGCCCCTGGACCCCCGCTGGACCCCCAGGGACTGTTGGCCAGCTTGGGGGGGGCCTCCTGACCCCCACAAGACTTGCCAAAAGTCCAGCGGGGGTCCGGGAGCGACCTCCTGCACGCGGGCCGTATTGCCAATCTTCAAAATGGCGCCGGCGCCATTTTGAAGATTGGGGTCAGGAGGCCCCCCCAAGCTGGCCAAAAGTCCCTGGGGGTCCAGCGGGGGTCCGGGGGTGATCTCCAGCAGGCATGACGTCGGGAGCCAGGAAACAAAATGGCGCCGGCGCTACCTTTGCCCTGTCACATGATAAGGGCAAAGAGCCACCGGCGCCATTTCTCAACGCAGCCGTGGCCAGAGAGAGAGAGAGAGAGGGAGATCGCGTCGGGACCCCCCCACTGGACCCCAGGTAATTTAAAACATTTTGGGGGGTTCGGGAGGGTGGGGGATTTCTTTTTTAAAGGTTCGGGGTGGGTTTTAGGGTTTTTTTGGTGTGTCGGTTTTCTCGCGCCCTATTTAACGATACAATACAAATGCCCCTGACAATAAATCGGGGGCATTTGTATTGTATCTGTACTCTAACGATTTTGGACGATTTTAAAATTATCTGACGATAATTTAAATCGTTCAAAAACGATTCACATCCCTATCAATTTGTGTGGGGAGGCACAATTGAAAACTGGGTAACCAGGCAGTAAGCTGGGTAAAATCAAGGACTGAAAATTGCCCTCCCCCTGTGTGGGTACAAGCAATCCAATTTCAAGGCACGGGTACCTTCATCCGTGCAGAAAAGGGGCAGGGTCGGGGATGGAGGTGAGGTGGGGTGTTATTTACACCAGGAACTTTGTGCCCACTGCAAAGCATGTGCAGTGACTGCAGGTATTAAAAGCACCCGTGACACCACAGTTGGGCCTGAACTCTCAAAGGGAAATGCCACAGGGAAGTTCCCTTTGAAAACGCACTTGCAGGCCCATGAGCACATTGCCCCAGCTGTCCTACAAGCCTTGCAATTTCCCCCAAAATATGCATTTAAATGAATCTATAATAAAAGTCTCTTACATACAAAGTCAAAATTCCACTATTGGGTTTAGGGAAGTGTTTCGAACCTTGGAGAACAGTTTAATAAATTTGCAGGTCAATATTCAGTAAGCCACGGAAAATTTATGTGGAGAAAGTTACGTGCATAACTGTAGCCAGATAAAATTAGGATTGATTTTTCCAACCACAGTTCTGCTTGTAACTTTAGTTGGAGCGTGCTCAATATGTGCACTCACTAGCTAACGTTTAGCTCTGCCCTTGGAATGGCGCCAGTGATGCGTCTCTGTGTCCAGATAATTGTTGTGCACACAAAATTTATGTGGTTGGCATAGGTAAAATTTTAAAACTCAGCTTTGGTACACGTAACTCAAAAAGATAGAAACACAACAGCTTTAAATATCAACCTCTCGACTTATAAAGATTTGCCTATTAGATATAATTCTCTCTCCTTGTTAGTATGACAGGCCTCTAAATTAGGCCCCTTGTCGCTGGAATACTGCCTTTGGAGAGATTTCGGGGGGGGGGGGGGGGGGCGGGGGGATGGAGGGATTTCCTTGATCTCTACTTGGGGTTTCAGGTGATGGTTGATGGGTGAAAGAAGTACTTGGTAGTAGTGTAAGAGTGCCAGAATTTAGAGTATGGGTAGATTGAGAAGATCCCTCAATGTCATCTCTATTCAACTGCTTTGCAAGCTGATTTGTCTCTGTGATGTTTGCCTTGCCAGCTGCTTGGGACTGAGAATAATGTGCGATGGCCTTTACCCTGTGAAAATTTCCTACAAAGACGAAGCTGGCTAGATTGCTTGTGTTTCTGAATATTTGATTAGAATTCGTTTGGCTTTCAGAAAAAGGACAGATAAAGACAGTTATCCTGACATTATGGTAGAACCTAAGAGGTGAATTTTCAAAAGATGTGCTTGTAAAAAAATAACATGCGTACACATTAAATAGCACGTACGCGAGCATAGGCTATATTTTAAAAACTGCAACATATAACTATATCGGGGACCGCGAGTAAACTTGCGCCTGTAAAAAAAAGGGCGGATCAGAATATTCTGGAGAGGGGCTGACGTTTATGCGCATAAGTTGCTATTTTAAAACCTGCCAAAGTGAGGCGCATAAGTCTTTTACTTGCGTATATTTACTCCGTCTGCTGTAAGTGATCATAAACATCTCAAAAGTGAAAAAATGACAGGGTGTCGGGGTCTGGCTGAAATGAGAGGACTTCAGGCTGAAAAGCCAGGAGAGTTTTCACGAGCTGCAGATGGACTGGACGAACTGGTGGTTTAATTGGAACATGGTAATTTCATTGCCACGCACATGTTATAAAATCCCCTGACTTACGTATATAAAAGCTGACTTACAGGGGGTAAATGCATCTAAATAATATGAGTATTATCTATTCACATGTCCCTTTAAAATTTGACATACAAATTCATGGGTATATGATTTATGCACAGTATCCAAAAAAATAGCGGCACTTACTTGGGTAAGTTCTGATTTATGTGGCTAAGTAGCAACACTTAGCCGTATAAGTCTGAAAAGTGCTACTTGTTTTTCTAATTAGCACTTTTCAGACTTATCCAGGTGTGTAAGATAGCTGGATAAGTCTAAAACAAAAGCCCTATTTAGAGGTAATTTTCATAGGAGTTACGGTGTAAACGTAACATAATATCATAGCAATTTTCAAAAGCCATGTATGCAAGTAAAGTGCACTTAGGCGAGTAAATCCTATGGACAATTCAATGGCATGTCACTCCAATTCAATTCAATGGCATGAAACTCACTGACGCACCATAGTAACCACCACTACACATTTGGCACAATGTAAATAATTGCTCTTCATACCGTTGTTACTTATGCCTGTCTTCTTCTTCCCCAGTTCCAGCATCCCTGTTTTATTGTAACTTCTACTTCTCTTCGCTATGTTAATATCTGTTTTATTGTACCCCTGTTCCATGTAAACCGGCATGATATGATTGTATCATGAATGCCGGTATAGAAAAGCACCAAATAAATAAATAAATGTATTGGAACAATTTTCAAAAGCCCACTTACTTGAGCAAAGTGCATGTGTAAAACCCAATTTTAAGTGTGTAAATGCTTATTAAAATCAGGCTCTAAATCCGGATAAGTCTAAATAGCAGCAAAGGCACTACTTAGCCAGATAAGTCAGAATTTCACTAGAATAAGTCTAGGTCGTGGTTTTTACTTTCGTGATCATGTGTGCATGCTTTTTACTCATATTTTATAACCTGTGCATATCATTTACGTGCAGGTTAAAAAATGCAGTAGTAAATTCACATGTGCCCATATACACACGCATATAGGTGCACGTGAGTGGTTTTGAAAATTATCCTCTAAGGACTTATCCTGAATTGAGATGACAGATGATAATATTCAGGCAAAACAAGAAATAGCTGTTTTGTACATGATGGAATAAACAGAATAGTACCAAAATCATTATGAAGTGAATCTGACCAGTTGATGGGTGACATCGAGAGTAACGTTAAATATTAACTGTTCGATTTTCAAAGGCTTGCACGCGCCAAACCTGAGGGGATATGCACATGACTCAGACCCTTGCGTCCTGTGTGGATTTTAAAAGGCCCGTGGCCACATGCGTATCTTCCGTTACGTGCATAAAAAAGTTTTCAGAAAAAGGGATGGGACATAGTTGTGGTCTGGATGGGGCATAGGAGGGACCTGGGCAGGCCGGGACTCTACCATGAAGTCAGCGCGTAAGTAGTTACGCGCACAAGTGCATGCCGGGGTCCCCTATTGCGTAACTTTACTTCTGCTATGGATGGTGTGTAAGTCGTGTAACAAAAAATCCGAGGCTAGTCAACAAGGTTTTAAGGCTCAAGGCTAATAGGGCAAAAGGGAGGCAAGTTAGCTAGGCGGTTTAGGAAGTCCTCTTCTTTACTTGGGCAAAGTGGGAGCAAACTGGGAAAAAGGCCTATTGTGTCGCCGCGCGTACCTACTAAAATTTCCCCCACTTTTGTGCTCGAGATGGCATTTGTGCACATTTGCACACATGTATGTACGGATAGCTGATTTTATAACACACATGCTTAATCGTGCATATATGTGCGCTGCCTCTGTAAAAAGGCCATAATGCCTCTGTATTGCTCCATGGCGAGACTGCACCTTGAATACTGTGTACAATTCTGGTCGCCACATCTCAAAAAAGATATAGTTGCAATGGAGAAGGTACAGAGAAGGGCAACCAAAATGATAAAGATGATGGAACAGCTCCCCTATGAGGAAAGACTAAAGAGGTTAGGTCTGTTCAGCTTGGAGAAGAGATGGCTGAGGGGGGATATAATAGAGAAGTTTAAAATCATAAGAGGTCTAGAATGGGTAAATGTAAATCGGTTATTTACTCTTTCAGATAATAGAAGGACTTGGGGTCACTCCATGAAGTTAGCATGTGGCACATTTAAAACTAATTGGAGAAGTTCTTTTTCACTCAACGCACAATTAAACTCTGGAATTTGTTGTCAGGGGATTTGGTTAGTGCAGTTAAGTTCTTGGAGGAGAAGTCCATTACCTGCTATTAATTAAGTTCACTTAGAGAATAGCCACTGCTATTACTAGTAACAGTAACATGGGATAGACTTAAATTTTGGGTACTTGCCAGGTTCTTATGGCCTGGATTAGCCACTGTTGGAGATTGGATGCTGGGCTTGATGGACCCTTGCTCTGACCCAGTATGGTATGACCCAGAATGACATGTTCTTATGTTATAAAATCGGTGCGTCAATGTGTGCATGCTGGAAAATGTGCACACATGTGCAGGTCTTAAATTTTACTTGGAACCTTATTATTTGGAGGGTCACTTGACCTCTAGGGATATGTTAATTAATGGAAAGGTCATTATGGTGTAACCCCTATTTCCAAAGGGTCACCTTCTCAGCTCTAGACAGCATGGAGTAAACTCATCTAAGGTAAGAAAACAGTCTCTCCTGGGTCATGGGATGGGGGCAGAGAAACCTTCAGGGTCAAACTGGGCCAAGGACACACCCACACACCTGTACCACCAAACAAGTCTAATGTCCGCTTCAAAAGATTGTGCTCCAAACCAGAAAATTAGTTTATTCCAAAGAGTTTGTCAATCAAAAAGAAAAAAACAGTGGAGTAGGAAAAACATTCAAAAATCTCTAATACTTGCTGCAGTAATTCTACAGAAATCACACACCATTTAACAATCCTTTCGTCAGCCTACCCAGGCTCTCTTACTGTCCATACACTCTGATTTAGTTACTTTTAATGTCCTGATCAACTCAAGGAAGAAAACCTGTCTGGTTTTTTTTCAGACAGGAAATCAATTTAACCCTGTGGCAAGTTCCTACTAGGCACAATTTGCCTACTGGTCCATGCTAGGGCCCACCACAGCTGCAATACTCTTTCTGTCACTCTTCCAACACATCAACACACAGATCTTCTTTTCCCTCAGGCTTCCTGAGACACTGAGAGAGTACATCTCTGCCTGACTCCTGCTTCTCCGCCTTGTAACCCCTGGAGAGGGTGATAACTGCATTCTCCTTCTTTCACTGTGACTGAGAAGCCCCAGATCAAGACTGAACTAGGGTTTTTATATCCCCCCACTTAAACCATAGGGGCCGCTCTAAACTACCAATCAAACATTGTTTGTAACATCCTCTGACCCAAGATGACCTTTCATTCCCTGGAGCCTTCACACATTACCTTACTGCAAACTTTTCAGACTTCCCTTAGGAAGAAAATCTCCACTTTAGTGTAACACTTCCTCTTTATATTAAACCTTATGCAGCTCTGTGGTATGCAGGTGCCACAGTGGGAATGTGTATTGGGTGGTTTATCGTGTGTCCCCTTTAAGTAATAATTGGGAGTATACCTCACATTTAAATAGTGGGTTTTAAGGTTTTGGGTGGGGACTTCCAGGGTAGCCATCAGGATGCTGGAGTGCCTGAGTGCCTCTTCCCACAGAGAGGACTCTGCAGGGCATTCCCCATCAAGGGGAAAGGCCCGAGGCTGAAGGAATGTTTTTCCACAGAGATCAGGATTTGGTCTTCACAGATGGAAGAAGTGAGTTGGGGCTTCAGATTCCATGGAGCATCCCAAAGTGTCATAATCCAGAAAGGCTAAAGCTAGGGGAACCAAGGATCCTTTGTTTCTGCCTCAAGGCGTGGTCTGGCATTTGTCTGGGAAGGACAGCATGTGGCCTTGGGATCAGAAAAGAATTATAAAACCGTTGAGAGGTCTGCGATGATGAGAATATGACTGAGAAGAAATCTGTGGGACAAAGCAAGCCTTGAATAGCAGCTGTAGTGAGGAAGAAATGTTGATACTATGCTAGGTAACTGGAGATTTGGAGGTAGAAAGTTTTGATGTTGCTGATGCTGCTGTAATGTCTGCTGTGATAACCTGTGAGCCCTGATGAATTTGTTGCCTTTTAATATATTTTTTCCATGATCTGCTGAGGAATCCAAGAACGTCCAATAAAAATTAAGTTGTTTGAAGATTTGTGCGAGAACCTCATTCTGTGAAGGTATCAGGGTGCATAACCCGCTGGACTAGTGGCGAGGAAGAGGGAAGGGTGCAGTTAGAGGGGATCACAGAGGGGAAAGACTTTTGAAGAAGGTTTCCCTATCCAGCATGACAAAATACAAGTCATGCCTCGGAGCCTGGTCCACTGCACCATCTGTATGATCATTTGTGAATCTTGAACTCGCCAAGACTGGGGCTTAGCTCTCAAGCAGGCATCAGACCCTCGCTCATTTCACGTGCCCCGTCAGGGAGGGTAACAGTAATGGTTTAGTGTTTTCTGAATGTTATTATTATTATAGATCTGCAAAATGTATAAAGTATGAACTTGTTTGTTCCTAGGAATTCTATGTCATTGCAGACTGATTTTTATTATATTGCTCCCTTGAAACAGTATCATTGAGATGAAATGCTGCCGTTGTGTCAGGGCTTCTTGTCAAATTTATTGATGCACTGGGGACTTTTGACTCCAGTCTCATATATATGGCTGTGACTTTGAACGTAAGAGGAAGCCTGGATTCTCTGGGATTTTTATCGATTCATCTCAAAGGAATTTATGTCTCAAATTGATTGTGTTGATTATGTATTAATAAATGAATTTCCTATTAATGCATTCCTTTGCATAAAAGGTGAATGCTATTAAGGATTGAATGATTGATGACTAATATACCTTGAAAGTGGTCTCCCTAGGAAACTTTCCATTCTTTAATTGAGAGAAGTTTTATTTGTTGTGTTACCAGTAAAGGTTTATCACTTGATTGTCAATTTTGTTTCTAAAGTGTGTATGAGAAGCTTCATGTTACTGCACTGGGCCCTACTCCAGCCTCAATAATATTCCAAGAACAGCATTCCTTTAAATCATTATCTTTTATTCAGAGGAATTACAGTATGGGCGCTCTTAGGAAATACCATCACTTTATTTGGAGCCGCCCACAGATCTACAATCTGGGAATTTGTAGCACTCTGTGGTGTGTTGGTACGCAAAGCTTAAAAGCACAGCCCTGTTTCTATTTTCATCCACAATGTGTGACAAATGCTAGAATCCTTTTCTTCATGCAGATGCCATTCAGTTTTCACTTAGTTTGTCATATGGCAAACTGAGGTTGTAGTACTTCCAGTTCTAGTGCAATATCATTTTTATAGTAAGGCTTATAGATTATAAAAAATAGAGAACATACTTGTAAAACACGCATCTCAGCTGATTTTGCATGAACTGTGCTCCAGCTCAACAATAACTATCTGGGTTTAGGAATAAGATGTCCAGGGAACATTCTCTCTCCTCATATTCACTGGATGCTTATGAATTCATTTTTAGTTACTGTTGTCCACTCAATTTGTTTGAAACATGCACACCTTTGGTGAGCACATGGTCTCTATTACTGTTTTAGAATTATATACACAAAGAGGGGATCTAAAGCTCTTTACATCAAAAGGCATCAACATAATAAATTTACAATAACATAATATATCAAAAAGAATGCATCAGTAGAATAAAATATAATAGTAATTAAAAATCCCTAATACAACCAACCATATCGCCTTACTCTCACTAGGGGAATGAAAGGCCATATCATATAGCTAAAAATATCTATATCTATCTATCTATCTATCTATCACATTCTCTTCTAAGAAACCCCAACATCATTTAGCTCATAAATATATACTTATATGGCTTATATTATCAATATTCTAAGCCATTCACCTCTAATCTAAACAGTGAATGAGAAAATGCATCCTCATGGTACCTGTTGACTTTTTCTAATATAAACTTCTCTTTATAATCTGAAGTTGCCTTTCAAAAAGACCAAATGTAACACTATCTGCTAGCATTCCTTCCCATATAATGAGCAGCAATTCCCCATTGTTTCATATCACTACTGGCTTCTGTTATCATAAACGTAAACCAATATCTGTATAGGTGGGGATATGAAATACTGAAAAGCTGAGAGTGTGCTTACAGTTTCAAGGAGGTGTCTTAGCTCTTGACTTGAGTAGAATTCTTTGACATGAAAATCTGCGTTAGTGTAGCAGAATGAGGGAAACTGAATTCAATGATTGAATGGGGCTTTAATAAGTAGAGGCTTGTTCTCTCTTGTGAAAGAACAAAACGGATATATAGGTCCATCCCGTGCTATATAAGTTGTACTTTATCAGCTGTAAAAAATAGAAAACATAGAAACATAAAGATAGAAATGATGGCAGAAAAGGCCCAAATGGTCCATCCGGTCTGCCCAGCAAGCTTATGCCAGTATCTGCTGTGCTGTGCAGGTTATCCCCATACTTATCAGTTTCCCAGACCGTAAAAGTCTGGGCTCTTGTTGGTTGCTGTCTGAATCCAATTCCCCATTACCTCTTGCCACTGAAGCAGAGAGCAATGCTGGAGTTGCATAAAAAGTATCAGGCTTATTGGTTAAGGATAGTAATAGCCACATCAGCAAGTTAGCACTATGCTTATTTGTTTCCCTAGACCATGAAAGTCAGGGTCCTTGTTGGTTGCTGTCTGAATTCAGTTCTCCTTTTTCCTCTTTCCCCCTGCCATTGAAGCAGAGAGAAATGATGGAGTTGCATCAACAGTATGAAGGCTTGTTGGTTAAGGGTAATAACCGCCACACCAGCAAGTTACTAGGGATGTGCAGAGCAAAATTTTATGTTCATATTTTTTATGTCCGAAAGGGGGTCCCACTTGCGGCCAATATGGACATAAAAAAAATCCAATGAGTTGGGTATATGTACATATGTGCAAAAAAAAAATTTAAACCCCCTCACCCTCCTTAATCCCCCCCCAGACTTACCACAACTCCCTGGTGATCGAGCGAGGAGTGAGGACGTCATTTCTGCAATCCTTGGCGAGAAGCATGTGACGTCGGCGGCACGTCGAGTGACGCGGCGTCACTCGACGTGCCGCCGACGTCACATGCTTCTCGCCAAGGATTGCAGAAATGGCGTCCTCACTCCTCGCTCGATCACCAGGGAGTTGTGGTAAGTCTGGGGGGGGGATTAAGGAGGGTGAGGGGGTTTAAATTTTTATTTTGGCTCAACAATCGCGATTTCCCACATATCGAACATATCTATGTTCGATATGTGGGAAATCCGATCGTTTATGTCGAATCAATTTTTTAAGTAAAAAAAAAATATGAGTTGCGTTTTACTAATGCGGTCAATCCGAATGCACACCCCTACAAGTTACCCCTAAGCAGTTTTTCTTTATTTCTATCCTCTAACCTTTAGGGATCCACAGTGTTTATTTCATGCCCCTTTGAATTCTTTCACTGTTTTTGCCTTCACAACCTCCTCAAGGGCAAAGTATTCATGATAATACTGCAGGATCATGGTCTTTGAACCTGAGCGTGCTTGAACATAAGAAATAACATGGCTCTCTTCTTCAGATGTGATCTTGAAAGACCAAGCACATCATCATCTATAATAGTTTTGCTGACAGATAAAAGTTATCAAAGAACCTGGTTTTCTTCAGAACCAGCATGGTTATTGGGATTTAGCACTAAAAGAAAATGTTAGCATTAGAGTATGCTGCCCAGGAAGGTGCTTGCATGAAACTGGAAGGGATAAATAAAAGCTCAATTACATTGTTTTAATCAACTTTTTAACATCTGCAGCTTCAGTTGTGATGTCTGCAGTCAGGATTTCTCTTCCCCAGGAGTCTTTATTGTCAGTAATGGTTTGGGTATTCAGTATTCATAGTTAAGTTCATTTGTTTGTCATCTGTCAGAGTGGAAACTCCTGCAGTACAAATCACACTGAGTATAGTTTCTCAATGCTGGTTTATTAATAGATAAGGTAATAACAAATACTCCCTGATAGATTCCTTTAATCAAGGTTGAAAACACTCACAAATGAGGCAAAACTTAAATCCAGTCTTCTTATCAAGTCCTGATCAGTTTCCACGGTAATTCCTTTCCATGGATAGATACAGTGAATACTTGAGACATGACTTTCTCTTACAAGATTAACACAGAGCTTCAGTATTTTCACAACACATGTAACCCCTCCCCCCCCTTTCCTCGGGGGCTATTTTTGGAGATTGCAGAGAGGGTGAGTGACACTGCTGCAGCCCCAAGGTTTACTCTACCTGGATTCACCAATTAGGGACCAGAATCTTTTGGAAGGCCCAAGGGGAGATTTACCAAAAACTCAATGTCCATACCTTTAGATTAGTTCCAAAAAATGTAGATTACAAAATATATTGTAAAGTCCACAAAGAACAGATGTAAGAAAACAGTCATCCTCCGAAAGAGGTCTCAATAGCAAAAATAGCAAAAAACCAAAAAACAAGTTAATTGAAGTAAAGTCACTTATAGCCTTTCCTGCTCCAAACTCCCTCCCTCCAAGGAGTTACAGATCAGTTGTCAGGGTCGGTGCTTCCATTAAGCAAACTAGGTGGTCGCCTTGAGTGTCAAAATTTTGGGGGCATCAAAATTCTGCCAGCACAAGGCCCAGAGGGCTGCTGTGCCAGAACCGGTAGATGAGTGTACTATGCTGGACCTGCTGCCAATAGGTAAGTTGGGGGAGGGGAGGTGCATGACTGAAGGTTTGCCTAGAGCATCAAACACTCTTGCACCGGCCCTGTCAATTGTTACTTCCTTTCTTCTGCCAGGGCTCCAAACCCATAGGGTCCCAGCAAAATGCCAAAGCAAAGTCTTCAATTCCAAGGTGGGCCACTCCAGGGAGAACAGTTTCTCTTTTTTTTTTTTTAAGAAGCTTGAGCTTCTGAATGACACAACACTGATATAGAAATACTTTTAACTTCCAACAGAATCTTCTCTCAGCTAGGGATCCTATGCTAGGAGCCCAACACCTCTCATTTCCTTCTCCTCAGCTCTCTCCTCTACTTCTACTCAAGTGCCTATAGAAGAACCTTTCATGTCCTTTCATCAAACCCATCCCCTTGGAGAAATGACACCTTCAACTATCACTCAACATTAGCTGTACACTTCAGTGAACCCTTCCAAATCCATCCTATGCAGGCAAGATCTTGCAGCTTGCAGAGCACTGTGGAAACCAAACTCTCTCTCTTTTTGTTGAATTCTCTAGAGAGCAGGAGCTCTCCAGAACTTCTTTCTAGTGATCCTAGCCAGGGTTACACATACATAATATCAGTATACACAAGATTAAAAGCTTACAGGTATTCCAAAAGAATCCCACATCATGACTTGACCTCCAAGCCTTTTAAATGCCAAGAATGCCTTCCTGGCACCCCAGCATACCATTTGGACTCCCTGAGGACCGATCCAGATCCTCAGGGGCGGAGCCATACACCAGGCTAACAGTAGCCTGGGCTTAGCCTTTTCAGATGCATTCTGCACAGAGTATACCAGCCCTGAAGCAAACAGACCCTGGTTCAAGCTCTTATGTCACCAAATACATTATCTATCATGAGATTTTTTTTATTGGTATTTATTTAGAAAGTATATTCACTGGCATGTAGACATGCTATGTCAAAAGACAAGCTGGCAAGTTTGTTAGGGCGCTTGTGTCAGGTTACTGAATTTTGCCACCATTTGACTGGTACAGATGTTCTATTCTTTAAATTTATATGGACCACCTAGAAAATGATTAATTTAAATCTGACATTGTGTATTTAATTTTGTTTTTAAATCTTGTTTTGTGTTTTTCTATTTCATGTAGACATGGTACAAGATGTGCTGGTGAAATTGCTATGCAAGCTAATAACAAGAAATGTGGAGTTGGAGTAGCCTACAATGCCAAAGTTGGAGGTAAAACAAATATCATGTTTTGCTGATTTATATAAAAGAAGACCAAACTAACAATACAGTATTAATATTTTTTAATTTAAATTGTTTTAGAAAGTCCTATTTATGTACAATTGCTTACAGTGTATAATGATTAAATAGAACCCAGATCTGGGCTCACTGAACTAAGTGATGTATGTCATGAATAAGGTTATTTATTAGAAGGTAATGTAACAAGCCATTACTGAGGGTAAAATTGCCACAGAAATGGGGTTTTAGAAAACTGCCCAGCTTATATGCAGGTAAAAGTATGAATTTAGGTCCAATGCATGTATACTTTTATCCGCAGTAAGGGGAGGCATTTCTGGAGGCAGGGTTGGGAGCAAGCTTTGGAACTATTCACAGACTTTTGACATTTCAAAAGTATGCCTGTAGTTTTATCAGGAAAAATACCTGCCCACACTAGCACCTGAACACAGTAGCAGATACTTTTCCTCAGGTAATTTCTAAAATGAAAGCATGTGCGTACTTTTACCTTGAAAATTAGTGCAAAGTCCACGGGTAAAAAGTAATCACACATTCGCGCATATCTGGTCAGTCTGAGAATTACCCCTTACTTAGTGGATTTTATAATATTTCCTTTGTAACTTCCTATGAGCTTTATTGACAGAGTGAAAAATCAAATTCAAATAAATACATAAACAAACAAACATGTCCTACTTCTGAAGAATTTTTGCACACAACTTCCGGGGCAGCATCTATAAATATATATATGGGGAGGGGAGCAGAGAGGAGTCAGCTGTTTTTACCATACTGGACAGACCATCTCTTCCCATATCAGGGCTTTCAGGACCTTTAAAAGGTGGTGCGCCAAAGCCACATGCCAAAGGGGCGCGCCCTGCTTATAGATTTGCTGAACTCTCTCTGTAATTTGGCAGTTTTGATGGGGAAGAAGAGAAAGGGGTACATAAGGCCCCTCTACCATCTGAGTCAAGGACTCCAGTCTCTTCTTTGCAGTCAACTTTACCACAGTTTTATTCACAAGGTATATCAGGTACTAGTATTGAACTAGGAGTCCATAGCTCCATTCAAAATGAGACTGCCATCTCTCTCAGTCCTATTGGGCCCATTCTTCTACGTGCAGGATTGGTATTGTCAGATGGTTCTATCAGTGGGTTCGATTGTCCAGTTGTCTCTGTTTTCTCCTCTGCTGGAGATGGGGCAAACCCTCTGACTGAAGGAATAGAATTGTCATCTACTTCTCCCAGGCCCGGGAATTTTCATCAGCCCCTTGGAGAGGCCTGCAGTTATAACTTTGGAGGCTATGTAGACAGCAGTTACCAAACTAGACCAAATCAATATCATCAAAGATTGATTCTTTTTTTTTGGAGTCGTGCAGGATCTTACTTCTTCTGTTAATGGTCACTCTCAAACTATTTTACATCATTTTGGAAAGCTTAAAGATTTGGAAAATAAAAGGTGAATTTTAAAAGCTGGGCATGTGCCAGAATCGAAGATGGGTGCGAACGTAGCACATGCACTCATTCACTCGATTTTATAAGTTGCCCACAAGTTCTAATGCACAAATGTTTTGCATCAGGGGAAAAAGAGGCGGAATGTAACATAGTAACATAGTAATGATGGCAGGAAAGGACTAAATTGTCTATCCAGTCTGCCCAGCAAGCTTCTTATGGTAGTATCTTCCGTGCCGTGCAGATTAGCCCCATGTTTCTATTAAAGTTAGCAATTGCTGCTGCATGCAGTTATCCCTAAACCTTATGATAATGCATAAAATATTTACTGCTAGCAATATTATTACTGGGTGATGAGCTATTTTGAAAATTCAGACAGTGCTGTTTGACGTGCTTTGCTTATGGACTTGACTGTAGCTGTCCTGTGCTTTTTCCATTATGTCTGCGTATCAGTACCACAGACCATAAAAGTCAGGGCCTTTGAAAGTGGAGAGTAGGGATGTGCAGAGCAAAAGTTTATGTTCATAAGTCGAAAGGGGGGGTCAATTTCGGTCAATATGGACATATGGAGAATTCCATAAGTTGAGTCTATGTCCATACGTGCAAATAAAAATTTAAACCCCTCACCCTCCTTAATCCCCCCCCCCAAGACTTACCAAAACTCCCTGGTGATCCAGCAGGGAGTCAGGACGCCATTTCTGAACTCCTTTGCGAGGAGCACGTGACGTCCGCGTCACGTCGGAGTGATGCGGCGTCACGTGATTCCCCGCGCGTTCGCTCCGGGACCCTCGTTGCACCCAAAAGGAACTTTTGGCCAGCTTGGGGGGGCCTCCTGACCTATGTTACTATGTTACATTCCGCCTCTTTTTCCCCTGATGCAAAACATTTATAAAGGCTGTCTACATAGCCTCCAAAGTTATAACTGCAGGAGTTTGGAGCAGGAAAGGCTATAAGTGACTTTACTTCAATTAACTTGTTTTTTGGTTTTTTGCTATTTTTGCTATTGAGACCTCTTTCGGAGGATGACTGTTTTCTTACATCTGTTCTTTGTGGACTTTACAATATATTTTGTAATCTACATTTTTTGGCCATAAGTTGAGGAACTTTTAGCCAGCTTGGGGGGGCCTCCTGACCCCCCCAAGCTGGCCAAAAGTTCCTTTTGGGTGCAACGAGGGTCCCGGAGCGAACGCGCGGGGAATCACGTGACGCCGCGTCACTCCGACGTGACGCGGACGTCACGTGCTCCTCGCAAAGGAGTTCAGAAATGGCGTCCTGACTCCCTGCTGGATCACCAGGGAGTTTTGGTAAGTCTTGGGGGGGGGGGATTAAGGAGGGTGAGGGGTTTTAAATTTTTATTTAGGATCAACAATCGCGATTTCCAACGTATTCAACATAGCTATGTTGAATAAGTTGGAAATCCGATCGTTTTCGCCTCATCACTTTTTTAAGTTAAAAAACAAAAATAAGTTGCGTTTTACATTTAAGTTCAAAACGAATGCACACCCCTAGTGGAGAGCAATGTTGCAGTTGCATCAAAAGCATCAAGGCTTATTGGTTAAGGGTAGTAATCCCATGCCTTGTGTTAAGGATAGTAACCGCAACTCTGTGCAGGTTACTCCCATGCTTATCAGTTTCCTAGACCATAAAAGTCAGGGCCCTTGTTGGTTGTTGTCTAAATCCAGCTCCCCTTTTCCCCCTGCCGTTGAAGTGTAGAGCAATGTTGCAGTTGCATCAAAAGTATCAAGGCTTATTGGTTAAGGGTAGTAACCACCAGACCAACAAGTTCCTCCCATGCACCCTTTTCTTCATTTCCATCCTCTAGCCTTTAGGAATCCACAGTGTTTATCCCACTCCCCTTTGAATTCTTTGACTGTTTTCGTTTTCAGCACTTCCTCTGGAAGGGCAATCCAGGCATCCACAACTCTGTCCCTGAAGAAATATTTTCTGGCGGTTCTGAGTCGTTCTCGCTGGAGTTGCATTTCATGATCCCTAGTTCTACTGATTTCTTTTCAATGGAAAAGTTTGAAATTCATGCATCATTAAAACCTTTCAGGTATCTCAAAGTCTGTATCATATCTCCCCTGCATCTCCTTTCTTCCAGGGTACACATATTTAAATCCTTCGGCCTCTCATAAGTCTTTCGATATTGACACCACACCATTTTGGTCACCCTTCTATGGACCGCCTCCATCTTGTCTCTATCCTTTTTGAGATTCAGGATCCAGAACTGAACACAGTACTCCAGCTGAGGCTCCGCCAAGGACCTGTACAAAGGCACCATCACCTCCTTTTTCTTACTGGTTATTCCTCTCTCTAAGCAAACCAGCATTCTTCTGACTTTACCTATCACCTTGTCACATTGCTTCGCCATCTTCAAATCTCCAGACACTATAACCCCAAGATCTCTCTCTTGCTTTGTGCACATCAGTCTTGCACCTCTCCTCATGTACGGTTTTTTTAGATTACTGCATCCCAGATACATGACCCTGTACTTCTTGCCATTGAATCCCAGCTGCCAAATCCTCAACCAGTCTTCGAGCTTTCTTAGATCATTTTTCATTCTCTCTACTCAGAGATGTTCATTTTGTTGCAGATCTTAATATCATTCAGAAATAGACAAACTTTACCTTCTATCCCTTCTGCAATGTTTAACTCTATAAATAATACAGTACTCTTTTTTACGTATTTGATGATTGTGCTACTAAATATTCAGATTGTCAAACAACAAGTGTCTTTTAACTTAATTGTGTACACTGTACAGAAATCCCAACACCAGAGGAAAATTTTTTTTTATATTTCATAAACGACCTTCAAAACGCCCTGCAGTGTTCCTGCTCCCTCGTTATACTGCTAAAGGGCCATTTTTAATCATTGGTCATACATTTGTTATTTGCCAGTATTTACTGGCGAATAACAAATGCTTTAAAAAGCAGTTTTTGCGATATAACATTGAGTTTTATTATAATTCTGAAAAAGACACAGAAAAAGACAAAAAACATTGTCGAATAGTGTTAGACCAATGATTAAAAATGGCCCTTTAGCAGTATAACGAGAAAGCAGGAATACTACAGGGTGTTATGAAGGTCATTTATGAAATATAATTAATTTTTTCCTTTGGTGTTGGGATTTCTGTACAGTGTACACAGTTAAGTTAAAAGACACTTGTTGTTTTACGTCATTCTGAATATTTATTTAACTCTATGCCATCCCTAACATAAAATGGCACTCCCCTCCATGTTAATCCACCCTATCGTTGTCATATAATTTGTACCTTGGTATAGCAATACCCCCCATTGGTTATCCTCATTCCACCAGGTCTCTGAGATTGCAATTAAGTCTACCTCTTCATTCAGGGTTATACATTCTAATCTCCCATTTTACTTTTTAGACTTCTGTCATTTTCATACAGACATTTCAAGGGACATTTTTATTTGTATATACAACTTTCTTAGCATAGATAATTTGGAATCATTTGACTCAATCTGTTTTTTATGTATTGGCATAAACGCTACTTTTGCTTTTATTGGAACCTCTCTATTGAAATGCCCTAACTATCCTGTTATTTTAGTGTTCTTTGAAAATACCTCCCTCCGAATCATGCGCTGCTGAGCGACTGTCGGCTTTCCCCTTTGTTCTAGTTTAAAAACTGCTCTATCTCCTTTTTAAAGGTTAGCACCAGCAGCCTGGTTCCACTCTGGTTAAGGTAGAGCCCATCCTTTTGGAATAGGCTCCCCCATTCCCAAAATGTTGCCTTTTGTCTAATAACAACTAAAGCCTTATTCCCTGCACTATGGTCTCATCCATGCATTGAGACTCTGGAGCTCTGCCTGCCTCTGGGGTCTTGTGAGTAAAGCAGGGATCATTTCAGAGAATGCTACCCCGGAAGTTCTGGATTTCAGCTTTCTACCGAAAATCCTAAATATGGCTTCTAGAACCTCCCTCCCACACCTTCCTATGTCCTCGGTGCCCACATGTACCTTGACAGCAGGCTGCTCTCCAATTCTATCTTAAATCCGCTATCTTCGCATCAGGCAGGCATATTGCCAAACAATCTTTGCCACCCAGCTATCTACATTCCTAATGATCAAATCACCAGCTTTGATGGCCAGCTTAACTCTTCTCTTCTGGACAAAAGCCCTTGGAGACCTGCTCATACATGCACACATTTATGCCTGCTTTGGAGAACATTTTTGGGCAGACTTTTGAAAATTGAAAGTATGCATGAAAATGGTTTTCCTGCTCCAGCTGTGCCCCCAGGATTGTTTCTTTCAAATACTTGTAAAAGTATAAGCAAAATTGCTTCCCTGTGTACTTTTACTTGCATAATCCTCAGAGCAATTTTTATAAAGCCTATTTGTATACACAAATCCATTTTTCATACACCTAAATGTTTTTGAAAATTAGGTTGAAAATATCGAGCATAGATGGTGAGAAAAAAAAATCCCAAAGGCTCTTTTCTGACAATAAAACTTGTTACATGTTATTGCTCTAAATCAACAATTGAAAGCAGAGTTATAATATTCTTTTGACAGATAATCCTAGTAACCAGGCCGTTTGGACACTAGTTTGCCAGTAAATCTGCAATAGAATTCTGCTTTTCACCTGCTGAGAGGATCTATCTTGTGTTCAGCAGCTCTTTTCAGTTTAGCCCACTGTTTTTTTCTTCTTCATAAAGAACTTCCTGCCCCACCAGCCTCTCCTTAATTAGAATTCTACTTCCCAGCCTCTGAGAGGATCTTTCTTGTTCTCAGCAGCAGGAATAGCAATGATATCTTACCCAACCACTTCAATACAAAGAGTGAGGGGGAGGGGATAACAGAGAAGCTAATATCATGAACATCCTTGGATTCTGAGCAAAAGAAGTATGTGTCCAACAGCTGAGAAATTGAGTTGGCCTACAGCAGCTGCTACATATGCTACCTGGTTTGAACTGAGATTTATTTTTTTTTTCAAAATGCCCAGGTAGACGGTCATCTAAATGCCAATGATCATCAGAAACATGCCATATTTGCATTGCAATCTCCCCCCCCCCCTCCCCCTCTCCTGAGATACCGGAGAGGGGGGGTCAACTCCCAGCTGCTTACCTAAAGCAGCATTGTCCTGATCCTACAAAGTGACAGCAGCAACCTAGAAGAAATTTGGTACAGGGCCTGCAGCCCATGGCCATGCGCTCCAGGCCCTGCCCCCTTCTTCCACATGGGCTTTCTGTTGCTATGGAAACCGTCTTTTACCCAGCAACCAAGGATGTTCATGATATAGCTTCTCTATTTTCCTCCTCCCCCACCCTTTGTATTGAAGTGGCTGGGTAAGATATCATTGCTACTTCTGCTGCTGAGTCCAAGGAAGATCCTCAAAGAAGCTGGGAAGTAGAATTCTAATTAAGGAGGGGCTGGTGGGGCAGGAAGTTCTTTATGAAGAAGAAAAACAGTGGGCTAAACTGCAAAGAGCTATAATAAGGGGATCAAATCTCCATGTTAAGGAAGTAAATACAAGAAATAGGAAGAGGAGACTGATAAGCATTTCTAAAAGGTGACTGAAAGAGTAAGAGCCATAGATTAGCGTTTAAAAGGTATAAATCATCTCAGAAAGAGGAGCAGAGGAAATAATATCTGGTAAAATTGAACAAAACAAGTAAGAAAGTCAGTTTGGAGAAGGCGAAAATGGAAGAAAAAATAGCTAAGACAGTAAAGGAAGGAGATGACTATTTTCAGATATGTCAGTGAAAGAAGGACATGCAGAGGTGGGATTATAAAACAGAGTAGAAAAGGATGACTATGTAAAGGAAAAAGAATAAATACTAGACAAAACCTTTTGTCCAGTATACAGTAAGAAGTGATTGGAGAAGGTCTGCCAATTATTGGTAGAGGGGTAGATGCCATTCCATTTACGGAAGTGCTTTTGCTGAACAAGCAAAACTGCAAGTGAATAAAGCTATGTGGCCAGATGGGGTACATTCTATGATAATAAGGGAGCTCAGAGAAGTTCTGGCAGGTCTGTTGAAACACCTGTTCAATAGATCTTTGAGTCAGCAGTCCCTTGGGGCAGGAGAAGGGAGACAGCAGTCCCATGGGACAGGAGAATAGAGACAGGAGTCCCATGGAGACTTTGGAGACAGCAGTCCCATGGGACAGGAGAAAGGCAGATGTTGTCCTACTTCATAAAAATCATAACAGAGAAGAGGTTGATTATGGACACTACAGGTTGATTAGTCTTACCTTGATGACAAGAAAATGAATGGAGACTCTACTGAAGGAAAGAATCATACAAAATTTAGGGTCGTTTAGATTTACCAAAGGGAGATCATTTCTTTGATTGGATGACTAGAGAATGAGAGAATGAAATCAGGAGTGAATGCTGGATGTGGTTTACTTGGATTTCAGCAAAGTTTTTGATACCGTCATGCATAGCAGACTCGTAAATCAACTCAGCAGCCTGGTGGAGAACTGGATTAGAAATTGGTTGAATGATAGACAGCAGAGGATTCGTGATTAGTGGAGAGCTTCTGGAATCTGTCCTGAGACCAGTTCTGGTCATTGTCTTTGTGAGCAATATTGCAGAGGGTTTAGAAGGAAATGTTTGCCTTTTTGCAGAGGATGGTAAGATCAGCAATAGAGTGGGCACCCCTGAGGGAGCAGATATAATGAGAAATGATCTAAGAAAGCTAAAGGAGTGGTTAAGTATTTGCCAATTAAGATCAATGCAAAACATGCAGACATTTATTTGGGGTACACAAATCCAAGGGTGTATAACACAATGGGGAGTGGGAGGTGGGGGGCAGAAACTGATGTGCACCAAACAGGAGAGAGAGCTTGGAGTGATTATGTCTGGTGATTTCAATGTGGTGAAGCAGTGTGACCAGAGCCAGAAGTATGCTGAGGTGCATAGGGGAGGCATAACTTGCAGACAAAAGGAGGTCTTACCACAACCTGTATCTTCTGTACAGGTTGTGTTGAGACCTTACCTAGAGTAGTGTGTCTAATTCTGGAGGTTGTATCTCTGAATAAATATAGACAGGCTGGTGGAGGTCCAGAGAAAGGCTACCAAAATGGTATAAGGTCTGAGTTGAGATTTAAGAACTAAATATATATGTATCCTAGAGCAAAGAAGAGATTGAGATATATGAATCTCTCTGTCATATCCCTATGTTCTAAATTAGGTACAAAAACATATCTTTTAACAGAGGCTGCAAGGCTGTAGACTCAGGTGTAACATCGAAAATATTTCTTCACAGAAAGGATGGTTGATGCATGAAATGGCCTCTCAGGAGAGCTGATAGAGACAACAGTAACAGAATTCAGGAAGTCATGGGATAAATACAAAGGATCCCTTTTGGTAAAGAAATGAAGAGAAATTCAGAAATCAACTGGATTCTGTGGCATTGTACCAGGAGTCAAATTGGGCAGACTAGTTAGGCTTAACAGTCACATGTCTCCTTTAAAAAGGAGAAAGAGCAGCTTTTAAACTAGAACATGCGGGAAAGCAGACAGTCACTCAGCAGCACATGGTTTGGAGGGAGGTGTCTTTAAAGGATACTGGCAAACTAGAATGTAGAATGTCCCGATAGAGAGTTGTAAAAGCTGAAAAAACTCCAGAAGTATTTAAATACAGAGCATGCAGATAAAAATGACTACAAGCAGCTTATATCATCTGATAATAAGCAGGTTGCGAGTACATATAAAAATAGAAATACAAATAAAACTACTTTAAAATGTCTACACGCAAATGCCAGAGGTATGAAAAATAAGATTAGAGAGTTAGAAAGCGTGGTGCTAAAGGAAGATATAGACAAAATAGGAATCTCGGAGACCTGGTGAAAGGAGAATCACCAATGGAACACTGTGATACCAGGGCACAAATGATATGAATATGACAGGACAGATAAAATTGGTGGAGAGGTGCCACTATATATTAAGGATGGCTTAAAGTCAAGCAGAATAAAAGTTTTGCAGGAAACAAACTGCACTCTAGAATCCTTATGGATAGAAATTACAAGGGCAAAAGAGAAGAGTATAGTAGTGGAAATATATAATACCACCTGCCTGACTAGGATGAGGAAACAGACTGCAAAATGCTAACAGAGATTAGACTGGCTAGTAAAATGGGCAACACAACAATGGGAGTCTTCAATTACCTGAGTATTGACTGGGTAAATGTCACATCAAGATATGCAAGGGAGTTAAAGTTCCTAGATGCCATCAATGACTGCTTCATACATCAGTTGGCTTGGCCATGGAACCAATGAAAGGGGGAACTACAGTATATTAGATCTAGTTTTCAGTGACATGCAAGACTTGGTACAAGAGGTAATGGTAGTGGATCTGCTTGGCAACAATGGTTATAATGTATATAATTTGATATAATCACTGGAGGGTAAATACTAAAGAAAATGACTGCAAGAGCATTTACCTATAAAAAAAAAAAAAGAAGAATATGAGAAAATGAGAACATTTCTTAGAAAGAAACTGAAAGGAACAATCCAGAAGGTTAAAAATCTTGCAGGAGGCATGGTCACTTTTTAAAATTACCATCTTTGAAGCCCAGACAAAATCTATTCTGTGCATTAAGAAAGGCCAGAGGAAAACCAAATGATTGCCAGCATGGTTTAATAGTGATGTGAAAGAGGCAATTAAAGCCAAAAGGGCATCATTCAAAAAATGGAAAGCAGATGCAAATGAGGAAAATAGGTTAACAGCATAATGAGTGGCAAGTTAGATGTAAAAAAAGTAATTAAGCAGGCCAAGAGAGAATTTGAAAAGAAGCTTGCCATAAAAGTAAAAAAAGTAATAAGAACTTTTTCAAGTATATTAGTGTAAAAAGTCTGTGCAGGTCAGCTGAGCCAATAGATGTCAGAGAGGTAAATGGGATGGTCAGGGAAGATAAGGAAATAGCAATGAATTCTTTTCCTCTGCCTTTACTGAAGAGGATGTTGGTGTCATACTCACACCAGAAACAGTTGGCATTTACAGCAGAGTTCTAAAGGAACTCAAAAATGAAACTGCTGGTGATTTGCAACCTATCATTTAAAACATCTACTGTTATCCGTTTATATTGGGTAGAAAGGGGAGGGGGGGGAGGGGGGATACAGGTTGGGAGTACAGATGTATTACAATTTATTTATTTATTTATTTATTTATTTATTTATTTAAAAGCTTTTCTATACTGTCATTAAGTTAAATCAACATCACAATGGTTTACAAAAAGGCACAAAAAGCTATTCAAGGTTAATTGGTATAGATTACAGGTTATACATGTGCCAACATGGAACGGTAACATAATTTTAATTATAGAGCTATGAGATAAATAAAGTTTAAATGTTGGTTGAAAAACTACTAAAACGGTTCAGGTTTAGTGTTAATATGTCTTTTGTGATGTTTGAAGAAGAAACTGATTACTTGGTTCTTACTTAGCTTTTACTTGTTTTCCTCCTTCTCTTTGTCTTTGTAAAAAGCTTGTTTGAAAAGCCAGGTTTTTAGATTAGTTTTAAATAGCTTCAGATTACTTTGCAATCTAAGTTCGAGTGGCATGGGGTTCCATAGAACAGGTCCAACCAGCGACAGGGCTCTCTCCCTTACTTGAGTAAGGTGCGCTGATTTAACAGAGGGGACAGTTAGTAGTGCTTTATTAGCTGATCTTAGGTTTCTGTGTGGTACGTGTACTCGAAGTGCTATGTTAAGCCAGTCAGCCTTTTCATCGTGGATTAGTAATGAATTATCCACAGTGCTTTGTATTGTATTCTTTATTCAATAGGTAGCCAGTGTAAATCAGCAAGGTCTCTTTTTTTTTTTTGCCTGTTAATATTCTCGCAGCGGAATTTTGTAGTATTTGGAGCAGTCTAATGGTAATTTGAGGTAATCCTAATAGCAGGGCGTTACAATAGTCTGTGCTTGAGAATATCATTGCTTGTAGAACTGTGCGGAAATTGTTCAGAGTTAGTAAGCGTTTCAGTTTTCTGAGGACCATTAGTTTGGTGTAACCTTCTTTTAGTTTCTGTGAAATGTGTTGTTTCATGTTTAGTTCTGGGTCAATTATTACTCCTAGGTTCCGTACTTTCATGGCTAAATCAACCGTTTGATTATTTTTAATTGTTATTGAGGGCTGAATATTTTTTCATTCCAGGTGTAAGAATTCTGTTTTGTCAATGTTTATTACTAGCTCCATTTTGTTTAGTAGCTGTTTTATTATTTCCAGATACATATTGGCTAGTTTCATTGTTTCTTCAATGGTATTTGTGATGGGTAACAGTAGTTGTATGTCGTCTGCGTATATGTAGTGTGTGATTCCGAGTCCTGCGAGTAGATGGCCTATTGGGAGGAGGTAAATGTTAAAAAGTATGGTGGACAGGGCTGATCCTTGTGGGACTCCAGTTTGTAGCTTAATTTTTTCAGATAGGGAGCTTTTGATTTGTACTTTGAAAAGTCTATTGCTTAGATATGACTCAAACCAGGTTATTGTTTTGTTGATGGGTCCTATTTCTTTTAGTCTATCGATAAGTATTTTATGGTTCACAGTATCAAATGCTGCTGAGAGATCTAATAGAATCAGGATGTAGTGTGTTCCTGTGTCAAAGCCTCTTAACATATTGTCTGATAGTAATCTTTCCATGCTGTAGTGTTTATGAAAACCATGTTGTACAGGATATTGTATGTTATTACTTTCTAAGTGCTCTGTTAGTTGTTTTTGGACAGTTTTTTCAATAAGTTTGGCTATTAATGGTAAGTTTGAAACTGGTCTATAGTTGCTCAGATTTAGGGGGGTCCAGGTTTTTTTTTCTTAATGATTGGTTTGATTATGGCCCCTTTTAGTATATCTGGCATAGATCCTTCTTCTAGGGAGAGGTTGATAATATTAGCGTTGGAGCGACTCTATTGGCTAGCTTTTTAAATTCTGTTATGGGTATGGTGTCAATTGAATGAGGAGCTGGGTTCAGTTTTTTTATCATGTTCTCAACTTCATTGTGTGATATCTCTTCGAACTCTGACCATAAATTAACGTCCCTTGTGAGCATCTTAATCTCTTGCTTGGTTGTGTTCGGGATTTTATTTCTTAATTTTTCAATTTTGTCTTTAAAAAACTGAGCTACTTCGTTGTTTGTACTGTTCTACTGCAGTGTTACACTCTGCAGTAGAACAGTACAAACTGCGGTGGCTCAGAAACAAGTCCCACAGGACATGTTTTCTATTTTTGAAAAATAAAAATTGTTAAAACTGAAACATCCACTGTACCAGAAGACTGGAGGGTGGCCAATCTGACACCAATTTTCAAAAGGTATTGAGGCGTAATCAAGGAAACTATAGACCACATAAATAGACGGTTAGCAGAGCTAGGTTTCAAAAAGATTTGGACAAGTTCCTGGAAGAAAAGTCCATAAACCATTATTAACCAGGTAGACCTGGGGAAAGCCACTAGAATGTAAGCAGACTGGAATCTGTCTATTATTTGGGATCCTGCCCAGATACTTGTGATCTGGAATAATCCCAGGTTACTGGACTTGATAAACCTTTGGCCTGACCCAGTATGGTGGTTCTTATGTTCTTCTAATGCTCCTCAAAATGTATGTATTTATTGTATTCATCTTAAGCCTTTATCACTTACAGACAGGTGACTAACTGCCAATAGATACCCTGCCCATTTGGTATCAATGTTAACAAATATGAAACAAAAGCAAGGAAAAAACCCTCAAGGAGTTTTTCTGATATGTTCTTCAGTCTCCTGAGGATCCCAGTAACTAAGATCTGCAGCCAGCAATGTCTGCAGTAAAAAGGTCTTGTTCTCCTGTGCAATTGCAGGCATTTTACATTTAAGTTACAGGGAACTGCATGACTTTTAGAAAAACATATTACAAGGCTGGGGTTGGGGGTGGGAGGAGAAGCATCCTGTTGCTTATGAAAAGCCATCTGGTTGGGAACCGTTCTCGAATGTTTCCCCTCACTTCTCCCCACTAGCCTCCTTCTCTCTATGGCTTTGTGGCAGTTCACCAGCTCCTAATGCGTGTTGAAGGCCCAAAGAGGGAAATCTCAGGAGTTTCCCAATTTTGTTTACAAACATGTTAAGAAAAAGGGGATCAAGGCAGCATAACAGCTATAGGGGGAAGCAAGGAAGGTGATGCATTCCAACATTCTAGGAGTGGAATCAGACTGTGGGGGGGGGGGGGGGGGGGGGCCCGGCCCGGCCCGGCCCGGCCCGGCCCGGCAGGACACTGTAATCCATGTTTCAGTCTGTGCAGGAAATATGCAGCCTCTCATGGTTTCTTCAAGTTCATTTTACCATCTAGAGAGGCTAATAAAAGGCTAGAATCCTAATGAGTTTCAAAAAAGTTTTCCATTTTAAGAGGCATCATCTTCAACCAGAGCCTAAAGCACTTGATTATCTTATTGAGGTTATCTAAGATAAACAAGAGAGATGTTGACTCAAGATCACACAAACAGACAAAAGGTCTGCCACATGAATGTTTCCAACCCAGAAAGTATACTTCAGAGACTTAAAGTTCCTTTATTGTTAATCTTGGTGACATTGTGTATTTTGTGAACACACGAGGAAAAAAGAATATACAAATTTTATCTGAGAATTTTAAACTCTATTTTCTTTACAGGTATTTATAACATGTCAACATGTTTACCTAACAGTTCAAAATTTTGAAGGTACAATAAATTATATGAAAGAATCAAACATTTCTAGACAAAGAGATTGCTTCATACCATAGTATATTTTTAACAGGCATGTTTCAATACAACAGCAAAATGTATGTGATGTGATGTGACAAGTAACTGCCGTTGTCTAATGAGCATAATACAGTCCATTAGCAGAGTCCCCGAGTGTGTGGTCTTAATGTTTTTAAAGAAAACAAACAACAGCAGTGAGTCAAAATAGTCCTTCAAAATGAGAAACTAATCATCTTGGCTATAGGAAAGAGGAGGAGAAAAAGTAAACGAATATAAAGAATTATGTTTAAGGTAAGAGAAAGAAAAATGGAAATTATAATTAGTTTCTTTTTACTGGCCCAGAAGATTCCTTCTGTTCCTGTGAACTTCTTTTCAGTCAGTCCTGGCAGTCAGTGGGCTACAACATTATGAGCCTTCAATTGCAACTGCCCTGGTTTTTCCTTTACTGTAATAATCTACCCAGTCCAGTCACTGAAACAGCAGTCCTTGATCAGGGGGACACTGACTGCAGCTATCTCTGAAACCTGGTCTCTGTGCATTATAAGAACAGTCGGTAAGTGCTACCGATGCACTATGACTGAGATTCTCTCCCCTCAATGGGCCTTTAATGCATCTGTGTGGGGTAGAAGCTAGGCTTCCTGAATTGAACCTGGCCTTTTCTGTCCAAACCATCCAGTTGACCCTTCAATCATGCTTGGTGCTGAAGAGACAACAAATGGAGCATGGTGATATCAGGGTGCAAATGTGTGCAGAGCTGTTGCGCTTGGAGGTGGACCCTTGTTCTGGAGCAGTGTAGGGTGGCTCCCTAGTTGGACCCAGGAAGCACCTGCCACCAGGAGTCAGAGCACAGGAGGAGACAGAGGCTAGCTGGAGCTTCACCACTGGAAGCCCGCGGTCCCCCCGGGTGGAGGCCTTGGGGACCCGGGCCGATTGGACTTAGGTGGGCCTTGCAGGGTCTCCCAGAAAGGAAGTTCAATGGTGTGCCCACCAGGATCAAGGGTGCACGGTCGATGTCTAGACTGGAGGCCTGAGGGATCAAGGAAAGCCAGAACAGTCTGCGATGACAAGGCTAGGAGCATGGCCAGAATCAAGGAGACGTGGTCAGAAATAGCAGAGGTCAAGTTCCAAGGATCAGTCCGAGAGTAGTCAGTCAAAGCAAGGGTCAGGTTCCAGAGATCAGACGTGGTCAAGGAGGCAGGCAGAGGTCAGTATCCGTGCAGCGATCAACGTGGTCAAGAACAGGCAGAGTTCAGTACCAGAGAGTCAGTCCAAGAGATACTACCTGGGGGAATGCAGGAACAGACAGAAGCTGGAACAGGAGGATGCTGGAACAAGACTGGAACAGGCAATGAGACACAGCGGCAAACTAGTACACACACGGTGTCAACCCGATTGCCAAGGCTAGGAAGTGCAGGCAGGCACTTCCTCTTGTACTGCATTCGATCAGGGCTCGCCACAGAGCTTGGACCCACCACTGGCCCTATAAGGGACCGGGCGGTCCGCACGTGTGTGCCTAGGGGCGGGGCCAATGCCCGGAGGACGCTGAGCCCCGCCGTGAGGCCTGATGTGCTGAGGAAGGCCCGGCGACCACCGCCGCAGGACTCCAAGGTCTGGAGGAGCTTGCAGCTGCTGCTGGAGAGGACGACCCGGGACCTGTAGAGGAGTTGGAGAGGTGAGCAGGCCAAGCACGGACGGGGCGCACAACAAGAGCAGATAGAAGTGGTGGTGGCATGGCACTTTATATTAAGAATTCTATAGAGTCAAGTAAGATACAAATTTTGCAGCAATAAACTGTACCTTGAAATCTCTATAAATAGAAATTTCATGCATGAGAGAAAAGAGTAGAGAAGTGGGGGTTTATTACCGTACACCTGACCAGGTTGATGAAATTGATTATGAAATGCTAACAGATATTAGACAGGCTACTAAAAATGAAAAAACTATAATAATGGGGACTCCAATTACTGTCAAATATCAAGGTGGGACCAAATCAATTTCTTAGTGATAGCTATAGAAGGTGTCAGCAAGCCTGACGTTGTGTGACTTTAACCAGGCACCAACCGGTCTTCTCAATCATTCACCTTCTTATATTTTTATTTTGAAAGATATTTTTTATTGAATTTTTTCTTTTTCTTAAAAATAGTCCTCCATCAAACAAAAGTAGACTCTTAATTAATTTTACTTCAACATATAATAGCCCAACACGGCCAGTGTTTCACCCTTAAGCTTCTTCAGGGGCAAATGAAAGACGTCTATATCAGAGTCTTTATCCTATAAAGACAATTAATATGACATGTATAAAATATTGTCACATAGAAGGTAGAAAAGGCAGTACTTATCTTAGTTCAAATGTGCTACCCGTTCATCAGGACATCACGTCTCAGCGTTTGTAAACGGAACAAGGAGGAGGAATCGAAACCGAGTCTCATTTAAAGAGACGCGAGACTCGGTTTTGATTCCTCCTCCTTGTTCCGTTTACAAACGCTGAGACGTGATGTCCTGATGAACGGGTAGCACATTTGAACTAAGATAAGTACTGCCTTTTCTACCTTCTATGTGACAATATTTTATACATGTCATATTAATTGTCTTTATAGGATAAAGACTCTGATATAGACGTCTTTCATTTGCCCTTGAAGAAGCTTAAGGGTGAAACACTGGCCGTGTTGGGCTATTATATGTTGAAGTAAAATTAATTAAGAGTCTACTTTTGTTTGATGGAGGACTATTTTTAAGAAAAAGAAAAAATTCAACAAAAAATATCTTTCAAAATAAAAATATAAGAAGGTGAATGATTGAGAAGACCAGTTGGTGCCTGGTTAAAGTCACACAACGTCAGGCTTGCTGACACCTTCTATAGCTATCACTAAGAAATTGATTTGGTCCCACCTTGATATTTGACAGAATTTGGTTATGGTGGACAGTACTGACTCTCTTTGTTATTAGTTGTGTATCACTATTTTGAGTCATGGAGGCTGACTCCAATTACTCCAATATTAAATGTCAAGGAGGTTAAGTTTTTAGATGTCATAAATGTTTCATGGAGCAGCTGGTCCTTGGAGGTACATCAGATCTAGGTCTCAGTAAAATGCAAGATCTCGTGCAAGAGGTAACAGTGGTATAGTTGCTTGACAACAGTGATCACAACACAATAAAATATGACATAATCAATGGAGTGAGAGTAATAATACTACCACAGTAATATTTAACTTTTAAAACTTATCATCTAAAACAGCTACTACACCAGAAGACTGGACACCAATTTTTAAAAAGAGCTCCGGGGTGACCCAGGAAACCATAGATCAGTGAGTCTGAATTCAGTACCAGGCAAAATGATTGAAACTATTTTTAAAAATAAAATTACTGATGACATAAACAGTTTAATAGGGGAGAGTCAACATGGTTTTTGCAAAGGGAAGTCTTGCCTTACCAATTTACTAGATATTTTTGAGGGTGTAAATAAACATATAGATAAAGGTGAGCTGGTTGATATAGTGTATTTGAATTTTCAGAAGGCATTTGACAAACTCTCTCATGAGATAATCCTTAGGAAATTAGAAGGTCATGGGATTGGATGCAGTGTCCTATTGTAGATTGGTAATGGTGAAAGACAGAAAACAGAGGGTAGGATTAAATGGTCAGTTTGCCAAATGAAGAAAGATCGTTAATGGAGCATCCCGGGGGTCTGTATTGGGACCTATGCTAGTTAGCATATTCATAAATGATCTGGAGTAAGGAGGTGACCAAAATTGCAGATATTTGTAGGCATTAAAACAGCAGAGGATTGTGAAGAACTGAAGAAGGATCTTATGAGACCAGGCTTCTAAATGGCAGATGCAATTTAATGTGGAGAAGTTCAATGTAATGCATATAAGGAAAAATAATGCCAACTACAAGTACACAATGCTGGGTTCTGTGTTAGGAGTCATCACTCAGGGAATAGGATCTCAGAATACTTTGACAACTTTGGCTCTGTATGTGGTGGCAGTCAAAAAGGCAAATAGAATGTTAGGAATTATTTGGAAAGGAATAGAAAACAAAGCTAAGAATATCACAATGCCCTTGTATTCTCCTCCTGCTCGTATACATTTATCCCTCCTTCTCTCACAATCATCCTCCTCTTATTTTCTCACTTACTCTCTATTTTCAGCTCCTCTCTTACACACACTCCTCCTCCTCTGCTCCCCTTTCTTTGCTTCATGCTCTATTTTCTCCTCCCCCTCATCTCTCTTCTACCACCCTTAACTCTTCTATGACCCCCATCTTTTCTCTCTACCCTGCTGTCCCTCATCTCACCCTTCAACTTTCCCTCCCTCATCTATTTTTTCTTTCCCATTACTCCATCATCTCTTCTCATCCCCCTTCATTTACCTTCTCCTTTACCCTCAACCCTGCTGCTGCTACCCTACCTCTCTCATCTTGCCTCCTCCACATTTCATCCCAGGATGCTAAACTCTTCTTTTCCCCAGTGGACAGCAGCATGGGTTGCTGGGACTTAGTGTATAATACAAATAAACCTAAAAATCCCAAAGTTTCAGAAAAAATAAACGTTGGTTTGCTAAGATCAGCACAAAGTCCATGTGTGCATTAGAGACTGCGGACACCGAAGGCTCCCCTGAAGTAGACAAATAAAAAATGAATTCATGTCGGGATTGACAACTCATATGATGGTCCAAACTTAAAATTTGAAATTTCTCAAAGCAAATAAAGTTTTGGTTATGTTTTTGGGACTTAGTTTATGCCATCTTTCCACCTGATTGCACCATTTGCAATCAGGTGGTGCTTCATGCTGCCATTTTTGCCTTATTTATATCCTATGCAAAAAAACATCTTTTTGAGGCTGTTTTAAATCTTAACCCCTGATTGTCCCACTTATAGCCTCAGGAATAGAGCAGGAATAGGGTTGCCAACAGGATCAGATTTTCAGGTCAGGCTGATCCAGTACCACTGCCTGCTTGGACTTGTAGTTTTGCTTTTCTTAGAGAAATCAGTAGGGACACCAAAACTGCAAGTCCATATACGTAGTGGGGGTATCCCAGGACTAGATAAAATGTGGAACTAGTTCGGAACTCTGCAGAAGAAGCAGAAGGGTGTCCTCTGCTGCCTGAGATTCGGTATGCTGGCCAATAGACTCATGCAGCAGAGCATTGTGCTCATGCAATGGGCCCCCTGAGACACAGTGTCTGGGGCAACATCTCCTTTTGCCCGTAGGTTAAAGGAGCCATGCCCAGGTTGGTAGAGAACCAATAAGGAAGAAAACAAAAACTGATCTGGATAAGAAATGATATAAAAAAATGGGAGATAGTAGCTGGGATATGTACATGAAATGTGGACAGGAATAATTGGGCAGATTGGATGAACCAATTGTTCTTTTTAGTTTCTGCCATTATCTACTCTACTACTATGATTATTGTGTTACAGTGTTTAATTCCCTTTGTATATTTTCTCATCCTTCACTGAAATTCTGTTTGATTGTCAGATACTTCAGTTTAGTAAGTTAGTGCTGGAAAATAGCCATGTTTTAAAGAATTTAGATTAGTTCATAGCCTTGCCTTTTTGTGTTTAGGTATCAGAATGCTGGATGGAATAGTGACTGATGCCATTGAAGCCAGCTCTATTGGTTTCAGACCAGATCATGTAGACATATACAGTGCCAGCTGGGGTCCAAATGATGATGGGAAAACAGTAGAGGGACCTGGCAGATTGGCACAAAAAGCTTTTGAATATGGGATCAAACAGGTAAGATTTTGAGGCCTCTATACTAAAGTACAAATTTATATTTCAAAAAGGGTCTTCATGCAAAAAAAAAACAACAAAAAAACCCCATGCAAAATGGACTTAAACACACAAAAGCACCAAAATTGATGTTTTGCATGCCTTTTCATGTATTGGTCACTTTGGGGGTAAAATTCACAATATTGCCTCTTTGCAAGTAGTAACCTTTCACACGTAGTCTCCCATGCATAAAGGTTTACTAAAATTCTGAATTGATGTACATTTTCTCATGCTTATTGCCAATAAGGAAGTTTAGTGGACTGTTGCTTTTTGTCTTTTGGGCCATATTCCACAATCTTGACCAAAGAATGTCTTATAGCTAAGAGATGTATTCCGAAAGGTCCAGATTTCATGATATGTAAAGCGCCATAATAGACCTTATGCTGCTTGAATATGTCAGTGACGCAGTTTCTAGGTATGTGCAGAGCAAATGTTTAAGTTCATATGTCCATATGTCCAAAGGGGGTCCCATTCGCGGTCAATATGGACATAAACAGAATTCAGTGAGTTGAGTATATGTCCATATGTGCAAATAAAAATTTAAACCCCTCACCCTCCTTAATCCCCCCCCCCCCCAAGACTTACCACAACTCCCTGGTGGTCCAGCGGGGTCAGGACGCCATTTCTGACCAACTTTGCAAGGAGCACGTGACGTCGGCGTCACGTTGGAGTGACGCGGCGTCACGTGATTCCCCGCGGGTTCTCGCCGGAACGCTCGTTCGGCCCAAAAGGAACTTTTGGCCAGCTTGGGGGGGGGGCCTCCTGACACCCCCAAGCTGGCCAAAAGTTCCTTTTGGGCCGAACGAGCGTTCCGGCGCGAACCCGCGGGGAATCACGTGACGCCGCGTCACTCCGACGTGGCGCCGACGTCACGTGCTCCTCGGAAAGGCTTTCAGAAATGGCGTCCTCACTCCTCGCTGGATCACCAGGGAGTTGTGGTAAGACTTTGGGGGGGGATTAAGGAAGGTGAGGGGTTTAAATTTTTATTTTGGATCAACAATCGCGATTTCCAACTTATTCAACATAGCTATGTTGAATAAGTTGGAAATCCGATCGTTTATGTCTTATCACTTTTTTAAGTTAAAAAAAAAAAAAAAAGTAGCGTTTTACATTTATGTTCAATACGAATGCACACCCCTAGCAGTTTCCTCCCAAGGTGAAAACCAGCATTTTCAAGGCATTTGGTATCTGTTCTTTGCCTCTTTACCTGAAGAAATATGAAATAAGATCCATTGAAGTGACCTTTTGAGACTTTTCTTCTCTATGAAACTGCTACGAGTAATGTCTAAATATTTTCTCTCTAGTGTTCTTAAGTAATGTAATATTTTGAACATTAGAATGTAAAATGGCATGAAACAAAATTCCTAGAATTTGGGAGATGTAATTGCCCTTATGTTTGAGGTTGGGAAGGGTTTGAGGAGAGTTAAAAAGTTTGATTATTCAATTGTTATTTGGGACAGCTATAATATATATAACTTTGGTTGAAAAAATTGTATATTCTGGGTGTCTGGTATAATTTTGAAATTATTAATAAAGAAAGGTTAAAAATATTCTGAAATAATGAGCAACGCTAAGATAATATCATGCAAATACTGGTGCATGAAGCCATCTTCACAGTCTAGTTTGTGCAAAAAAGATAAAGACATCTCAATGAGATGCAGTTATCTTTTTTAGTGATTTCTACCCAGGAAATTTTGCACACAAGTTTGCTACCAGCATGAGAAGCACATTTGCACACAAACACAGGAAATTCATTGGCCCAATAGTATTTAAGAGAAAATATATTAACATAGTTTAGCAGAGGGCTAGAAAGACTTCCATTTCTAGGTTCTTTCTTTGAATTTAATTCAGTTCAGTGATAAATAGGAGTCATTACTATATTCAGAAAGTTGGTGGTCCAGGCTAGTTTCCAATGGATGAATGTTCATATCGTCAAAACCAGCATTGCTACAGTTTCGGCAGAGAGACCTAGAATTGAATTCATGTGAAAACCAAACACCCCTCTAACCTAGAGTTAATAAATGACTCCACACTAGCAGGCTGGAGTCTTGGTTTTGCTTCACTACATCTGTAGATTTGTTACTCTCAATTTGTCTGAGAAAAGCTGGATCTGAGTCCATAGAGGAACCAGAGCCAATCCAGGACTGGTACAACATGTCCACAATGTCCTGAAACCATTTGGCAACCCTACTCTAACCACAGACTGGGAAAGTTAATCTTGTGAAGCACATTGGTGGGGAAGAATTGTGTCTTAATGGAAGACTTTAGTTGCCAGTGCTGTGATTTTGGTTTCTTTGAGAAGTGCACAATTTTGCTACAAAAATAGCAACAAGAAAATAACATTTACTGATTGAAATTCTAAAACCTGTTTCATTAGAAATGTGTATTATATTGATAAAATATTTTCTTCTAACATCTTAACATGTTAAAAAATAATGGAAAGCAGCTTTTTTCCATAGAAGGGTAGTATTTGGATATTCTCAGATGTCAAAACATTACTAACAGATAATTCCAAGTTATCCATCTAAATGGCAAGTTTTGCAATATTCAGCCATTGATACTCTTAAATTATAGCCATTAATTAAGTCATTATCCGGCTATAATTTAGCTGGTCAAAAAGAGGAATTCCGGAGTGTGTCAAGGTTATCCAGCTAACTTAACCAAATTTCAGTTATATCCAGATAGGTTATCTGGATAACTTTAGACCTGCTTCAGACCAGATCTAAAGTTATCCAGCCTTGTGTGGCTAGATAAACTGCCACTTAACTAGATTTCTACAAAAGATATCTGGTTAAGTGGTGATCTTGAAAGAGAAAAAAAAACTTCTCTGCGGGCCTTCTGACCCAATTCCCACCCCACCATCACAAATATCAAAAACCCTGATTGGCCAAGACCCTCCTAAAAGTAGAGATGTGATTCAGCCGAACCTTTCAGTTCAGCCTTTGTTATTGGCCCGCCAAGGGAAATTTCATTTCCCGCGGTTCGGGCTGATTTTTCTCAGCTGCCCCGAACCAAAAAAAACCCAAAACACCCCAACCCTTCAGATTTAATTAATTACAATCCCCCACCCTCCCGACCCCACCAAAACTTGCTGAAAGTCCCTGGTGGTCCAGTGGGCATCCCAGAAGTGATCTCCTGCTCTCGGGCCATCAGCTATCAATAAACAAAATGGCGCTGGTGGCCCTTTGCCCTTACCATGTCACAGGGGCTATCAGTGCCATTGGCTGGCCTCTGTCACATGGAAGGAGCAATGGACGACCGGCGCCATCTTAAAAAATGGTGGATTTATGCGCAGAGTGCCTTACGCGCGCCAGGCCTATTTTCAAAAGGCCCGGCGACGGGCTTGCAAAAAGGGGCAGGGAGGGGTTGGGGCAGGAGGTCTGGGGGGCAGGGTGGAGTTAGAGGTTCCCGGCAGAGTGGCCATTTGTCGTTGTGCTGGGGATCGCGCGCTGGCCAACTGCGCCAGGTAGCACACGCACATGTACACCCGCTTGCACGTCTTAAAATCTACCCCATATCTTCTAAACTATTTTGAAAGCCTTTCAAATAAAGTTGTGAATCTGAAGCATTTTTTTTACAGTTACAAGATGCTTAGGGACATCCATTTTCAGATTTTATTTTATTTTTGCCTGGGAATTTAAATGTTATAACAAAAATAAAATCAGTGGAAAAATGACTTTGTTATAAAACACAGGAGCAAAATCAGTGGAAAGGTTGGTTTTTCACCGATTTCCTTTTGCTCTTATATTGAAATTCCTAGGGAAAATAAAGTAAAACCTGTACTGAAGGTCCCTAAAGATGCTTAAGAGATTTCATCCTATTATTCTTCCTTATAAAAACAAAAATGTTATTTCATTTCCTTAGGGGCGAAAAGGAAAAGGCTCAATTTTCGTGTGGGCGTCTGGGAATGGTGGCCGCCAGGGTGATAACTGTGACTGTGATGGGTACACAGACAGCATCTACACCCTGTCTATTAGCAGTGCCTCCCAGCAAGGTTTATCTCCTTGGTATGCGGAGAAATGCTCTTCAACACTGGCTACAGCATACAGCAGTGGCGAGTACACCGACCAAAGAATAGTAGGTTATCACCTATTACTGCTAGCAGAATTACAGTTTGCTGTTGTGTGTGTGTGAGGAGATGCACAGCATAATGTGCATATCAAAACACAATCACTGAAAATATCATTGCACTCTTTACTTGTTCATGTTGTGCTTGCTTATTATATGCTGCATCATTCTAGAGTGTCGAACAGTTACAGTAGCATGGGATGCCAAAAACTCTTCTTATCAAAATCATATAGATACTCTTGTTTTAAATGTTTCATTTTATTTGAAGTTGTAAACCTGTAGAAAATGTACCAACAGAGGTCAGCAGGTGCCATTTTGAAAAGCACCGGCTGTGGGGGTGGGAGGACAGACAGCTCCCTCTGGCCTCAATCTTCTCCGACCCTACCTTTGATAAGGGAGTAGGGGTTGGTCTTCTAGGGAGAGGGAGAGGGCAGAGGAGATGTTAGGCTATTGAGGGCCCTTACTTTCTAGTCATGGGGGATGTAGAGGGGGAATCAGGCACAGTAGCCCTTGTCTTCTGAAAAGTGGGTAGAAGGAGGAACATGATCACTGCCTTTACTTATGTACTGGGAGGTAGAAGCAGAGAATTAGATCCCTTACACTTTTGATCTGATGTGGGGGCATCCCCTGTGCAAAGCAGGCCTTTCACTTCAGATGGGTTTGCATGGGGGATTTCAACCAATAGCCATTGTGCATGGTAATACTTTTCTTTTTCAGTTTGAATGCATGTTGCTATGAATATGAATAAGTTAATGATAATTTAATGTGCGATCCGTGTTAAGTGATGTTTTAATGTGCACATAACATAGTAATATGAGACAGCAGAAAAAGGCCAATTAGCCCATCCAGTCTGCCCAGTTATTCCTGTCTACAGTACAAGGATTTCCCAGCTGCCAGTCATAATGACATGACCACTTTTAGGATATCACTCATTATCCAGTGAATTTTTTTCTTCTTCCTCTTTAGTTGTCTGCCTTCCTGGGTAGGTGAGTGTAAAGGATTCCACACTTAATCCAATATCCAGTCCCCCACTCCACATATCTTACATCTGAGTATTATAATAATCTAAACAACTACCAAAACCAAAGAGGCTGTTACCTGAAAATCTAATTTCCTAAATCACGCTCAGACTTCCTGGATATTACCCAGCCCCGACCAACTAGCTGGTATTCACACAGTTGACTTCTGGGTCATTGCTGCCTGCTAGTGCCAGCCTGGCTACCTCATTTTATAATATTAACACAGGGGCCTATTTACTAAAGGTTTTCTCTCATTGTGGGGTAGATTTTCAAAGGGTTACAGACGTAACCCCCAAAAACCTACCCCCAACCCGCCCTGTGCATGCCGAGCCTATCTTGCATAGGCTCAGTGGCGCGCGCAAGCTCTGGGACATGCATAAGTCCTGGGGCTTTCCTGAGGGGCGTGTTGGGGCATATCAGCAGGCTGGTGCGTCATCGGGGGCATGTTGGAGGTGTGTCGGGGGCATGTCGCAGCCAGCGCATCATCGGGGGCGTTCCAGGGTCATGGCCGCGGCCTCCGGACCAGCCCCCGGACCGGACCATGGTAGGGGGGGAATTAGTTAGGGCCGGGGAGCGGGTTAGTTAGGGGAAGGGAGGGGAAGATGCGGGGGGTGGAAGGAAAGTTCCCTCCGAGGCCGCTCTGATTTTGGAGCAGCCTCAGAGGGAACGGAGGCAGGCTGCGTGGCTCAGCGCGCGCAGGCTGCCGATTTTGCGCAGCCTTGCGCGCACTGACCCCAGATTTTAAAAGACAGGGACAATAAATGTGAAAATCAGCTAAACATAGTGTATAGATATTTCTGTTTGAGTCTGGGGAAATTAAAAGAAGAGCAACACTCAATGCACAATTAAACTCTGGAATTTGTTGCGAGAGGAAGTGGTTAGGGCAGTTAGTATAGCTGTGTTTGAAAGAGGACTGGATAAGTTCTTGGAGGAGAAGTCCATTACCTGTTATTAATTGAGTTGACTTAGAAAATAGCCACTGCTATTACTAACAATGGTAACATGGAATAGACTTAGTTTTTGGGAACTTGCTAGGTTCTTATGGCCTGGATTGGCCACTGTTGGAAACAGGATGCTGGGCTTGATGGACCCTTGGTCTAGCCCAGTATGGCATGTTCTTATGTTCTTAACCACTTCCCGGCCCTCACAGGTATTACAATCAGATCTTTTCTTTTTCACCTTATCCTTCACTCCCTTAAGAGCAGAAGCAAGGAAAGACGTGATGTGGACAAAAGGAAGCCTGCCCGATGTTTTGAACAATGGATTTGCTAATTTTGGACCCTATTTATTAAGCATTTTTCCCATACACACACAGGGGTAGATTTTATAAAAGTACGCCTGCACGTACTTTTGTTCGCGCACCAGGTGCAAACAAAAGTATGCGTGTATCTATTAAAATCCGGCGTACTTTTGTTTGCGCCTGGTGCGCAAACAAACGTACGTGTGGGTGTACTTTTATAAAATCTAACCCTGTATGTGATTGGGAAAAATGCTTAATAAATAGGGTTCATAATAATGGAAGAAATGATGACACAAAGAAGCCAAATTGGCCCATGTGGTCTGCCCAGTTGTGATTCTTCCACTTTAAGTAGATGAATACACAAATTTCCAAACCCAACACTAGCTCTGAACCCCCTCGGTCTTTCGCTTGAATTTTCAACCTCTTTCTTACTACTGTCTTACATATCAGTCACAAGCATGCCCACAGCTTGTTATAGTGATCACTTCTACTAGTAGGCCATTTCAAGCCTTATCAAGACCAACACCCAGATCCCATTCCCTGTCTTATTGCCAAGTCTGTAATAATCCACACAGCTACCAAAATTAGCAAATCCATTGTTCAAAACATCGGGCAGGCTTCCTTTTGTCCACATCACGTCTCTCCTTGCTTCTGCTCTTAAGGGAGTGAAGGATAAGGTGAAAAAGAAAAGATCTTATTGTAATACCTGTGATGGCCGGGAAATGGTTAAGAACATAAGAACATGCCATACTGGGGCAGACCAAGGGTCCATCAAGCCCAGCATCCTGTTTCCAACAGTGGCCAATCCAGGCCATAAGAACCTGGCAAGTACCCAAAAACTAAGTCTATTCCATGTTACCATTGTTAGTAATAGCAGGGGCTATTTTCTAAGTCAACTCAATTAATAACAGGTAATGGACTTCTCCTCCAAGAACTTATCCAATCCTCTTTCAAACACAGCTATACTAACTGCACTAACCACTTCCTCTGACAACAAATTCCAGAGTTTAATTGGCATTGAGTGTTGTTCTTTTCTTAATTTCCTCAAACTCAAACAGAAATATCTATACACTGTGTTTAGCTGATTTTCACATTTATTGTCCCTGTAAACTGAATATATATAATAATCCAGGACTAATAAAGACTGCACATAATAATAAGGTATATTGTAAACAAGGAAAAATAATACAAATGTAATAGAAAATAAGATACAATAAAGTATATGCATAGAATAAGTAAATCAAAACCAGAGAAAAAATATATATATATTTACAATGTAAAACTAAATCTGCTCACTTCCCTGAGGTCGTCACATGAATCTCAGCAGTGGAGCAGTCAAACTCTTAAGAATTCAGTGCTGAAGCACTGGTACATCATGAACATCTTGCGTTACCACCAGTACTGAAGTGTTGGTTTCGTAAGGTGGTTTATATAACATATCTGTTCTTTGTCTGACTTTCCCATCAATGTCCACTCATCAATCATGCTGTACACTTTTTCTTCCCCATGCCAGGTGTTGACTCAAAAAGGTCTGCAGAATGTAACCTATAGGTAGTTTAATAATGCAGATTTCCTGAGGACCTCAGAGACTCATAACTAGCACACAGAAATCAGTAGTTTAGTTTTCTAGAGAAGACAGATAACTTAACAGAAAAGAGAAGCCAAATCCTAAATATGTATATATTCACAATTTATACAGCTTAGTCAGTGGTTCAGTTCTTTGGGGGCCTGCTAGCCCTGCCCGTACAGCGATGTTCTTCACATTTTTGGTCCCTGTCTAATCCAATACTGCTGCCTTCTCACCCTGTTCCTATCACTCTCATAGAACATGACAGCAGACAAGGACCACCAGTCCTATCCAGCTTGTTCTAACCTTTTACATCTTTGAAAGCAAATTCTGCCATACCATCACAATGCAATCTCTCTCTCTCTCCTCATCACAAATTAATGACAAGTTATGCAGCCGATTTCAGATTTGTATGAATCTGACAGGTGCCACAGCCAGCGAGTTACTTGAATATTTGGGCAACTTCATGCTTAGCTCATTTTGCACCTGCAACTAATAAATTTGTTAGCACACATTTCCAGAAAATAAAAGCTCAAGAAATACAGTGCATTCTGTTTAGACCCAAAGTTCTGGTTGCTAAGCAGGTGTGCAGTGAAAAAAAGTTGTTTTTTTTAATTCCCACTTTTTTTTTTTTTTTTTTGCTTTTTGCTTTCAAAATACGAGGAAGCCCCATCTTGCCCACTGTTAGAAAAAAAAATTAAAATTATGGTGATGGGTCCAGGCTTTCTTCTCCCAATCCCACTTCCCTCCTGCCCAACCTGTAGAATAATTTGTGTTGGGTCCCCTGCTCTTCCACCAATAGCTAGCCTAGCATTGTCAGCATAATGCTAGATGCTAAGCCAGGAAGCAGGTTAAGGCATGGGAAAGTTTCAGGGAGGTTTTGAGGGGGTCAAGTGGGAGGTTGCAGAGGCCCAGAGCCACTTTCTTATACAATGATTGTGTCGAGAGCTAGGGGGGTCTGGGATGGGAAGAATCTTTTCTTTGAAGAGCAGGCATCCAAATTAGCGCTATCCACAAAACAAAATTTCAGTCATGGGTTCATATCATTTCAAATGCAAATCAAATGAAGAATATCATTGATATTTTCATGCCGTTTACAGCTGAAAGCACACTTCTAGCAGAAACGGATGATACCCTGTGAAAATACAAGCTGCACAGGCAGGATACACAGAAAAATGATGATTTTACTTGCTGTTAAATATTTAATATTTCTCAGTCATACAATTGTACAGATCAGTTTTCATGGCCTGCCAGGCCGATGGTCATTGGTCAGCTCTTGCTGTACAGGCTGGGTGACCCCTACAACACCAGTGAGTAGCTGACCTCTGCCACAGCGACACCGGTGAACAACCTCTGATGTATAGGCAAGCAACTCCTGTCCTGCTTCACCTGGCCCATTTCACTGCAAACATTCTCCTACAGACATAGTAATTAAAAAGGAAAATCTCAATTACATTTAATCATTTCACCCATCTTCTTTTCAGTTTCCACCTACTATATAAATTCTCTTATGAACTTGCAAAACAGGTGGTCACCCAGGTCCACCTTGTGGTTCACTACATGTAGAGAGTTGTAATTCTCATCTAATGAATGCTAACATTAGGACTGGCCTCCACACTATTTTCTCTACAAGTATGTTCTGAGAAACATTTAGTTCTCAAGGCAAAACTTCAGTAAAGCTCCCAGTTTGCATATTCAGTTCCATAATAGTTGAGATTAAGCACAGGATCTCTTGTTCAATCCTTAAGCTGCATACAGATAACTATTTTTTTTGTCTGAAGTTGTTTATTGATGTACAAATACAATGCTTCTGTTTAGATATAGTTAGGAGACCAGAAATCTCTGCTAACTCTTCTGAGTAGTTTGCAATATTCAGTGTTCCAGCCAAAATAAACTGATTCGCTATTTGATTTAGAACAATAATTTATTTGTATTTCTAACACAATGCTGTTAAACTAGACCCTGCAGTGTATTTCATGCCAGGAAAAAAAACATTTTGCTTTTAAACTGATAGGTTGAAATGAATGTTTATAAAAAGAGTAGAGAAGAGAAATAGCACTAAACAACAGAATAAAGTTTGTTGGTTGCTGTATGCATGCAAGTCACTCAAACAGCTTACCATGTATCTTACTCTTGTTTTATATCTTTTTCCTTCAGTCAAGCACAGATCTTCATAATGAATGCACCGGGACCCACACTGGCACCTCTGCGTCAGCTCCACTTGCTGCAGGCATATTTGCTCTTGCTCTGGAAGCAAAGTAAGGCCTATCTAACATTCTGAACATTTGAAATACAGAAAGCAGCCATAGCAATGGCATTCAAGCCCATCTGTAGTTGACCAAAATAGAGTTTCAGGATGAGGGCTAATCCAACTACTGGACTTTGAGAAAGCTTATTAGGTTACTGAGTGTAGTTTGCCATGTTGGTAGGTGTGGTGAGCAACCTTCAAATATTGTTTTGAAGGATATTCTGGGACATGTGTTGAAAGAAAAAGTGAGATATTTTAAAACCACACTACAATGCCTTGGCCTAGATGTATGTCTTGCAAAACAGTATAAAAAAGCATTGTTTGCTTTTTTAACCAAACAACAGGATTATCTTTTCCAAATTCAAGTCAGTTAATCTTTCTCCTGGTAAGAATGAGATTTTTTTTAAAGCACTACTATATCTTTGCTCCTAAAACTAACTGTTTTATTCTTTGACTTTTTCTGTCCTTTGTATGCACTTATTTCTGAATCTATTTTTTTTCACCCACATATTTTTAAGTTTTTTGGAGGAAACAAAGGGTCTGCACTTTTCATGAAAGAGGGGCTCACCAAGTATTTAATATGGCACTAAATGTAGACATGTTAGGCATCTCAGAGATCTGGTGAAAAGAAGATAACCAATGGGACACTGTAATTCCAGGGTACAAGCTAGATTGAAGTGATACAGCAAACCAAATTGGTGTGGGTACGACACCTTATATTAAGAATATAGAGACAAGCAGAATAAAATTTCTATAAGAAACAAATTGCACTCTGAAATTTTTATGGATAGAAATTCCATATGTGATGGGGAAAGTATAGTAGTGGGGTATACTTTTGCCCACCTAGTCAGGATCAAAAGACAGACTTTGAAATGCTAAAAGAGATTACACAGACTAATAATAATGGGAGATTTCAGTGACCTTAATATTGATAGGTAAATATCTTATCAGGATATGCTAGTAAGGTAAAGTTCCTACATGCCATAAATGATTGCTTCATGGATCAGCTAGTCCTGGAACCAATAAGAGTAGGAACTACTTTAGATCTATTTATTTATTTATTTATTTATTTATTTATTTATTTACTTAACATTTTTATATGCTGAACATTTGTATTCACACTTCAATCTAGCTTTTATAAACGATGGTTTACATTGTAGGTGAAGACCAAGTATTAATTCTAGTCCAATAAAACGTATGTTAATTAAACTAAAAAATTATAATATTACTTTGCTAAACATAAAATTATTATTATTATTTACATTTATCTAGTTCTCAGAGGACTGTATTACCTAGTACAAGGTGTAAAGTTAGTAGAGCTGCTTGGCGGTAGTGATCATAATAAAATCAACTTGGCAGTAGCATTTAACTTAAAAGAGAAAGACTACAATAAAATAAGCATATTAGAAAAAAACTAAAAAGAATGGTTGTGAGGGTTAAAAGTTTGCATGAGAAAATGAGATTGTTTAAAAAATAAGATTTTGGAAGCCCAGATAAAATGTAATCCATGCACTAAAAAATATCAAAGGAAGAGGCTATTAAAGAAAGAAAGATATCGTTCAAAAAATGGAAAGCAGATGCACAGGAGTAGAATAGAAAAGCTAGGTGCAAAATATGAATATGACTATGAATAAGGCAGGCCAAGAAAAAATTTGAAAAGAAACTTGCCATGGAGGCAAAAACTAATAAAAAATGTTCAAGTACATCAAAAGCATGGAAGCTTGTGAATGAGTCACTTAGACTACTAGATAACCAAGAGAGAAAAACTAGGAGCACAGGGCCATAACAGAAATCCTAAATGAGTATTTTGCTTTGGTCCTTACTGACTAGGATGTTGGGGGAGATTCTCACACCGGTAATGATCTTTGAATGTGATGATTCATAGGAATTGAAGCAAATTATTGTTAAACTAGATGATGCAATAGAGGAATTTGACAAATGAAAAATTAACAAATCACCAGGCACAGATGGTATTCACCTCAGTATTCTAAAAGATCTCAAATATTAAACTATAGACTTGTTACTAGTAATCTGTAACCTAGCATTAAAATCACCCACTGTGTCGGAAGACTCGAGAGCAGCCAACATAATGCCAATTTTCTAAAAGGGCTCCAAGGATGATCCAGAAAACTATAGACCAGTAAGTCTGCTTTCAATGCTGGGCAAAATAGTAGATGCTGTTCTTACAACAGAGTTACTGGTCATTGGTCACATAGATAAGACATAGCTTAATGTTATGTCTTACCAATCTAGTAACATTTTATGAAGGTGAAAATAAACATGTAGATAAGGGTGAGTTTTTATATATAATGTATCTGGATTTGCAAAAGACAGTTGACAAACTCCCTCATGAAAGACTTTTCAGAAAATTAAAAAGTCATGTGATAGAAGGTGATGTCCTACTGTGGGCTGGTAACTAGTTAAAAAATAGGAGATAGTTGGACTAAATGGTCAGTTTTTCTAATGGAGATAGGTGAATAGTATAGAGCTCAAGGGATCTATACTGGGACCAGTGCTGTTCAACATTTACATAAATGATCTAATAAAGGGGGCTATGTGTGAGATGGTCAATTTGTAGATGACACAAAATTATTCTAAGTTGTTAAAACATGAACAGACTGTGAGGAACTACAGAAAAATCTCACCAGTCTAGGGAGCTAGGTATTTAAGTTGTAGATGAAATTTAATGTGAACAAGTGCAAAGTAATAAACATAGGGAAAAATAATTTTAATTACAGGTACATAATGTTAGGTTCTATATTAGGAATCACCACCCAGAAAAGAATCTTGGAGTCATTGTGGATAATCCTTCGTTGTCCCACTGCCCGGTTCTGATTAAAAATAGCTAACAGAATATTAAGTATTATTAGGAAAGGAATGGAAAATAAAACAGAGGGTATCATAATGCCTCTGTATTGATCCATGGTGTGACTGCACCTTGAGTATTGTGTGCAGTTCTGGTTTCCCCATCTCATACATGAGATATAGCAGAACTAAAAGAGGTACAGAGAAGGGTGACCAAAACGATAAAGGGAATGGAGGGATTCCTTATGAGGAAAGACTAAGGGGGTTAAGGTTTAAAAAGGGCTTAGTCAAGTTTCTTGAGGATAAGTCCATAAACCATCTTTAGCCATGTAGACTTGGAAAAGCCACTGCTTGTCTCTGGTTATGAGCAAGAAGGATTGGATCTATTCTTTGGGATCCTACTGGATACTTGTGACTTAGGCCTAGATTTTCTAACCCACTGCGGCATTGTGAATCACGCAGTACAGGGGGGCAGGGGGGCGAAGCGGGGGGGCAGGCCTGCGAAAGCCAGCAGCGATCGCACCACAGAGGTGCGATCGCTGCTGGCTTTCACCCAAAAGCGCCATCATAAAAGGTGGTGCTGTTGGGCGAGAAATAAGCAGTGAAAAGGCTCCTTACTTTTCGCCAACCACGCTGTCTTCACGGCGTTCGCCCCGGTACCACCCGTACTCCTCCAGTTCCAGTCTTGACGCCGCCACTTTTTAGTGATCGCACGCGAAAAGGGACGTTTTGTGTGCAGTCGCTTTGAAAAATGACCCTCCTTACATTGACCACTGTCAAAAGACAGGATGCTGGGCTTGATGGACCTCTACCCTGACCCAGTATGGCAGTTCTTATGTTAAACTGTGGAATTTGTTGCTAAAGGATGTGCTCAACGCATCTAGCATAGCCATGTTTAAAAAATGTTTGGTCACGATCCTAGAGGAAATGTCTATAAAAAATTAGCCAGGTAGACATGACCTTTGCTCTGATCCAACATGGCATATCTTATGTCCTTAAGTATTGTCAGATCCCAGCAGTTGGCTTAACCTGCTTTATCTTCTTTTAAAAAATCTTCTCACCATAGGACCGTTTTAGCACTTTGCTCATGGTTGAATGTTTAAGAGTGGCTATGTAGGTTGCCAACTGGTTCCAGATTTTCAGGACAGGTTGATTCAGTACTGGTTTTACTCCCCTGCATGCAGATACTCATAGTCTTGCTTTTTCTTAGAGAATGCAATAGGGAAATCAGAATAAGTCCCAGCATGCAATGGGGTAAAACCAAGACTAAATCAACTTGTCCTGAAACTCTGGAGCCAGTTGCAATCCTAGTGCTAGCACTTATTTTTCACCAGCAGTCAGCACAGTAGCAGCATGATGTACCTTGCTCTGTGACAGCGGGTGTGGCTAAGTAGTTGGGACCTTTCAAAAACCTTAAACATCAATTTCATTGCGGGAATAAAATGTGAAAATAGAACATGAAGAACAGTCATCGTGATTTGGCTTGGCCTATCTGCTGAATGAATTGTTTTTAAAAAGTTATGTTATTATTCTTTCCCCATGTGGGCTAGATATTTATATTATATTTTGATTTAAATCGGTGGGTCTCAGTTCAACTAATCTGGTTTTCAGGATAGCCAGAATGAATGTATATGCAATATATTTGAATATGTATATATATATATATATATATATATATATATATATATAGTTGTGATTATCCTGAAAACCAGACTGGCCAGGTGGAGCCCATTGGTCAGGTTCAGAATCATTCATTTAAATGTTTTCTTTTTTTCATTTGCATCGCAGGAGTTATTGAAAGCAGCAGCCTTAGAGGATTTATAATTTGCCTTTTCACATTCACAGTCACTTTCCGAATATCTTTCAGATTAGTTTTCAGGGACATGATTTAAATTGTGTCTAGTTTAAGCAAAATTGTGCTGTTATCTAGACCGGTGTTTCTCAAGCCTGTCCTGGAGTACCCTGTATGCTCAGTCTGGTTTTTGAAGATGTCCACAATCAATATGCATGAGATAGATTTGTATACAGAGGAGGCTGTACATGCAAATCTCTCTCATGTATCTTCATTGTAGATATCCTGAAAACCAGACTTGCAGGTTGATCCTTGAGGACTGGGTGGAGTACCTTTGATACAGAGGTATTTTCTGAGGATTCTTCATTTTTCACCTTTCTATTTTTTCTTTTTTTTTTTCTTTGGGATCTTTTCCCACATTTTATCTTGATGTACTGTCAGAATGCTTGCACTAGCAGTGTTAGTGATCCCATTTTGATTGTTACTTTTGAAAGGGGGAGGAGGCTGTCTTGCTTTTCTGATTTTCAATTCATGCCATCAAAGTCATGAACTTGCGGCCGTTTTTTTCTTAGAAAAATTGAAACTGGAAATCACTGGATGTGACAGAAAAAACCAGGCCTGTCCCTGGTGACAAGGAGCCATCTATTAAACCCAGGTTATAAGCGTGTTCTCTATCTAGGAGCATTGAATCTTTCGTCTCACAGCTTTGATCTCTTACATTTATTAGGGTACAAAAAGCATCAACACTGGCTAGAGGTCTCTTTGCTGCTGACATGATTTTACTTACATTTGCTGGCTATGAGAGAGTGCTATAAAAATAAGGCTGAGCAAACCTGTTAAAAGATGTTTTGGGTTTTTTTTTACTTAAAACATTTCTATGCCGCGAATTTCCACAGCTCAAAGCGGTTTACTTAAAACATGCATAAAATTATACAACAGAAACATACAAAACATTGAAAAGCACTGCTCATCAATAAATCCATGGACATTCCACAAAGTCTACAACTTACAGATTTGCTTGTGGTCCACATAAAGCTGCAATTTGCGGCAAAATCTAATGCTGATCAGTAGAAAAAAAAAAAAAGTCAAACAAATTGGCAAAACATGCAAGAAGTATCTGCTGATCCTCAGCAGGGTTGGCCACATCCTGGGTATTGTTAATAAAAAATGATGTGAATCATTTTTCTACAGAAAGTGAACCAGGCTTAAATTGATCTGGTTTACCACCAGGATGAATGATTTCACGCATCCCCACTGTAATGAAACCCCATGGGATTTACTCAGGGTTGGTTTTATCCTGAAAAAAGATGTCATGTAATTAATATTTAGAAAATAGCCACTGCTATTACTAGTAACAGTAACATGGAATAGACTTAGTTTTTGGGTACTTGTCAGGTTCTTATGGCCTGGAATGGCCACTGTTGGAAACAGGATGCTGGGCTTGATAGATCTTTGGTCTGACCCAGTTTGGCAGGTTCTTATGTTCTTAATTCAGTTTGGGTGATCAATTCTCCCCCTGCACTCTGACCTGCAGAAACCAGGTGAGGGGATACAGAGCCTATGCATGTCACTTCCGTGCTAGCACTTGCTCCTTTCTTGAAAGGCTTTTAGAAACCCAGAAAGGCCCTGTGCACGTGTTTAATAGATGACACCAGGAACTGGAAACAGGCTAAGCTAGTCATTGTTTTGCTTCTTTGCTTCTATGGATGTATTTATAATGCCAAGTTCTCTGAGAAAAGCAGGATATAAGACTGTAGAGGCAACAGAGCAAAACCAGACCTGGTATATATCCTGTCCCTAGTGATCTGGAACCATCGTATAATGGTTATCTGTGCTAATCTGCACAGTTTGAATAAAGGGAATTTGCTTTGAAAAAAATGGCATTTTCTTTTGATGGGGGAGGCAATAGTGCTTCCTTCATTTAGCCTCTTCTGCTTTGTGTAGCTGTTATTATTCTTTAAAAATGTTTCACTTGCGAAACCATGCCTGGAAACCTTAGCCTTTTGCTGCTAAACTGTACCAACATGAGCTCATCCATACAGCATTAACTTCAATTTGTAGCTCACTGTAGATTAAAAAGAAAATGTATGCTATATTAAATTGCTGAGCTGAGAGAGAAAATATTTTTGACAAACTATTGGGCCTGTGGAGCTGCTCAGCAGCAGTGCTGTGTGGTGCCATGAGGAAAACCCCAAAGTTAGTTCCTATGCTCAGCTTCAGCTTCCACAGCCAGTTGGGGCTTTGGATGCTTCAGAGGCGGCATTTACAGATTCTGGGGGGGGGAGCAGGAAGGGGAGGGAGTCTCTGCCATCACTCAACAGTGGCACCTAGTGGACAGACTTAAAGGTAGATTTTCAAACCAATACGCGTGCGTCCATGTGCGCGCGGTTCCCGGCACGCAGACATGGACGCGATCATTTTATAACATGTGCGCGTCGGCGTGTGCATGTTATAAAATACAATATCCGCGCGCACATGCTCGACGGATTTTAACATCTGTGCATGCATGTGCGGATGGCCCGCAACTCATACACAGGGAGGGGGAATTTTGTAAAGTATGCGCAGTGACGTGATTGGGCCTATGCCCATTTCCCTCCCAGTCTGCCCTCCCTTTTCCCCTCTCTTCCATGACCCCTAAACTAAACCTAACTATCCCCTATTTTTCTGTTTTCATACTTACTACTCCTCCGGAGCAGAAGCATGCTTCCCCGGGACAGGCCCTAATGGTGGCTGTCCTGGCTGGCCCCCATCCCACCCCCTCGAACACCCCTTTTAGTAAGCCCAGCACTTTGCTGCGATTCGGGAGTTACATGTGTGGCCGGGCCCTTTCAAAAATACGCGCAGCACGTGCAGGGCCCGGCCACGTGTGTATCTCCCGAATTTTACGCACGCGGGCCTTTTAAAATTTACTTGTTAGAGTGTACACATATCGGGTTCAGGCGGGAACTGTGGTCTGTGGCTCCTGGCCAAGGACTGTCACTACAATAGCTGGATTAGGTGGATAATAAAAATAAGGGGGGAAATCTTAGGTAGTTGCAAATGAAGGCTTCTGGCATGGAGGCTAATTCAGATTCAGGAGGAAGTCCCACGAGTATAAGGAAACTGCTGGGCAAAAATAAATTAATTAAGCACCCCCCCAAAAAAAAAACCCAAAACCTGCGTTAATTTTCAAAGCCTTTACAGCTTTCCTCTAGAGTAAAAATATGTCCTGCAGATAAGACTTGCAATTCAGTGAAATATTTCTTATATATGGAAGATTTATTCTCATGAGTAAAATATTAGCGCTCTGATTTTCATTTAATAGGTGACTTCTCATTAAGAACGCATTGTGTTAAAAAATAACTTAAGTGTATGGCAGTGCATTATTAATAAACCAGACTTTTCTCACCAGCCCTAATCTAACATGGCGGGATCTCCAACACCTGGTGGTCTGGACATCCGAGTATGACCCGCTGGCCAACAATCCAGAATGGAAGAAAAATGGAGCAGGATTGATGGTGAATAGTAGATTTGGGTTTGGCTTGCTGAATGCCAAAGCACTCGTGGACTTAGCAAATCCTGAGACCTGGAAGGGAGTCCCAGAAAAGAAAGAATGCATTGTGAAAGACACTGCCTATCAGCCAAGGTATTATATGAATTTGCACAAAAGTGCATTGCAATTTTGTTGAGCAAATAGCTATTGATAAACTTCTGTCTTCTTGTATCTCGCATGCCCAAATCAGATTTAGGTTATATACTTTGGAAACAGGAAGCTGCCAGACCTTGCAGAAAGGCCAAGAGAAAGAAAGAATCCTTATAACAGAAAAGATAGTTGGTTTGCGTTCATTTGTTCCTGAATCCGACCTTTGCCTGATTCTAGCCCTTAAAAAATAAAGACTGGTAAAGCTGGCTAATGTAGCTTCAACCTATCAAGGACCATGACTGTGTTTGAGATGCCCAAATATTGTTTGAAGTGGCATTAACGTGATAGAATTATGTGTTCTTTCAATTAAAGGAGGAAAGGCCCCAAGATGTTGAATTCACTTAAAAAGATACGGGGCTGAGGCCCCTCCCCCCAAGATGTTGCTAATAATGTTTACTTACAAATTATTTGTCACCCTCTTCATCTGATGGCCTCCCACTCTTAGCTGCTTCTGGCTCCGTTTATACCATGAGCAGCAAAAAGTGCTGCTATTCTTCTCATCCTTCCCTGCCAGGTGCTGCACGGCTCTGCTTCCTGTAAACTCTGTGTTGCTGGTATTAATGCTGTGTAACCGGGGCAACTGTGACTCACTCATCCCAAGCCACCCTCTCCTTGAAGATAATACAAAAAGTGAACACAGGCCACTTTGACAATGCATCTCATGAGAGACAATCACAGGGTACATCAGAGCAGAGGTCACCAGAGTGCCTGGTGTGTCAGCAAGACATGCCAGCACTTGGAAAGGAGTCAATGCAGTGGCAGCTGGACCACGTGACTGGCACCATTGCAGAAGTGTTATGGCAAAAGTCTTTCCCCCAGTAGTGATGGCACCAGGACCAGGGATAAGACCCGGGTTACTCCATGCCATGTGCTTGGATGCCTTATTACTAACAGTAACTGTGTAGTCCAGTGCAACAGCCACCTTCTGCTTGCAAGAATACAGCATTGGTATCAGCATCACGTTGTTCACAGGAAACAGCTGTGTGGTGCACAGCAAGCCAAAAACTGAAGAATGCAATATCAATCTGACCATTGCAGAAAACACCGGTAAAGACAGATTGTTTTTAAAGTGCATACACTTTATGATGTCTTTGTATTTTTAAGCAAGATTGCTTATTTGTTTACTTTTTGTTGCATCATTTTATTGTGATGAAGTCAGTGTAGTCGCTACTGAAGGTAGGAAATGAGACCTGCTAGATGCTATGATTTTTTATTTTCTTATATGTTTTTATAATTGTTGCATATTTTGTTTAGCATTATAAATTGTATTATTAGCTAAGCTGCTTTGGGCAATCCTTTAGGAATGGAAAAGTGGCTATAAATGAATGGAGGCAGTGTATGCAAATCTTTCTCATGCATATTCATTGTAGATATCCTGAAAATCTGGCCTGTTTCTGGCACACGAGGACTGGAGTTCGCGTCACTGTGCTAGACAGCAGACTCTATCCTGGGGAGATCAATTCTTGTGCATGAATTTTTTCATTATCTGAAGTTTGCTTAAACATGGAGCTTGAGCTTGATTTATCTAGTTAAAAGTTGAAAAGGAGATGGTAATGAATATTTGAGTAGGTCAGCCAGATATATTAAACACCATTCCATTTGAAAATGTTGGCCTTGGTATGCCCAATAGTGGTGAATAAGCTAATAAATAATATAAAGAGAGGTATTTGGGATTGGCAGGGCTTTGTAGCATGACACAGATTAGCCTTATTACAATATACAGTAGCCTCATAAGGGGTCTATGCAATAAACCTTAGCATGCATGGTAAGATTATTTTTCTTGTGCCAAAAATAGCATGTTATGCAATACAGCTTAGCACGCATATTAAACCAGGATCAGAAGACATTAGCAAATACATGCTAAAATGAGCATGTATGTGCATGTAAATGGAGGCACATCACAGCATGTTGTGTTTTTCTCCACCTACTATTTAGCATGCACTTGCCACAATCACAAATATAACACCTGTTTTGTACCGGTATTCATTTTTTTTTTTTAAGTAGCCACACTATGGAAAAGGCACAACTAACAGCATGCATTATTGTGGCTGAAAGATGAAGGTGTTGTAACACTCCAAAATGTAGATGGGAACAGGACTAAATTGCTTTTTCCTTATAATTATTCTAGGCAGTTAAGGTCAGGAGGACAGCTTATCATCGAAATTCCCACAAAAGCTTGTGAAGGCCAAGATAATTACATTAAATCTTTGGAGCACGTGCAAGTTGAAGCAACAATTGAATACTCCCGTCGAGGAGACCTTCATATTTCTCTCACCTCTCCATCAGGTATAGCATGGGCATTTAACACATGTAGTTATTAGGAGGCCGAGAACTGTTTGAATTCAGTTAGGCAATGTTCTGTTCTCTTCTGTTTAACTTCCTTTATAATGTAGCACCTTAATTCACTGTCTCTGCTGACTCCCACTGTCGCCCCTTGTGACCTTGGGCAAGTCACTTTACCCTCCATTGCCTCAGGTACAAAATTAGATCGTAAGCCCTGTGGGGATAGGGAAATACCTGCAGTACCTGAATGTAATCCGCTTTGATGTACACTTTGAAGTGCCGAAAAGCAGAATATAAAAAAACCTAAATAAATAAATAAAACAATAAATAGGTGGCCCTCCCTAGTAAGCTTTTCAGGGTAGGATCTTAATGTGTCTCCTTTCCCCAGGCACAAGACATGACACATAGGCACATTCTAGCCTCTTTATTCTCTCCTAGAGTCCAAACTTCACAGATCACTATTAAATTCAGTGGATTAGGTCAACATGCATTCCAAACAGACAAGATGCAAATATAAGTTCAGTGAAAAGCAGCCTCACTTTCCTAATTTGCCCCGTTATCAAGCTTCCTTCTCAGATGGGTGCCTCCAGCTCCCTTTAAGTAGAGACTGTGCCACACTCAGGGCTCCTCCCCCTGCTTGATATTGTTCTGGCCTTTTTATTCTCCATCTTTTTCTAGCAGTTTGGCTTTTTTAAGTCCAGCTGCAATTATCCTTAACCAGCTTCAGCTGGCTCAGAATGCCTGAAAACTACAAATCCCATCTGGCTTTTTCCAACCCTAACCTCATTTCCTCTCTGTGGTGGTCCAGATGTTTGGACTCTAGGAGAGAATAAAGAGGCTAGAATGTGCCTATGTCTCATGTCTTGTGTCTGGGGAAAGGAGACACATTAAGATCCTACGCTGAAAAGCTTACTAGGGAGGGCCACCCTCGAGCTCCTGCTACAGGCCCAGTGACCCAACTTCAGGAGGGGCACGCCTGCTTTCCTACACTGCCAGTAAGAAGACCTTGTGCTTAATCTGCAGTATTTTCCCTATTTTCTTCTCCCTCCCAACATATAGGCCAGGTACTTCAGTGATTTATTGTGGTTAAGGAAGCAGGACACTGCCGTCCTTTGAGCCATTCCAATGCTGCCCTTTGCTTGACCTCAGGACTCTTGTAAAAAAAAAAAAAAACCCAACAAAAAAAGCATCTTGCTATTCTCCCTACAGCTGCTAAGCACTCCTAATTAGGCCACCATTAACTAACTAGTATGTTCTTACATTATATCATTCTTATTTTGTTGCCAGAGAATGTGGTTCGTGCAGTTAGTATAGCTGTGTTTAAAAAAGGATTGGATAAGTTCTTGGAGGAGAAGTCCATTACCTGCTATTAAGTTCACTTAGAGAATAGCCACTGCCATTAGCAATGGTTACATGGAATAGACTTAGTTTTTGGGTACTTGCCAGGTTCTTATGGCCTGGATTGGCCACTGTTGGAAACAGGATGCTGGGCTTGATGGACCCTTGGTCTGACCCAGTATGGCATTTTCTTATGTTCTTATGCTCAAATGAGTTCCTTTTGGGAGTTTTTTGTTTGGTTTTTTTACTTGAATGAAGATTTTATTAAATCAAAAAGCTATAGAGTGGAATACCTGCCATAGATTTAACCAGAAGTATAATCATCATCATCATCGTTGTTTTTTTATTACACACTTTTCCATCACAAGAGCTCAAAGTGAATTACAACAGAGCATTACGGTATGGGATAGCAGCAACAATAGAACTGCATCAAGTAAGATACAATAGTGTAGGATAGTGAACGCAGATGCTTGGGCACAAATATAGTGCTATTAGGGCAGATAAAATTTGGGGGTGAGCTACTGAACACCCCTTAACCTCCATTAGCCCAAATGTTACCTGCCCCAATTGCAATATTAGTGCAAATGGGTCAGGTAGCCCTTGGGATGGGTTACTGGAGGCCAGAGGTACACAAGTGACGTGTAGTGAATTGTAACAAAATTCCCCATAGTCTTACAGGAATAAGCTAGGAATTATACTTACATACATCAGTCTACGTATACTTTCTTTGGTGTATTTTCAGTTCTTAAAACAGACGAGGAAATAGAAAAGAGATGGGTAAAATAAGCTGAAAGGCGGCAGCCAACATTGTCCTGAGGGGAAAAAATTAAGTGGAAAGAGAAGGCAGAAGAAAGGAAGAAGCTGGGATCTGGGGGAGAGAGGGTGGATCGGCCTGTTCCAGATGTTTGTAAGAGGAACAGCCAAACATTTTAGAAATTATTCATAATATTTCATTTTTTTAGCAGTAAGTTTCTCCATGCAGAACATGACCCAGACTATGATTAGCTAAGTCCGTATAAGACAGGTAGAAAAGATGTCTTCTCGTCATTTTTTTTTTACTTCTGTAATTTAGGAAATCTAAATATTCTGCATATATATTATTATCCTTTTCTATTACTGTTAAAATGTGTTTCCTAGTGCCAAAAAGGCAATATGTAAATAGAACATAGAAGGAAGCTATTTCAATAATAATACCTACTGTGCCTGAAATGTAACTTGTCTTGACCTAGCAAAGGAAAGATGTAAGCTAAGTCTGACTGGATAAGTACAAATCAACCTACCCTTCATATTCTTTTGCAGGGACTAACACTGTCCTCCTGGCTGAAAGAGAAAGAGATGCCTCAGACAAGGGCTTCAAAAACTGGGACTTTATGTCTGTTCACACCTGGGGAGAAAATCCCGCAGGCACCTGGGTTTTACAGATCACTGATAAGGTGCGTATGGCTATAAAGTCAAATGTCTGTCACCATTAACAGTGAACAATCAGTCAGCAGAAGAGGAGAAAGCTTTGGGGAGAGCAATTTTCAAAGCCATATACGTGGGTAAACAGAGATTAATTAACTCCACCCAGATAAAAGCGGATGTGGGTTTCCGCAGGGCGTGGACGTTTGTCCAGATTAAGAGGCTTTCTCTGAGGGTGTTTTTAGGTTTGCGGAGGAAAATGGCATGTGTGCATGGAATTTTCAAAAGCACATGTGTAATTTTGCATCTCCTCCAATAGCCCTCCCCCATGCCCTCGGCTGCCCACATAGAGAGCAACTGCAAAGTACACAGGTGCTTTTAGCTCAAGTACTTTGGGCTAACCAGTTTTCTCTTTGAAAATGAGCCTGCACATTTGTAGCTATGGGGCTGTTTGAAAATTGCCCCCAATTATGTATCAACGTGATGCCCGCACAGTGTTCTGACATGGATCAGCACTGCAGTGCTTTTACCTACTTAGATTCTCAGTGATGGTCATGACTAAGTAGGAGAATCTCTCACAAACAAATCTTGTTACGGCGGTTACTACCCCAAACCAAATAAGCCTGATACTTCACTTTCAATGCATATCCAGCATAGCTCTCTGCTTCAACGGCAGGGGAGAAGAAAACCTGATACTTCACGCATATCCAGCATAGCTCCCTGCTTCAACAGCAGGGGAGAAGAAAAACTGATACTTCACGCATATCCAGCATAGCTCTCTGCTTCAACGGCAGGGGAGAAGAAAAACTGATACTTCACGCATATCCAGCATAGCTCTCTGCTTCAACGGCAGGGGAGAAGAAAAACTGATACTTCACGCATATCCAGCATAGCTCTCTGCTTCAACAGCAGGGGAGAAGAAAAAAGGATTCGCACTCACAAAGCGGGGAGTAGCTGGCTTGTTACGGCGGTTACTACCCCAAACCAAATAAGCCTGATACTTCACTTTCAATGCATATCCTGCTTCAACGGCAGGGGAGAAGAAAATCTGATACTACAAGCATATCCAGCATAGCTCCCTGCTTCAACAGCAGGGGAGAAGAAAAACAACCAATAAGGGCTGAATAACACAGTCTGGGTAAAACAAATAAGCATGGGTGTAGCTTGCTTATTGCGGCAGTTACTTCCCCTACTACCCGTAACTAATCAAGCTTGATATTTCACTTGGTTGCAGCTCCATCACTGCTCTCTACATTAATGGTGGGGGTGGAAGGGAAATAGAACCAAAGAGCTAAGAGAAACAGATAAGTGTGAGAAAAAATGTGAAGCTTGCTGGGCAGACTGGATGGGCCGTTTGGTCTTCTTCTGCCGTCATTTCTATGTTTCTATGTTTCTATATAAACTTTAACCACTAACTTCACCCCATCGGGGGTGGGGGAAAAAATTGAAAAAGCCAAGGATCAAGTAAAGTCTGCGATAAATGGGATGGGAGATGGAGATGGGTGGACTGAATAGGCTTTATGGCCTTTATCTGCTGACATTTTCTATGCTTCTACGGTACCAGGGGAATAAAATTAAAATAATTAAAAAATATATATATACATTTTACAAAAATGTGCATGGTATTTTAAGACACTGCAAAAGCCAGTTGAGCTGAAAATGCCCTCTCGCCCTTCCTCTCTGTAGACATATAATACTTAAGTAAAGTGGTGTGGAACCCTGGAGGTCATTTCCTCCCTCTTTCAGGTGCTCCTCAGGTGCGCAACACCTGTCTGTCCTCTAACTACCACTGAGCAAATTGGAAGGCTGACCGGCTGAGCTAGGGACTGAAGCACTGCTAGGGAATGTAACAAGGGCTCTCCTGGTACGTGCCAAACCCCAGATCTCATTTTGAAGATAAGATAAGCTCATCCGGCTTGCTAGCACTCTATGTTCAGAGGTGCAGCTGCGCCACTGAATATACTCGGCTATCTTAAAGTTAAACCGGCTAACTTTAGGACAGGCTTGGGGCCCAACCAGACTTGGCCGGATACTTCAACTGGCTAACTCTGAATATCAGGTTGGCTGCTTAACTTTGAGTGATTTAGATTAAATCAGGGAGGTGATTAATAAATTTTAATATATCAACATATCCGGCCAACTTGACTCCTCCTCGATCCACCTGTTTCTCGACCCCCTGATTTATCCAGCTAAAAACTTAGTTGGATATTTTAAATTTGATGTTACATGATGCTCTCTGGCCTATGCATAATAGTGCACATACCATGTATATTAATTTATCTCAAAGCATTTGGGTCCCAATTTTACAATATTCAGTGGCACCACTTAGCCAGATAGTTTCCGCTTTGAATATCGGCCTCAGTGTGTTTAAACACTATACGTTTGAGGGGGAGGGTGCCATTTTAATTATGTTTTTTTGGAGTTGGCTATGCTGAAATGCCCCTTTAAAGAGCTATTACAAATCTGAAGGAATATAAAAGGTTCCCTGGAATACAACTAAGTAAGATACTATAAGGGCTTATTCACAAACTGACAGCTCCAAAATTAACACTGCCAAGATATTTGGAAAGGAGGCCTAAATCCTTTGTTGCTGAAAGGGGCACTCTATTTGTAAGTGAGGCAAATAGCACTGCTTTCCTGCCTTACTATAGAACGCATCAGATTCTAATTTATTTATTTATTTATTTATCGAGTTTTATATACCGGCGTTCGGTTTTGCCATCACAACGGTTTACAAAGTTTCGATGTTTAACAGAGTTTCCAAAAGGTTCATATGGTTGTTAACATAGATATTATTTTTCTTATTAATTTAGTTCGTAGGTTAGTCTATACAAGTTCCGGTTCAGTGTTACGTTATCATCGTGTATTGGTTTCATACGTTTGCCTAGTGTCATTAGGAGGGAGTGGTATTTTAGAGTATTAGGGAAAGGGTTAGGGCGGTTATGGTGTGTGTGTGTGTGTGGGGGGGGGGGAATCTAGACACAAGATCTTAACATTTAAAATACAGGAAGTGGGAGCAAGGGTGGGGGAGGGGAATAAATGGCATGGACTCGCAGCCCCGATGTATTTTTTTTAAAGCTGAAAGCAGAGTTCTTTGAGGAGGAGGCGGCAAGTTTGGCCTTGCAGGCCCTTTGGAGTTCAGATGGAGAGGGAGGTAGGGATAGATTTGGGCCTGCCGCCCCAAGATTTCTGTTTACTTTTTTTTCCATAAAACTCTGCTTACTGGCTGCATTCAAAGGAATATAGCCAATTTAAGTGTAAAGTTATCCGGCCACACAGAGCCGCATAACTTTAGACATAACTGGCGATATTCAAAAGAATGTCCGGTTATGTTTAAACTTATCCAGTTAAGGTTAGCCGGCTAAGTTTAATTGGGGATATTTAGTGGGGTATTTATCCCGTTGAATATTCAGAGCAAATTATCAGGCTAACCTTACCTAGGTAACTTGTCCACTAAATGGCTTACTGAATACTGACCTCCATAATTTTGCCAATTTCAGAATGACACCATAAAGTTGCATGAGTTATTGGCATGCCGACTACAAGTGCCCCATTCCCCCAAAATGCTTTTTTTCATGCAGTCAAGCTTATATGTGTTATTAACTTATGAGTGTCATTTTAGGTGGCTGATAATTCCACTTTAGCACACTCAGCCAACCTACATGCATAGGTCCCAAGTAAGCGTCTGAAACTGTACTCTCTTTTTTTTTTTAAGGATTCCTCCTTTCTATCATGTCTGTAGGAAAATAGTTTATCCCACTGATCTCAAATCAATAAGGCTGAGGCCAATGCCTGTACCTTTTATAGCTCTTTTTAATTAGTGCATGAATTTTCCTCTGATCCATTGTCTACTTTAAAATTATAAATACTCCCAATGATAAGATTTGTGTTCCAGACCTGGAAGCTTTTGTGCTGTCTTTATGAATAAGTCCCCTAAAAATCTTAATTAAGTCTCTAGAGTGCTCTGTATAGGTGGGCGAGTAAGTGTCAGATAGACTAATTAAAGCTGGGTTTAGCAAAATAGTTAAAACGCTAGCAGACTGTCAGGAACTGCACAAGGACCTTGTCATACTGGGGAACTGGGCATCCAAATGGCAGATGAAATTCAGCATGGGCAAAGGCATAGTGGTGCACAGAGAGAAAAGTAATCCTAACTATAGATACACAAATTTGGAGCTGTCATTGTGGACAATACATTTCGAGTGGACTAACATGGAAACCAAAATTCTTTGGACAAAAAGTTGAAATTCTCTGCTCTGTTTGAGGCAGCAGTTTTAAAAAAAAAAGCGAATACAATGTTCGGAATTATTCAGAGGGAATGGCTCTGCTTCGATCTGTGGTGTGACTGCACCTTGAGTGCTGTGTGCAGCTCTGGTTGCCCCATCTCATGAAAGATATAGTGGAACTGGAAAAGGTACAAGGAAGGGCAACAAAAATGATAAAGGGGATGGAATGTCTCTGTTATGAAGAAAGGTTAAACAGATTAGGGTTTTTCAGCTTGGAGAAGAAACCACTGAAAAGAGGTTTATAAAACTGAGTGTGGTGGAACAGTTACATAGGGAATGGTTATTTATCCTTTCAAATAGCAGTAGAAATAGGGGACACTCCTCAAAATTAGCAGGTAGCAGATTGAAAACAAATTGAATAAAAAAAATACTTTCTCCAATGCACTAATAAGCTGTGCAATTTATTGCCAGAGGATGTGGTCAAGGCATCTAGCATAGCTGGTTTGAAAAAGGGTTTGGACAAGTTACGGGAAGAAAAGCCCATAAACAGTTATTAGCCAAGTGGACTCAGGGAAACCCACCACTTATCCCTGGGAATGAAAAACAAGGAATTTTGATCTAGTTTTGGGGATCTGCTGACTACTTCGTAATAACCCAGATTGGTTATTGCTGGAGACAGGATCCTGGGCTTGATGGACAATTGGTCTTACCCAGTTTGGCACATCTCATGTTCTTAGTATCGACCATTAATACCTGCCACACAATAAGCGACACTTCTTGTGACGCTTATGTAAAATCTGTTATAGGAAAGTGTTAAAGCACATTTGACATATGACTATTTCTTATGCTACTGAGTAAAATATCTTTTGCAGTGTTTACAAAAGAAATTGTCCTTTCTCATGAGCTCTAATGGAAATTTGGGACCATCTAAACAAAGCCTTTTCCCCATAGACAGGAAAAGGGAAAAAGCCTTTAGTACATTTGGTTCTTGATATTACTATAGCAAACTTTGAAGGGATATCTGGTTCATCTCTATTCCTTTTAGAGAAAAGCTGAAAGAATGAAACCAATTAAAGACTGTTCTTACTGCTTTCCATGCAGAACAACAACAGAATTGTACAATTCTCCTGGACTCCTCCAAATGAATTTGGGGAAAGCACTGTGCTTTTGTCAGTTAAATGTGATTGTAATTAGTTAAAGTCAGACCTACAAAAGTCCTTCTGCAATTTGGGATCAATGGGAAATATCTGAATAGTTTCCATATCTTAGCTTCAGCTCTGTAGCTGTCTAGTTCTAGATTTAGCTTTGTATGAGAATTTTTGGATGTTTCTAATTCATCTTTGAAATTATGTAGAAATGGTATCCTTAAAACTGCTACTTCTATTACTAATTGTTTATATAGTGCTGCCAGATATATAGTACACAACTCTGTACAGATACAGATAAGAGATAGGAATATGCGTTCATGTTTTTAGTTTTGTTTCGATTAATGTGCACTGTTTATTTTAGAGGATTTTGAGAAATTGCAAGATGACTTTGCAAGACTGGGAGATGGGGCATGGAAATGGCAGATGACATTTCATGTGGACAAGTGCAAAGTGATGCACATAGGGAATAGCAATTTAAAATATAGCTACACAATGCAAGGGTCCACATTAAGAGTCACCAATTAGGAAAAGGATCTAGGTGTCATTGTGAATAATATGTAGAAATCTTCTGCTCAGTATGCAGCTGTGTCTGCCAATAAAGCAAATAGATTGCTAGGAATTATTAGGAAAGGAATGAAGAATAAAACAGAGAATATCAAAATAACTCTATATTGCTCCGTGAAGGAACTGCACTTTGAGTATTGTATGCAGTTCTGGTCACCGCATCTCATAAAGGATAAAGCAGAATTAGAAAAGGTACAGAGAATGGCAACCAAAATGATAATGGGGGTGGAACAATTTCCCTATGAGGAAAGGCTAAAGAGGTTACGGCTCTTCAGCATGGAGAAGAGATGGCAGAGGGGAGATATGATAGAGGTCTATAAAATAATGAATGGAGTGGATTGGATAAAAATGAATCGGTTGTTTACTCTTTCAAGAAGTACAAAGACTAGAGGACATGCAATGAAGTTACTAGGTAACACATTTAAGACAAATAGGAGAAAATATTTACATAAGAACATAAGAAATTGCCATGCTGGGTCAGACCAAGGGTCCATCAAGCCCAGCATCCTGTTTCCAACAGAGGCCAAACCAGGTCACGAGAACTGGCGAGTACCCAAACTCCTTCAGCCTTTCCTCATAGGAAAGTACAGAGAGGGCAACCATATCATTTTGGTTGCCCTTCTCTGTACTTTCTCCATCGCAATTATATCTTTTTTGAGATGCGGCGACCAGAATTGTACACAGTATTCAAGGTGCGGTCTCACCATGGAGTGATACAGAGGCATTATGACATTTTCTGTTTTATTAACCATTCCCTTCCTAATAATTCCTAACATTCTGTTTGCTTTTTTTGACTGCTGCAGCACACTGAGCCGATGATTTCAAAGTATTATCCACTACGATGCCTAGATCGCTTTCTTGGGTGGTAGCTCCTAATATGGAACCTAACATCGTGTAACTACAGCAAGGGTTATTTTTCCCTATGTGCATCACCTTGCACTTGTCCACATTAAATTTCATCTGCCATTTCGATGCCCAATCTTCCAGTCTTGCAAGTCCTGTATTGTATCCCGTCCTGTATTGTATCACAATCCTCTTGTGATTTAACTACTCTGAATAATTTTGTATCATCCACAAATTTGATAACCTCACTCGTTGTATTGCTTTCTAGATCATTTATAAATATATTGAAAAGCACGGGTCCAAGTACAGATCCTGAGGCACTCCACTGTTAACCCTTTTCCACTGAGAAAATTGACCATTTAATCCTACTCTCTTTTTCCTGTCTTTTAACCAGTTTGTAATCCACAAAAGTACATCACCTCCTATCCTATGACTTTTTAGTTTTCTTAGAAGCCTCTCATGAGGGACTTTGTCAAACACCTTCTGAAAATCCAAATGCACTACATCTATTGGTTCACCTTTATCCACATGTTTATTAAACTCTGGAATTCATTGCCAGAGGATGTGGGAAAAGCTGTTAGTGTAGCTGTTTAAAAAAGATTTGGACAAGTTCCTGGAAGAAAAGTCCATAAACCATTATTAAAGTGGATTTGGAAAAATTCACTGCTTATCGTTGAGATAGCAATATGGATCTATCAACCTTTTTCGATCCTGCCAGGTATTTGTGACCTGGATTTTCCATTGTTGGAAACACGATACTGGGCTTGATGGACTGACCCAGTATAACAAATCTTATGTCCTTAAGCCCTATAGAAAAATCTGTGTTTGAGTCCAAACCCCACCCTGTCTTCCTTGCAGTGCTTAATAAGGTAAAAAGTATGATGACCTGTTGGCCTGAAAGATCAACATTTGTGACAACAGATCAAAACATCTTTCCTCATATTTTCAGTTTATTGGAATTGAGGAATAACTGTCCTGCCGATTAAGGTATAGCTTTGGCACCTCTGATGACAAATGAAAACCTGTTCATGTCACACATTCATTGCTCAAGACCAGGGCCAGATTTCCATTGCCAGAGGCCATAGGCATGGGGGTAGGATTAGTAGATGCCCCTTTCCTGTCCCCTCTCCCAACATTGGCTGGGGGGGTTCAACTCCTAGTTGCATATCTAAAGCGGCTTTGTCCCATATTTGTGGCAGTGGCAGCAGCAACTTAGAAGAAATTCATACTCCTCCTACCACACAGAATTCCTGTTACTATGGAAACCCATGCTAAAGGCAGGGCCTTGAGATGTGGCTTTGGGCTGCAGGTCCCACATTGAGTTTATTCTTGGTTGCTGCTGCTGCTGCCACGGGATTGGGAAACTGCAGAGCCATTTTAGGTAAGTGCTGGGAGGCAGGCAGGCTCTGGTGGAAGCATAACAACAGCAGCAATTTTCTAGCACCTATCAAAATTGTCACAGAGTGTGAACCTTGAGCTGTGGTGAGATTGACGCTGCCCAGCTAGTACCCCAGCTGGGCCCCCACTGACTGTTGGCCTACATGCCCTGACTGGGACAAGGTCTAGGCTTCACCTGTACCAGCCTCTTCCCCCACAGGTTGAGCCCTTGTGTTCTGCGGTCAGTAGGACCCAGGCAAGGGTCTAGAGAAGAGCGAGTAGACAGTCAGTAACCAGGCCAAGATCAGGGCATGTGGCAAACAACAGTGATGAGTTCCAGGAAGTGCTCAGGGCAAGCAACAGTTAGGCAGCATCAATATCCAGGCTATGGTCAGGCACTAGAGAGCAATCTGAAAGGGAGACGCGTCAGGATTGGAGCAAGGCAGCGCAGGCAGGGCAGGCAGGGCCAAGACAAAAGGCAGGACAGGCAGTACTGGAAAGAGGCAAAGGTATGAGCAGAGCAGGAATGCTAGCAACTTGTATTGCAGGCAAGGAACATGGCAGGAGACTCGTTGCTGAGGCATCGGCCAAACTGCAAGGGAGGTTTAAATAGTCCGGTTGGGCTGACATAATCTGAGGATCCTGCAGCCAGGTTCCAATCACAGGGCCTTCATCAGACTGAGTTGTGTGTGTGTGTGCGCGCCTAAGGCAGCCTATGGATGAGTCAGTGAGGGTCAGCCTCTGGCAGTGTCTGCCATGGTGGTGTTCTGGGGGTAAGTGAGGCCGGCCACGGCACCACAGCACAGTCGGCTAGTTGCGCCTCATATGGCCCACATATAGACACCATCTCTGCCACTCTTACCCAGTGGAACTCCATCTACACTTCCTCAAATAGTCATGTACTCATATAAGGGGATCTTCCTTCATATAAACCACTGTTAGAAAGACCGGGAAAATAACCTCTATGAAAGAAAGCCCTTCTCACCTCCTGCACCTTCTTGTCTATGGAGAGATAAAGATTTCTGTAAGACATACTGAGAAGCATGGAAGGCAGAAAGGACCTGAAACATTTTGATCCAAAAGAATGACGACAGCCAATAAGTCTTCTTGCCTCTTTTATTAAACCAGCTCTGCATTATGGAAATGTATAGCAAGATGCTTTCCCATTGTTGAAATTTGCTGTGCTAGATGTGGAACTTTTTAAAGTGCTTTGTTAATGTAATGTACTGCATAATATAAAAAGACCTGCACTGTGGTTCAGGAGCAGAGCACACTATAAAAATGTTGGCATCACACGTCGCTTTGCATTGCCTGACTGAATACGCAAGATGGTGATACAACCACCTGGCTGCTTCCCACCCAGGCCATCCTTTATTCGGCTTGTTCTAACAGACATGCATGGAGAACCTGGTGATATGCTATCGAAGGTCCTCCTCTCTTTTCTGGTATGAAAATCTTCTTTACATGTAAAACATTTTCTGTAAACCTTTAATGCTCAGACATTGTTGATGCGTCCAATATGTGTTGGGGAAGGGGTGAATTGTAATAAGGGGATTTTACTTTTTTCTCACTTTTGGTAGCCTGTAAGCTAAAATGTGTTTCTTGTATTTTTTTTTTTTTTTGTCTTACGGACTGACCGGGGACCAGCGTACACCCTCTTCTTAGACCAGAGCTTGCAGTAGGGTAACCCTCTCATCCTGTAACATTCAAGGGGGAATTTGTGGAATCTAGGGTTCCCCAATGGTCAGAAGATGGCCCCTGACACATCACAGTTTAGGAAGCAAGCTCTGGTGGCTGGTGTGCACTCACCCTGTGAGTATTTTTCTTTGCATGTCTCTTTTGTGCCATGAGAGCTTTTGTGTGGCTAAAACTGGATTTTAACAGAATCACTGACTGTATAGCTTGCTAGTTTTGCAGATGCTATTTTATTTTGTGGTTATTTCATTGTATGTACAACATTTTGTACTTTTTATGCGCTGCATGGTCATGCGTAGCTGCTCTGCCCTTTGTGTGTTTTTATGCTGCTTATTTGTAGAGTGAATGTTATTTCTGCTGTGGCTATACCTTTTCTTGTTCTTTTTAAATTGCTCTTTCTTTTCTGTTTTGTGTATTTTAATTTTCCATTTTGCATTCTATGGTTACCTATGGTAGTGTCTGCCTTTTCATCACATATTTCTTCTTATTGCTCTGTAATGTCTTTTGTGTACTATACAAGATCATGCAGCTATTTTGTCTAAAGGGTATGTATCTTCTAATTTTACGTCTTCATCAGTGCATGTTTGCACTGAGCTATCCCCTGAAGTGGAACTCATAGCCCTTTCAGATATGGAGCTCACGTGGTGCCTGATACCTGTCTTTTCACTTCTTTGGTTCTGTTTTGCCTATGGAGCATCCTTTCTGATTGGCCTTTTCCTCTTTCAGCATCACCATGAGAGGGAGACCAACTGGAGAAGAAAGATGGAACCCCTAAAGGAAAGGAAGGTAACCCCGCCATCCCACAAATGTTGGAAATAAGGACCAAGATGCTCTTAAAAGGAATCCAGAAACCTGAAAGGGATACCATAAATGAAAATTAATTTTGATTTTCGTTTCTTTCAGTAATTTTTAAAAATGGTATGCTTAAATGATTTCTCTTGTTTTTCATGTGGGTTTATTGATATGTGAGCATGACTGATTGGTACAAGTGCATATGAATATTTACAGTGTGGGCACAGGTAGTCTTTGCATGTGAAAGAAGGATGTGAGAATCAGCTAGCTTTGGAAGGAAGGATACTGGGGCCAGGCCAGAGTGGGCCGGCTGAGATATGTGCCAGCATTTCAGTCTTTACCCTGTATACTTTCCACCGCAAAGTATTTGGGGGTAGGAGATCCCTATGGCACTGGCAGGCCAGCATATGTTTATAGGGAAATTCCCTGGACAGTTTCCCTTTAAAAACTGACTTGCAAGCCTGCAGATAAAAATAAAGCACCACAGGGAGCCTTGGAATTACCCTCTCCATAAAACAAATTCTTATTCCAAAAGTAGATACATAATCATAGAAAATGTATAATGTTATGGAAATAAAATATGACTAGTATTATAAAGATAGTAAAAGCTGTTTGTAAAGGATAACTGAGGCTATTTCATAAAGAAGCGATGAGGAATATAGAGAAGGTGCTTGCCTTACAAATAAACTTGCTGCTAAGAACTGTGGCTCTAACTGGATCATGTACCTATACAAGGGACAAAGAGAAAGACCATGAGAAGCGCAAAACTGGGTATGATCCTGTTAATGCCATAGACTTGTTAGCAGTAAAGCCATAAGGGTATTTGTACATTTGCCTAATCAAATCACCCACATTCAGTTAAAATACCCTCATCTCAGGGTTTGACAGTTGAGTATAAAAAGTGAACTCTAGAGTCTGAATAATTTGTAGCTGGTTTTTTTTTTTTATATAAAAGAAGGTTGGGGATGCCGGTGTAACACCCCAATGCTAATGCAACACCCTTGCTGTAGTTACACGATGTTAGGTTCCATATTAGGAGCTACCATCCAGGAAAAAGATCTAGGTATCATAGTGGATAATACTTTGAAATCATCGGCTCAGTGTGCTACGGCAGTCAGAAAAGCAAACAGAATGTTAGGAATTATTAGGAAGGGAATGGTTAATAAAACGGAAAATGTCATAATGCCTCTATATCGCTCCATGGTGAGACTGCACCTTGAATACTGTGTACAATTCTGGTCGCTGCATCTCAAAAAAGATATAGTTGCGATGGAGAAGATACAGAGAAGGGCAACCAAAATGATAAAGGGAATGGAACAGCTCCCCTATGAGGAAAGGCTGAAGAGATTAGGGCTGTTGAGCTTGGAGAAGAGACGACTGAGATGATAGAGGTCTTGAACGAGTAGATGTGACTCTTATTTACACTTTCGAATAATAGAAGGACTAGGGGGCATTCCATGATGTTAGCAAGTGACACATTTAAGACTAATCGGAGAAAATTCTTTTTATTCAAAGCACAATAAAGCTCTGGAATTTGTTGTCAGAGGATGTGGTTAGTGCAATTAGTGTAGCTGGGTTCAAAAATGGTTTGGATAAGTTCTTGGAAGAGAAGTCAATTAACGGCTATTAATCAAGTTTACTTAGGGAATAGCCACTACTATTAATTGCATCAGTAGCATGGGATCTTCTTAGTGTTTGGATAATTGCCAGGTTCTTGTGGCCTAGTTTGGCCTCTGTTGGAAACAGGATGCTGGGCTTGATGGACCCTTGGTCTGACCCAGCATGGCAATTTCTTATGTTCTTATGTTAAACTCTGCTTTCAGCCACACTAAGGCTATCAGGATTTACAAGAATATCTTTTCTTCAAAAGGGATTCTAGAGGCTTATTGGCTCAGTACGTTGCTGCAGTTCTTAATAAAAGACAATGTACTTGTACACACCAGTTGAATTATTTCCAACTTGCTGAATTTGTTTGACACTATAGTAAGATGTTATCATTCTGAGAAACATAATTATTGATATTCCTTGACATCCAAAACAGTTGTTAACTTGCTGTTTGACCGGGATGGTATAAGGTTTTACTACCCTAGTTCTGATCTTAATCTCATAATCAGTTTGCAACGCATTTCATATATAACAAAATGTTCAATTCAATTCACAGCATTAACTTGTTAGTACTCACATGAAATGTACTCTTCAACGCAGATCCCTCCACCTGGAAATCATATAATGATGTGCATGATCCCCTCTGGTAGAGGTCAAAAGTTCTACCAGATGCTGGGTTGGTAAACAAAGCAGTCATTTCACAGATAATACCAGCTGCATCTTCTTTCCTCTCAGCTCCTTCTCACAGTTTAACTCACATTCTCTGCTGGAGCATGCCCAGTTCCCTCAGACTGGACCAAATTTGTCTTCCACTTGGGGATGACTGGATTATACCAAAGGAGCTATGAAACAGTGGATCCCATTGCCAGTGATCCTAGTTGTTTTGAAGCAGTTATGTTTTATCTTCAGCTTGTCAAAAAACCACAGATGTCCTTAACCACCATGTAACCCATGAGAGAGACACTTCCCTAGCCATGTTTTACTGCATTCTATTTAGTGGTACACCCACTGTCACAATTTCTATTAATATTCTCTGACCTGATAGACTGCCTAATAGCACTTAGTTTCTGGGTAGATGACAATGTAACATTTACATTAATGAAATATGTACCATACGGATACAAAAACATAAACATAACATTAAAAATACCTATCCCCCCCCCCTCAGAATGGAGGAGTAGCTTAGTGATTAGAGCAGTAAGCTATGAACCAGGGAAGCCAGCGTTCAAATCCCAATGACCTTTGCTTTCACCTTGGGCAAGTCACTTTATCCTCAGGTGCAACCTTAGGACCTGATTTACAAATCATTTTTCCAAAGACATAGAATGGGAGAAAAGTCTTAGAAATCAGGCCCTTGGATTGTAAGCCTTCTGGGGATAGGAAAATATTTGCAGTACCTGAATATAATCTGCTTTGAAGTGTCACGAAAGGCAGAATATAAATAAAAAGTGATTATTATTATTATAACAAGATAATCAGCATAACCTGCCAAATAAAACAAAAATAGTTCCCCTTCCCAAAAAACCCTTTCCCCACTCTTCCATCAAGAGCAAATACAATTGCCCCTCAGTCCCTTGGCCAATAATTATTATAACATACAACATACTTACATATTAAAAATGGCAATCAACAAATACCTCAAGAAACAACCATAACTTGACAAATTTATGGAATTTCAAATTATCATTTTCCTGTCTCATTGTAAATGGGAGACTGCTCCAAAGGGTAGGTACAATATAGCTAAATGCCGAATTCTCAGTAATAATCAGTCTCACTTGTGAGAGAGATGGAGTTTGAAGTAAATAAAACTCAGAAGATCATAATATTCTCAAAGGAACATATGAAACTTGATAATGGGGGGACGCCTCATAAGCGCACCTTAAATTTAAGATGTTTATCCACCAGTAACCAATTCCCTTAAAACAGAGGTTATATGATTCCTTCCTCTCACCCCACTACACATGATCAGCAATATTCTGTATCGTCTTTAAATGCATCAGAGTAACTTCAGATAGGTCCTGATGGAGTCTCTGAAGCAGGAGTGATTGATAATAAATCCTTTCTATCAAAACACTAAACTGAGTGGAAAAAAAGATGTACACACTATTGCAGAAATCTGACTCTGAAATACTAAACTAAAATCCAGTAAAGCAACCAGCCTGCACACTAAATCCTTCTCTGGAAGGTTCACTGCCATGATTCGTGGGACAGTCTATAAGGGCCTGTTAGCTCTGTTGATCCATGACATTTTAGATTTTGATGGATTCAACTTAAGGTGGTGGAGTGTTACAAGACTGCCATTGCTTCAAGACAATTGTTCATTTGGATCACAATTGAAGACTGATCCTTATTCACATGTACTACTACGAACTGTATTTTGTCAACAAAATGGCCATAGTACTGCTGTCCAGGTTTTAAAATTCAATTTACAGAACAGTTTCAAACATCACAAGGGGACAATAACAATAAGCCTATATAAATTTTTAAAGAAATGTTGTGGTTCCAAAAATTATATACATATTCAGAATTATCCAGCTAAGTTGGCCGGATAAGTTATAATATAATTTCTGTTATAATGTAATTTCTTGCTTTCTTTGTTAACTGGTTTTTCCCCCTAGTTCATTGTAAACCGGTACGATAAGACCTGGTCTTGAGCATCGGTATATTAAAAGAATTTAAATAAATAAATAAATTAGAGTTAGCCAGATAAACATATCCCGCTAACTGTAAACATATCCGGGTATATTCAGCAGCGTGCCCATGCTGCTGAATATCCTGGCTAAATTAGAAGATACGTTTAGCCCGCTAGTCTTTCAATATTGACCCCATAATGATGAAAAAATAATTAAAGAAAGGAAAAAAATTACAAAATAATAATGGTGGAACAAAATTACAGGTTACTGAAGGTGCAACACTCAGGTTTTGGAGCTAGGCCTGATCGGGTTTCATTTCTAGTCTGGAGAGGTGACAGGATACTATATATTTTGATGCTATAGCTGCTGTTTCTCCTCTTTCCCCCAGGATTATACAGAGTGTTAGCTGGTCATTCTGTAGTAGAAAGTTTTGTATTTTCTCTGTCAGCTTTGCGAAATGTGTGTCTCTGATACCTTTGTATTTTGCTCTAGAGGATGAAATACAATTCTGTTTCTATTTTTCCAGAGTTTGGCTTCTTAGGGTCTCTAGTTCAGTTTTTGTCTGCATCTTTCTGTTTCTAGTCTGTGATCACTTAGAGCTTGACTTTGAGAAGTATTTACACGCTTAAAATTGGGTTTTATATGTGTAAATGCACTTTACCCATGTAAGTGGGATTTTGAAATTTGCTACAATATATGCTATTGAATTTTCCATAGGATTTACCCATGTTAAGTGCACTTAAAGTGGATACGTAGCTTTTTAAAATTGCTATGATAGTATGCACATATACATGCTTAACTCCTTTAAAAGTTAACCTGTTATTCTGTCTGTTTTTTGCATTTATGACTGAGGTTAGGTATTCTGCTGGAGAATATTTTTGTGTATGGATCTGTAGCAGTCAAGCCAATTTGCACCTCTTGATAGGAGGTGTATTGGTGTTCTAGGACACATTGCAATATTTACATTGCTGCCTTTTCATAGGTCAGCTTGTAGTTGTTTAGGCTTTGGGTGTTAGTGCTGGGTTGGCATGGCAAGTATGAAGTGCCGAGTGTGTTTTTTTCCCAGGGTTTTGTGTTACTTCACAAGAGCCTGGTAGCAGGAGTTTGTGTATCTATTTTATTAGGTGACACCAGAATCTGAATATTCTTTTTCGCATTATGAGTAGTAAGGGAACTGTCCTTATTCTACTCTGGGCCAATTATTAGAGCTGTTGCCATGGGCATGGAGTTTCTATTTGCAGAACTGGAGGTTTAGGATTTCTGTTTGGGTTCTATCCCATTCTGTATGGTTTGGAGTTAATGATAAACCCTGGACCTCATGCCCATATAAGAGGATTGGATGAATGATGCTATCAAATAATTTTAAAAGTAGTTTTACTAGGGGGTTATATTTGTTCAGAGGTTTCTTTGATACATATAGGGCTTTAGAGGTTTTCCTTATGGGAGGTATTTTTCAAAAGGTTTTACATGGATTAGCTGCCCTGAGTCTGTGGCGAACCACCTTCACCATCGTAGACCCGGGGCAGCTAATTGATGGATTTCCCAAATAGCCGCGTGGCAGGAAATCCCCATAGCCACATTCTCAGCTGACTGCTTGGGATTGTGATGATCATAGCACAGGCAAACAGCTGAGTGCTGCCTTCTTACGACTGTGGGGCTAGAGGGGGGGGGGGGGAAGGAGTCACTCCTGTTGCAGTTCCCAGTCTGTCATGACTCAGCTTTAATAGCAGCATACTGGCTGCCTTGTGCTGTAGCTACTATGTGTGCTAGGGGTGGGGGTGAGTGAGACAGAAAGTGAGCCAGCATGTGTCTAAGTGTGTCAAACAATGTGTGTGATTGAGACTGTGTGTAAGTAAGAGAGAGAAAAAATGTGTGAGAGCAAGAGACTGGTGAGGGAGGTGACTGGTGTGTGTATGTAAGAGAGAGAGATTGGTGAGGGAAGTGACTGGTGTATGTGAGAGAAAGAGAGATTGGTCAGGCACATGACTGGTGTGTGTGTGTGAGAAAAAGAGAGATTGATCAAGGAGGTGACTGGTGTGTGTGTGTGTGTGTGAGAGAGAGAGAGAGAGAGATTGATCAGGAAGGTGATATGTGTGTGTGAGAGAAAGAGAGATTGGTCAGGGCGGTGACTGGTGTGTGTGGGAGAGAAAGTGAAATTGGTCAGTGACTGGTATGTGTGTATGTGTGAGAGAGAAAGATGACTGGAGTGTGAGAGGCAGAAAGTTTGTGTGTGTGTATGTGAGACAGATTAGTCATGGGCCCTAAGGAAGAGGAGCGTGAGGACAGAGGTTCAGCAGCCATTGCTGCTTCTGGTATGTGCTATTGACCTACAAGGGAAAGGAGTAGGGGAGTTGCTGGAGTGGATAAGTAAAGGTGGCTTTTTAAGTTTATCTTTCTTGACTGACTGCCATTTTAGTTATTGGGTATTATGTGATGTGTCTGCTGTTTGAAATATTTTATTGGTGTTTAGAGAATTTTTAATAATTTTATAAATTTTTAATGTTTTGAAACAATTATTATGTTTATTATTCTAGTTTTAGAATTATTATTTTATATTATATGAGAAATGTATAAATAGAAATGTGGAGACAAAACCTGAACTGGAAACAGCAAGAAGCCAGACTGAATGTATGAAGTGCAACAATGGAAAAAAAAATTAACTTGATTGTCACTTTAATCTGTATTTGGTGAGGGTCTGTCTGTATTCTGCATATGTGACCCAGGTAACAGTATTCTGCAAGCTTGTAGTTTCTGTGTAGGGATCTATAGCAGCTTGGCTTTTTCTGTTTTCCTAATAGAAGATATATTGGTGTTTAGGGCCTGGTTAAATATTTATAGTGTTGCCTTTTCATAGATAGGGTTGTTACTGTTTGAATGTGTTCCATTATGCAGGTGTAACCTTTTGCACATTAGTTTGTGTACATTATTGCAGATCCTGGGAATCTTTTAGGTGCTATAATTTCTGTTTCCATTTCTTCAGTTTAGCACTGAATGCAGAGTGGCTTTTTTGGGTTTACATTCCAGATTCTGTCTCCATATTTGTAATTTGTGGTCTTTCTGTACTTGGTGAAGGTCGATTCTATGTGTGTGAGCGAGGTGGGGTATTTTACTACAAGTAGGCATTTGTATCAATATTATTTGTTGTGTTTTCTCAATAGGACATATATTGGTAGTAAATTACTGTTTTTTCATAAGGAGGGCTAATGCGCCTGGTAGGAGAGAGTGTTTATGTTGCTGTTACTGCGATGACACCAGCAATATCTTTTTTTGTATGGTAAATTGAACAGGGAATGTCCTAGTTCTGTTCTACACCCATTGTTGGGGGTTCAGGGCGGTTCTAGTAGATACAGAGTATATGTTTACATTTAGCCCCGTAACAATCATGTGTTCAGAGTATCACGCATGTGAGAACCATCTATCAAGTGTGTTCCGACAGAAAAAAAGCTGAGAACCACTGGTCTAGGATATGCTCAACTTCTTGTTTATTTAGGAAGAATATGAACTTGTTTTAGAGATTTTTTGGACTTTTCTGGAAACTCAAAATCTTTGGTTTCTCCGGGGTTACTTGCAAGCCCCATGATTTGCAGTAAGTCTCTAGCAAGTTTAGATTTTCTTGTACATTTTCTGGGGTTGGGGGGGGGGGGGTGTAGAATGACTAGATCATGTGTATATAGGAGGAATTTGATATCTGTGTCATTTAGTTTTAGTCCTAGGATTGAGGATCTCTCTAGTATTATGGTAACGTCATTGATCTACATATTAAGAGGGCGGGGCTCAGTTTATATCCCTGTCTCACTCCTCATGCCTGTCTGAAGCTGTCTGTTTACACATTGTTTATTTTTTACTTTACAGCCGATAGTTGAATATATGGATTGAATTATATCATAGGATCCATAGTTTACAATTGAGACCAGGGTGCCAGATAGAATCAAAGGCTGTAAAGTCATTGAAACATGCAAATATTCTTCCTGAGGGGATGTTTTTTATGTGTAGGGTAAAATGTGAATCCCTCTCCCCCTCCCCCCCCCCCAATCTGTGCCTACTTTTGATGTTTAATAGGAATTTTAGTATTTGCTTGTTGAGGACATTACAGAACAGTTTGCTAATATTACTGTTCACACAGATGCCTCTATAGTTATTTGGGTTAATGGCATCCTCATGTTGGTGTAATTAACCCTTCTGACAATGTCCTAGAGAAATGGCTGGAATGTAGAATCAGGTTTAAAAGTTTTACTAGTACTTCCTAGTTTGGACATTGCTGTGTTTTGTGCATTTCATTTAATATCCTGTCAGGGCCATTTGCTTTTCTGGGCTTACATCTTTGAAATAGGTATTATAACTAGGGTTGCCAACTAGCTCTAGATTTTCAGGACAGGCTAATCTAGTCCTGGTTTTACCCCATTGCTTGCAGGAACTTATAGTTGTGTCTTCCCTATAAAGTTCCCTCAGAAAAGCAAGAGTACAAGTCCCTACATGCAGGGGGTAAAACCAGGACTAGATCAGACTGTCCCGAAAATCTGGAGCCAATTGGTAATCCTAATTATTACCTCTAAGTATCCTCCTGACTCTGGCCACTGCTTTATCACACTGTTTGCTATCTTGAGATCACCTGATACTATCACCACAAGGTCCCTCTCCTGGTCAGTGCACATCAGCTCTTCCTCACCTACTGCATACCACTTCCATTGATTTTTCCACCTCAAGTGCATAACTCTGCACTTTTTGGCATTGAATCTTAATTGCCTAGTATTCGACCATTCCTCAAGCTTTCTTACATCATTTTTCATTCTGTCTTCTCCTTCAGGAGTATCCACTCTATTGCAGAAGTTTGTGTCATCTGCAAAACAGCAACCTTTTCCTTCTAACTCCTGTACAATATCACTGACAAAAATATTGAACAAGCCCTAGGACCACACTCCAATAATCACCTCCTTCTCCTCAGAGTGAATTCCACTCACTATTACCCTTTCTTGTCTATCACTCAACCAGTTTCTAATCCAGGTCACCACCTTGGAAACCATACCCAGGCTGCTCAGTTTATTAAGGAGCCTCTTATGCAGGTGCTACATTTTGCAGCTCTCAGGTAGGCCCTGTGAGCCATGCCACGCACCTGATGCTGCAAGCAGCTATCCCCTCTCTTCTGGCAGGCTGCCATTGCCTCTCCTCTCAGTTGCTCCTCTAGGCACGCACATGCCAGACCACACACAACTTAAAGGACCCACAGTGTGAAGCTGCTCATGGTGCCCATTAATGATGTCATCACTTCAGTCCTATAAAGGGCCTTCCAAGGCTTCCTACCTTCGCCTTAGCAATGGGTCATCTACAATCCTTGTAGAGTGAGTTGCTGCTTCATTCCTGCTCTCCTGCTCCTGCTTCTGATCCAGTTCCTGCCTCGTCTCTCCAGCCCAGCCTGCCTCGTTCCCTTCAGTCCCTGTCTGTCCTTCTCCTCACCCGCCTTGCCTACCCACTGACAGATTTCTGGATGACCTCAGCTTGGACTCTGACCACTCTTGCCTTCTGCCTGCCTCAGACCTCAACCTGAACATCAACCACTCTTATTTGCCACCTGCTTCTGACCCTAGCTCAACTCTGGACCTATGATCTAGCCTCCTGGTAAGAGACTCTCACCTAAGAACTGCTGGCCCCTGGAAACTGAGGGCTCAACCCAAGGGGAATGGGACTGGTATAAGTAAAATTCCTAACCTGTCTCTCTCTCTCTCTCATCCAGGTCCACCAGCTGTCAGTGAAGACCTACAGGGCCCTCCCTGTAGGTTGAGCGAACCTCACCACAGCAACAATAGTCCATGAATCTTACAGCAGAGCTTGCAGGATAGTATCTAAAACATTTCTGAAATCCATGTAAACCACATCTAGCACATGTCCTTGATCTAATACTCTAGTTCCCCAGAAATCAATGATATTCATTTGACATGACTTGGCTGTAGTAAAACCATACAGCCGTGTATCCTGTAATCCAATGGATTGTAAATAGTCCGTTATCCTTTCCATTAATGTTCTCTCCACTGATGTAAGGCTTAACCAGCCTATAGTTTCCAACCTCCTTTTATGAAGAGGGATCACATCTGCCCTTCTCCAGCCTTGCGGGATCATGCTCAAATCCAAAATCTATTGAATAAATCCTTCAATGCCCCCCTCCCTCAGAACATTTCTCATCTCCCTTAGTATCCTCCAGCCCCATATCTCTGTCTACTTCCACTTTGTTTTGCTAGTTGCACACAAACACTTTCCTCTGCAAATGGTGTTGTATCCACCCTGCTTTCATATGCACCCTTGGTAACTATCAGCAGTTCTTCTCCAACCCCTTCTTCAATGAAAACTGAACAGAAGCATTTATTTAACATTTCTGCATCTCTCTCCACACATTGATCATAATCTCCTCTCAGTCTTACAAAACCATTTCTGTCTTTCCTTATTTCACTGACATACCTGAAGAAAGTTGTGTCACTGCTCCCCCCCCCCCCCCCCCCCTGGCTTTCCCTCTGTTGCTATATTTTCTTCTGTTTGCACTTTGCCCATCCTGATTTCTTTTCCTTCTTTTTTCAGCTTTACCAAATATTCTTTCATGTGTTCTTCTTTTTGCGATCCTTTGTATTTTTCAAATACTAATCTTTTGGTGCTTATGTTTTCAGCCACTTCTTTGGAAAATCATACTAATGTTCTTTTCTGCTTACTTTTATTATCTTTCATGATATAATGATCTAGTGCTCTTTACATAGTAACATAACATAGCAATGATGGCAGAAAAAGACCAAAAAGGTCCATCTAGTCTGCCCAGCAAGTTCCCAAGGTAGTAACTGCCACTCCGTGCAGGTTATCCCCATGTTTCTCTTAAGGGTAGTAACTGCCGCTCCATGCTGGTTTAGCTTTTTTATTTATTCCCATCCTCTAGCCTTTAGGGATCCACAGTGTTTATCCCATTCCCCTTTGAAATCCTTCACAGTTTTAGTCTTTACCACTTCCTCCGGAAGGGCATTCCAGGCATCCACCACCCTCTCAGTGAATAAATATTTCCTGACACTGGTTCTAAGTCTTCCTCCCTGGAGTTTCAAATCGTGACCCCTAGTTCTACTAAATTGTTTCCAATGGAAAACGTTTGTTGACGACCATGGATCATTATAACCTTTCAAGTATCCTAAGGTCTGTATCATATCACCCCTGCTCCTCCTCTCCTCCAGGGTATACATATTCAGGTTCCTTAACCTTTCCTCATAAGTCATTCGATGGAGACCACCCATCATTTTGGTCGCCCTTCTCTGAACCGCCTCTATCCCGTCTCTGTCTCCTTTGAGATACGGTCTCCAGAACTGAACACAGTACTCCAGGTGAGACCTCACCAAGGACCTGTACAAGGGGATTATCACTTCCCTTTTCTTACTAGATATTCCTCTGTTTATGCAGCCCATCATTCTTCTGGCTTTGGCTAATGCCGTGTCACGCTGCTTCGTTGACTTCAGGTCGTTAGACACTATCACCCCAAGGTCTCTCTCCTGCTCCGTGCACATCAGCCCTTCACCCCCAATGCATATAATTCTTTTGGATTACAACACCCCAGATGCATGACTCTGCATTTCTTGGCATTGAATCCCAGCTGCCATATGTTCGACCACTCTTCCAGCTTCCTTAAATCCCGTCTCATTCTCTGTACTCCTTCCGGCGTGTCCACTCTGTTGTAGATCTTAGTATCATGTGCAAATAGACAAACTTTACCTTCTAATCCTTCCGCAATGTCACTCACGAAGATGTTGAACAGAACCGGTCCCAACACCGATCTTCAGAGTAGGTTCCAGAGTAGGTTCTTGCTATAGCACCTTTTAGTTCGGTCTACTGTTCTTCCACTTCACCTACCTCCTGCAACCCTGCCTCATTAAAGAACTTACCTATTGTACCAGAGTCAGAATTGTTTAAATTAAGGACTTTTAGCTTATGCCTCTGTACCTTGGCTGTTGCTTTATATCAAACTATAGGGGTAGATTTTAAAGGGTGTGCACGGGCGTACATGTGTGCACGCTACCTGTTGCGCACACATGTATGCCCGATTTTATAACATGCACACGCAGGCATGTTATAAAATCCAGGGTTGGCGTGCGCAAGGGAGTGCACAATTGTGCACCTTGTGCGTGCCGAGTCCATGCCGAGCCATGCAACCTTCCCCCATTCCCTATCCCCACCCCACCTTCCCTCCCCTTCCCCTACCTTCCCCGCCCTTTCCACCTACCTTTTTCTTTTTCTTTTTCTTTTCTTGTTTTAAAACTTACTTCAGCCCTGGGGCTGAAGTAAGTTGTGCACGCGATCCCCCGCACAGCGGCAAATGGCCTCTTTGCTCAGAGCCTCTGACCCCGTCCACACCTCGCCCCCTTCCCACCCCTTTAGTAAAGCCCTGGCACTTACTCGCATCCCGTGGCTTTACATGCGTCGCTGGGCCTTTTGAAAATAGGCCCGGCGCGCATAAGCCCAGTTACGCACGTAAATCCTCCGGATTTACGCGTGTGACCCTTTGAAAATCCGGCCCATACGTCTGATAGTCACCAGTGCTAAGGTAAGTGCTTACCTAGACATTAGAGATATTGTCTCCATTTGTAAATACCAGGTCTAATATCTCCCCTTCCCTCATGGGTCCCATCACTATTTATTTGATAGCTCCTTGAAGAGAGTCCATAGGCCAATAGAGAGTCTCTACTGGTTAGATGTAAGGAGGGATAAAAGAGAATTTGAAAAGAAGCTGGCCGCAGAGGTAAAATTCATAATAAAAATGTTTAAAAATATTTCTAAAGCAGGAAGCCTGTGAAGGAATTTGTTGGACCACTAGATAATCGAGGGGGTTAAAGGGGCACTTAGGAAAGATAAGGCCATCATGGAAACACTAAATGCATTCTTTGCTTCATTGTTTTCTGAAGAGGATGTTGGGAGATACCCATCTTGGAAACTTTATTAAAAGGTGATGATTCAGAAGAACTTAAACAAATCACAGTGAAGCTGGAAGATGTAATAAGGCAGATTGACAAACTAAAGAATAGATGGTATACACTCCAGAATTCCAAAAGAACTGAAAAATGTATTTGTAACCTATCATTAAAACTGTCCATTATAGCTGAAGATTGGTGGGTGGCCTATGTAATCTCGATCTTTAAAAAGGGCTCTAAGGGTGATCCAGGACACTTTAGACTGATAAATCTGACTTCAGTGCTGGGAAAAATCATGGAAACTATTCTAAAGAACAAAATCACACAAATATTAAGACATTGTTTAATTGGACACAGCCAGCATGGATTTACATAAGGGAAATCTTGCCTCAACAGTCTGCTACATGTTATTTGAAGGATTTAATAAACATGTGAATAATGATGAACTGGTGGATATAGTGGATTATCAGAAGGTGTTTGACAAAGTGCCCCATGAGAGACTCCTGAGAAAATTTAAAAAGTCATGAAGTAGGAGGCAATGTCCTATTGTGGACTGCAAACTGGTTAAAAGTTAGGAAACAGACAGCAGGACTAAATGATCAGTTTTTTCAGTGGAGAAAGGTAAAGAGTGGAGTGCCTCAGGGATTTGTACTGGGATTAGTGCTTTTTAATATATTTATAAATGATCTGGAAAGGGGAACAATGAGTGAGATGATAGAATTTATAGATGACCCATAATTATTCTGAGTTGTTAAATAACAAGTGGATTGTGAAAAATTGCAGGACTGGAAGACTGGACATTCAGATGCCAGGTCAAATTTAATGTGGACAAGTGCAAAGTGATGCACATAGGGAAAAGTAAACCACACTGCAGTTACATACTATTAGTGTGAAGGAGTGTATAAGAAACTCCCTCACAACACCTTAAAGGACCAGCCACAGCTATTTGTTCCAGTCCTCTTTAAGTCCCAACCCAGAAAGGGATTCTGGGCTAGGCTGGATCACTGCAGATGAGGGATAAGAGACCAAGGCCCAGAGGGTCGAGGGAGGCCCCTAGAATAGAGAGGAAGCCTTCTTATGAGATAACATGTCCTAACTGATGTTTGAATACTGTCAGACCAGCATGTGAGCAGCATCTGTTTTTCTGTTTTGCTTTCAAAGTAAATAAAAGTGCACGTAAGGAAATAGCCAGAATTTGCCTCCTTTGTTTTCCTGGCTGTTTCCCAAGTGGCTACCACCCAAGTTACCACAAGGAGTTACCACACAGGATAAGGATCTGTGTGTCATAGTGAACAATACTTTGAAATCCTCGGCTTAGTGTGTGGTGGCAGTCAAAAAAGCAAATAGAATGCTAGGAATTATTAGAAAATGAATGGAGAATAAAACAGAGAGTGTCATAATGCCTCTGTATTGCTCCACCTGGAGTACTGTGTGCAGTTCTTGTTGCCGCATCTCAAAAAAGATGTAGTTGCATTGGAAAAGGTACAGAGAAGGTCGAGAAAAATGGTAAATGGGATGGAATGGCTCCCCATGAGGAAAGGCTGAAGACATCAGGGCTGTTCAGTCAGCTGAGGGAGGGATATGATAGAGGTCTATAAAACCATGAGTGGAATAGAATGGGTAAATATAAATCAGTTATTTACTCTTTCAAAAAATGCAAAGACTAGGAGACACTCCATGATGTTAGTAAGTAGCAAATTCAAAACAAACTAGAAAAAATTCTTTTTCACTCAACACTCAATTAAGCTCTGGAATTCCTTGCTGGAGGATGATGTTAAGGCAGCTAGCATAGCTGGGGTTATAAAAGACTTGGACAAGTTCCTGGAGATTTAGGAAATAACCACTACTTATCACTGCATAATAGCAGCACGCAATCTGTTTACCTTTTGGAGTCTTGCCGGGTACGTGTGACCTGGATTGGCCACTGTTGGAACCAAGATGGTGGGCTTGATGGACCCTTGGTCTTACCCAGTATGGGAATTCTTATGTTCTTAACTGAGTCTGCTGGTGGGATACTCCACCTAATATCTGGCAGGTTAACATCTCCTACTAACACCAGTTTCCCCTTCTTAGCCATCTGAAGGATAACTTCAGCCATTTCTGTCTTGTTCCTCCACCTGAGTTGGAAGTCTGTAGAACACCCCAGTGTAAACGGAAGTGCCATCATCTCTTTCTAATACAGCCCAAAGTGCTTCCCCCTTTACCCAAATTCTCTGCATTTCGGTTGTTTTAATATTATTTTGGTCATAAAAGGCTACTCCTCCCTTTTCTTGCCAAACTTTGAAGCCTGGTATTGCTGTATCCCAATCATAGGACTTATTGAACTACAATTCTGAGTTCCCAACAATGTCCAGGTCCTTCTTCACAATGAAGGCTTGCAGATCAGGAATTTTATTGCTTAAGACTAGGAGCATTTGTGCTCCTGTCCTTAAATTTAGTTTTCCTTGGCTTGTCTATACTCTGTATAGCCTCATACTTGCTTCTCTTACAATCCCCGCTACTCGAGAGTAGATTAGTGAGTTTCTCACTTTTGTGATTTTCCCCACAATCTTCACTGTCTTCCATTCATCACCCCTACTCTAGTTTAAACGCCTGGCAACATATGATCTGAATATTTCATGTAAGATCTTTATTCCTTCAACAGTAAGGCTATCATTACAGTAAAGCTTTTATTGTTCCATATATGGCCCCAGCTTCCAATATATCTAAAATCTTCCTTGCACCAGGGTTTGAACCACTCGTTAAAAATGGCCATAAGACTAAGTCTTTCCTCTCTCTTACCATGAACAAACAATACTTCTGAAAATGCTACTGTCCTTGCTCAATGCCTATTCCCTAAAATCTGTAATTCTATGTACTATACCAACTTCATTTATGCCAGGTCATTGGTGTCCAAATGGATAGCAAGATCAATGTCAGAATTCCTTTCTTCTGTGATAGTACTTTCCAAAAAAGCTGTTTATTAAGAATTCACTGCCTGATTCTGAGCATTCCCAGTAGCTCAGGCCTAAGCTTTCTGCCTCACTGGCTAATTTTAAGAGGAATGCGCATGCACCCATGCGGAGATACACTGCAATTTTATATTGTGCGCACAAGTACGCGCGTATCATTTAAAATCCCTCTGCTGCGCACATGTGTGTGCGTAATCTTAAGAGGCGGCTTGAGTAAATGTCCAGCACGTATTTCCTCTAGGGCTTTAGTGGCTTTTACTTGTGCATGCAGGCAGATATTAAAACATGTTCGCGCGAGGGAAAAAACAGTTTTTCCAATTAGTCCACCAGTTTTTGAGGTCTTCTAGACCTCTCTGGTTCTTCATCCTGTAAGCTCCCCACTTGACCCTGAATGTTCACACTCTGTTGAAAGCCCTAAAACTCGAAATCTCTAGACTTGTTTCTCATCGGGACCTGCAGCAAAGTTACGTGGATATCACACGGATGCACGTCATGGTCAGCGTTTTTAAAAATTTTTAAATTCAGAGTTACGCGCCTAAGTCTTAGCACCACCCCAGAACACCCATGCCCCCGCCCATGCCCTGTCTCTTTCCTCTCCCATATTCTTGACACGTGCATGAGTATGTACACACGTACTTTGCAGATTCTTAAAATTTGTGTTGCTCACACGTGGCCCGCATACACGCATTTGTGGCCATTTTTGCACAAGTAACGCTTTTTAAATCTACCTCCCAGGGTTCAGGGATACATAGTTTAAGTCCTGGTTTCAGCATATTTATTTTGATGCTGTTACTTTTCACCACACAGATGCTACTCTGTTTTGGCAGCCCTTCTCTGACTTGTCTTCATGCTGTCTACAGTAAATCCTTCTGGAAGTAAGGCCTCCAAAACTAGACATGGTATTCTAAGGTCTCACCAATGACCATATATCCTCACTATGAATTAATGTGCAATTGCATTATGTTCACGACTTTCTATCATTCCTAACCAAAGAAGACGTCAAATAAATTCTCAAACAAATAAAGATGCAGGCTAGGAATTTATTTGATTGAACCTGTGGAAATGCTATTGAAATGCTTGTAGTCATGGTCAGATGATGTATCCAAAGTAAAATTTACACAATTATCTAGGTTTCCGAAAGCATTATCTTGTCCTTTTATTAAGTCAACCTCTTCATTTTATTTTATATGGCAGTAAATAAAGATCTCCCTGCCCACCTAGTGTACCCACTATCTCTTTTACTGCAAAACCATAGGGGCAGATTTTAAAAGGTATGCGCACGGCGTACATTTGTGTGCACTATCCGGCACACACAAATGTATGCCCGATTTTATAACATGTGCATGCAGCCGCGCACATGTTATAAAATCAGGGGTTGGCACGTGCAAGGGGGTGCACACTAGTGCACCTTGCGCGCGCTGAGCCCTCGGGGAGACCAGCTGGCTTTTCCTGTTCCTTCTGAGGCCGCTCCGAAATCGGACAGGCCTCGGAGGGAACTTCCCTTCCCCACCCCCCACCTTCCCCTCCCTTCCCCTACCTGTCCCACCCCCAGCCCGAAACCCCCCCCCCCCCCCCCGTACCTTTATCTAACAAGTTATGCCTGCCAGAGGCAGGCGTAACTTGCATGCACCAGCTGATCATGGCCGATCATGGATGCAGAGTCAGAGTCCTCAGTCACTATAAAATATTCATTGTACCAGAGATAGGCAACTCCAGTCTTCGAGCACTGCAAACAGGTCTGGTTTGCATGGAATATGCAAATGAATATGCATACAATATATTTGTATACAATGGAAGCAGTCTATGCTTTGTACCACCCTTTCTTGAGTTATTGATAACATTCTTCATTTGTAGGTTGCTTTTTTTTTGTCTTGTTATATTTTTTGTGACCACACCTCTATTTTAAATACGATTGCTTTTAAGAAAAAAACATCCTTACATTGCTTCCATTTAAATGTTTGCCACCATCAGATAGTATTGTAAAATATCTTGGAGTAGAGCTGAGTTCATGTGAGGCTTGTACTATTCCTTGACCCATTATTTTAAATTATGCATGATGCCTGTATTGTCAGTCAACAGTGAAACATTGTTGCAATAATTCTGACCTAATTGAAATACAGTACCTACCACCTTCTCTCTAAAAAGAAAGCTAGGATATTGAATGCTAGGACAAATACCAAGATCTGTATTCATTGCATTTTGCATGACTTGCTGTAAGGCTGCGGTACTAACATTTGTGGTTAACTTTTAGGGTGGAAGATTAGAGAATGAAGGTCAAATTGTAAACTGGAAACTGATTTTGCATGGGACCTCTACACAATTAGAGCATATGAAGCAACCTAGAATATACACGTCTTACAATGCCGTTCAGAATGATAGACGGGGCGTGGAAAAGATGGCCATCTCTTCAGAGGTACAATACTAAATGCTTTTAATAATTTACTTTTGTTTCATTTTCTTGTTTTTAGAAATGGAAAGACTAGTCAAAAGTAAAACAATGCTTATAATCATCGAATGAAGACACCCACTGGATCTATTTGAATTCACATTGAAAGTAATTCAAGGAAAGGATTAACATTAGAGGGACAAGGCTTGCTGTCAAATGAGTCCAAGAGGAATCTTTTAGTTTTCAATATTAGACAACCTTGTCCTGCTTTCTGCAGATCACAGAAAGAAAGATGCCATGTCAAGTAACAGAGAAACATACCATTCATTCAGATCTTCATCCAGACTTTTTTTTCTATTTCAGTAAAGTGTAGTAGTGAATTGCCAACCTATTACAATTTAACCTTAGTCCCACTCTCCCTTTTTCTCTCTTACACTTTTCTCTCTTCTGACCTTCCTCACTTTCCCTTTCTCATCCTGGCAATCAAACCAATAGCAGGTTTTCAGTGGTGGCAGTGATTTCTGCCAGGTAATGTCAGGTCACCAACCTGGAACCTTTCAGAACCACAGCAAATTGCTTCCTTTCCCACGCTGTAACCAGAATGGAGGTTTGAGGCCGCTGCTGGCCCCAACTTGTTTGTTGTTGTTTTTTTTTTTTTTTTTTAAAGAAAATCAGCATTGATTATATCCAAGACAATAAGTCAAACTCTACGAACCAAGGAAACCAAGGTTCAAATCCCATTGCCACTCTTTGAACCTTGAGCAAGTCACTTCACCCTCCATTGCCTCAGGTAATAAACTTAGATTGGGAGCCCTCTGGAGACCAGGAAATACCTGGAGTACCTGAATGTAATCTTATTTAAAGTGGCTGAAAGGCAGAATATACATCGAAATAAATAAAGTGGGTTGGCTCAAGTGGAATCGCAGGATTAAAGAAAAACAAACCTGTTCACTTCAGGGCATCCGTTTCCCTGAATCCACTGTCTGTGCACAATTTTTCCATAACTGTGTGCTGTGTACTTCCTTTGGCTTGGAAGGGAAATAACTTCCTCATACCAAATGTCATTTGAACTTTGGACTTGTTGCGTAAAATACTGTTTGGAAATGGTTTTATGAGTTCCAACTAATCTTTTAAAATTAATTTGTCTCAGTAGCCATGGTGAGTGATTGTTAATAATGATTATGTTGTATATTTTAGGACTATAGCATGCAGGAAACCCTTAGTGAAAACCCAGAGACCACAGAAAGTACCTCCAGCACCAAGAAAACGGATGAAAAAGTAGAGGCGGAGGCCATGCTTCATCTACTGCAAAATGCTTTTAGCAGGAATAAGTCCAAAGATACGGCACCAAAGAGAATCTCCACCGAAAAGTTGGACATTCCATATAAGCATTTCTACCAAGCCCTGGATAAATTAAATAAACAGTCGCAATTAAAGAACTCGGAAGACAATCTATACAGTGACTATGCTGACCTGTTTTATAACAGCAAACCCTACAAGCATAGAGATGATAGACTGTTGCAAACCTTACTGGATATTGTGCAAGAAGAAAGTTAAAACTGAGAATATGCTGCTGAGTTGGAAATATTCATGACCCTAATTCCATTACATTTCATCCTTGATTTGTATTATTTTGACTTCATACAGGTACATAGCAAGTACTGTATGAATAAGGGTGGACAGGCAGACTAAATGTTGTTGTAAAATTTCAAAATAGTCATAAATGCAGACGGTAAGTATTTATAATTGTTAAATTTCAAGTATTTATTAATTTTTTTTTTTTAATGACATGAAAGCACTCACTGTTCAGCTCCTATTTTTTTGTTTTATTTATTAGCACCAAAAATAGAGTCTAGTTGGTTCATATTTTCTTTGAAATTGTTTTTGTGTGGGTGTTTTGATTAGAGAGACCAAAGTCAACCTTAGAAATCTTACTTCATCATACTTCTTTTTAAGTTACATCTGTTCTTATAATTCATGGATTTTTCCAATCAAAATTTTGCCACCTAATACCTCTCTCTTTCTCTCTCTCTCCTTTCTTCCCTCCAAGTATTTGCTTATAATACATCCTTAAAACACTTCCTCCCACCTTTCTTTGGTTCTTTTTTCTTATTATTTTTCCACTCTTCTCATATCTTATGGAAAATGATAACGCTGGAGCGTTATCCTTCTGTAAGAGACAGATTACGTCATTCGGATATTTTGATTCACCTCCATTACCGCCAAACACCAGGCATGTCCACTCCATCTCAGTCTAGCTCCATGCAAACTAACTAATCACTGGCAGAAATAATAAGCAGAATGTGTATCTTGAGGAAATTCCAAACCATTCTAGTTTAACATATGCTACAAGTTTCATTCATCTGAATTCAGTCCTTAGAAATATTGACAGCCATAAGACATTCTCCGACTTCATCAAATGGCCTGGTGGATGTACACTGCTATGTGGAAGAACCAGAGTTCAGTATCCAAACCCGTCTTTTGCTCCTTGGGCCATCTGGGGATGGGAATGCTGCAGAGACTGCACTCACAGCCACTGGGGAGGGACGGGGAGGAAGAGGGAGTTGACACCATTACACAATGTTATGGAGTAGAGGAGTAACAAAGGGTGTCATATTCTATCACTGGTTTGATTGCAAAGTTAGCTAGATAAACTTATCTGTCTACCTTTGGTGGGATATTCATTGGTGCAGCCTCACTTCTGAATATAGCCAGCTATCTTACCAATAGCCAGATAACTTTCTCCAGCTAACTTTAGGACAGCTCTTTGGCACAATCAAAGTTAGTTGGATAAATAATTCTGCTAACTCTGAATATCGTAGTTAGCTGGATAACTTAGCCAGCTAAAGTAACTCCTCCCAGAAATGCCCCCAGAACATCCTTTATTATCTGGCTAAATTGTAGCCAAATAAGATATCTAGCTAAGGTTCAGCTGGATAAGTGCCCAAAATTTTCAAAAGTCAGCATTTAGCTGGACAACTTGTGAGTTATCAGGCTAAGTGTCACCAAATATTAGAGATGTGAATCGTGTCCTCGATCGTCTTAACGATCGATTTCGGCTGGGAGGGGGAGGGAATCGTATTGTTGCCGTTTGGGGGGGTAAAATATCGTGAAAAATCGTAAAATCGTGAGCCGGCACATTAAAACCCCCTAAAACCCACCCCCGACCCTTTAAATTAAATCTCCCACCCTCCCGAACCCCCCCCAAATGACTTAAATAACCTGGGTGTCCAGCGGCGGTCCGGAACGGCAGCGGTCCGGAACGGGCTCCTGCTATTGAATCTTGTTGTCTTCAGCCGGCGCCATTTTCCAAAATGGCGCCGAAAAATGGCGGCGGCCATAGAACAACACGATTCCACGGCAGGAGGTCCTTCCGGACCCCCGCTGGACTTTTGGCAAGTCTTGTGGGGTCAGGAGCCCCCCCCCAAGCTGGCCAAAAGTTCCTGGAGGTCCAGCGGGGGTCAGGGAGCGATTTTCCCGCCGCGAATCGTTTTCCGTACGGAAAATGGCGCCGGCAGGAGATCGACTGCAGGAGGTCGTTCAGCGAGGGTTCCGGCGCCTCGCTGAACGACCTCCTGCAGTCGATCTCCTGCCGGCGCCATTTTCCGTACGGAAAACGATTCGCGGCGGGAAATCGCTCCCTGACCCCCGCTGGACCTCCAGGAACTTTTGGCCAGCTTGGGGGGGCCTCCTGACCCCCACAAGACTTGCCAAAAGTCCAGCGGGGGTCCGGAAGGACCTCCTGCCGTGGAATCATGTTGTTCTATGGCCGCCGCCATTTTTCGGCGCCATTTTGGAAAATGGCGCCGGCTGAAGACAACAAGATTCAATAGCAGGAGCCCGTTCCGGACCGCTGCCGTTCCGGACCGCCGCTGGACACCCAGGTTATTTAAGTCATTTGGGGGGGGGTTCGGGAGGGTGGGAGATTTAATTTAAAGGGTCGGGGGTGGGTTTTAGGGGGTTTTAGTGTGCCGGCTCACGATTCTAACGATTTATAACGATAAATCGTTAGAATCTCTATTGTATTGTGTTCCATAACGGTTTAAGACGATATTAAAATTATCGGACGATAATTTTAATCATCGAAAAACGATTCACATCCCTACCAAATATGGACCGCCTAGTTGTTAGAGAGGAAGGCTGAGAACCAGGGAAGCTAGGGTTCAAATTCTGCTGATGCTTTTTGTGAGTTTGGGCAAATCTCTACACCCACCATTGCCTCAGGTACAAACTTCTCATAGACATAAAATCAGAGAAAGCATTTAGAGGTCTGTATTCAGTCATAGTGGGGCAGATTTTAAAAGGGTTACGCGTGTAATATACGTGCGTAACCCTCTTAAAAGCCTCCTGTGCAAGCCAAGCCTATTTTGCATAGGCTCGGTGACGCACCAAGCCCCGGGACACGCGTATGTCCCGGAGCTTGATAAAATGGGTGGGGAGTGGGCGGGGCAGGAGTCTCCAAGCTCAGCAGCCATTTCCCACTGTGCCCGGGATCGCGGGCCGGCCGTCGCCAGCGCACGCAACCTATGTCTGCCCGGAGGCAGGTGCAACTTAAAAATTAAAGGTAGGGGGAGGGTTTAGGTAGGGCTGGGGGGCGGGTTAGGTAGGGGAAAGGAGGTAAAGGTGGGGGGGTGGAAGGAAAGTTCCCTCCGGGGCCGCTCTGATTTCGGAGCGACCTAGGAAGGAATGGAGGAAGGCTGCGCGGCTTGACGTGCGCAAGTTGCACAATTGTGCACACCCTTGCGCGCGCCGACCCTGGATTTTATAACATGCGCGCGACTTCGTGCACATGTTATAAAATCGGGTGTAGATTTATGCCAGCCAGGTTGCACGCACAAATCTACGCCCGCGTGTATTTTTTAAAATCTGGCCCAGTCTGAATAGCAAAGTTAGCCGGATTAACTTATCTGGCTAACTTTGGAGGTATATTCAATAGTGCAATCACACTATTGAATATAGCCAGCTATCTTAGGGGGTCATTTTCTAAGGCTTATCGCATGCGAAAAGTCCATTTTCACGTGTGATAGCATGCCGGGGGCGGAGTCGGGGCGACGAGGGGAGGAGTCGGGGCAGCGAGGAGGCAGACACAGCGATGTCTTTGCTGGCAGCGATAAGGTAAGCTACGTTATCGTCGCCAGTAGCGAACCCAATAGCACCACCTTTCATGATGGTATAATTGGGTGCGAAAGCCGGCAGCGAAAACACCGCAGTGGTGTGAATGCTGCCGGCTTTCACAGGCCCGCCCCCCTGCCCCCGTTACCACTGGATTCACCATTCTGCGATAGAATGGTGAATCCAGGCCTTAATTATTAGTTGGATAACTATAGCTGGCTAACTTTAGGACAACTCTTTGACTTGACCAGACTTTGCCGGCTAAACCATCTGACTTTCAACTCCTCCCAGTTATGCCCCTGGATTGCCCCTAACTTATCCGGCTTAATTCTAGCCACCTAACATATTAAATGGCTAGAATTTAACTGGACAAGGGCTGAATATAGCTAGGTAAGCATTATAGATGGATAAATACTATGTTATCCATCTAAATGGCTTTTGAATATGGACCCTTTGGTAAATAGGCCCCCAAGATTGTAAGCACTCTGGGCAGAGAAACACCTACTCTACCTGAATGTAACTTGCCTTCAGCTACCAATGATGTGATGTGAGCTACATAAATAAGTAAAATAACAGAAGCCAGACTCCGGGATTTGCACAGTAGGTTGCGGAAGAAGCTGCAATCTGTAGCCACTTGGCCAAGAATTGTTGTTGCAGTGGTTGAGGTTATCGAGAGTGTCACAGGTTCATGCCAGCGGCCACTCCCCCAGTCAGAATTTGGCTGGAATTCTCTAGTTACATAAGAAACTGACCACTAGTTAAGCCTCTGGGGGGTGCTTTTCCATGGTCCCGCGGCTTCACTCCTCCTTGTAGCTGTCCTGGTTCCACCCTTGGAGTCTCCCCAAGCCAGGTACTCCAGTCTCTTTTGCTTATACTTTACCCCATTCCTTTTAGGGTATCACAACCAAGGGTTCAAATCCTTTGACCTCAGTTGTTGAGCTGGGCTTAAGCACACATAGTCCTAGGTTATCCCAGTAGTTTAAAGTCTCTATAGCTTTACTTTATCAAACCATAACAGCCTCAAACTCATATGCTGTTCACAGTTGCTTCCTGCCCTAGTGCCACCTCCCACCGTTGTCTGCGGCCAGGGTTTGTGCTTCCTCTTTCACTATGGCTGCAAATGTATCCACCCCCATGGCAGTGTTCACTTAAATCTTCATCTGGTTCTAGAAGAGCTCCTTCCTATTTCTGCCCCATCCCTCCTTCAGGAAAGCTCTTACCCTTTTCTCATCATATCCAGGCTCCCTTGTCCTCTCAACAGGGCAAAGCCTGGGAAGTTTTTCCCCCTTTAGAATCCCTGTGCCTTTTGGGATTTGGATTCACCTTCTATTCTGATTTCTTTTACGTGGTGGATCTCCTTCCCAGGTTTTCCTTACAGCCTGCCTTCTTGTATTCACTAGGGGGTAGATTTTAAATCCTACGCGCGGGCGTCCATGTGTGCGCGCTACCCGGCGAGCGCACATGGACGCCCGGTTTTATAACATGCGCGCGCAGGTGCGCGCATGTTATAAAACCGGGGGTCAGCGCACGCAAGGGGGTGCACACTAGTGCATCTGGTGCGTGCCGATGCCCGCGGCCTTCCCCCGTTCCCACCCAGGCTGCTCCGATTTCAAAGTGGCCTCAGAGGGAACTTCCTAACCTAAGCTCCCTTCCCCTAACCCTCCCGCCCCCTAGCCCTATCCTAAACCCCCCCCCCCCCAACCTTTATTTTACCTCTTGCGCCTGCCTCTGGCATTTGCAGCTGTGTTGGAGGCCTCTGGTCCCACCCTGCCCCCCAGTCCCGGGGCTTTACGCGCATCACCGGGCCTTTCTAAAATAGGCCCGGAGCGTGTAACCCCACCTACGTGTGTAAATCCGGGCCTAGGGGAATATAATGCCCATCACAATAGGTTGAAGATTATATAAAAATGAGGAAAGATTTCATGCACTTGCAAGTGAGGGATCATGGCAGCAAAGACAATTTTAATTAAATTGCAAGTCCAAAGGAGCAGTAGGGATGTGTGTTTGTTTGAAATGAAAAAGGAAATGTTAGTGAATTGTTTCAATTCATTTAAAAAACAAAAAAACCAAATGAAATTTCATTTGTTTAATTTAAAAAAAAAATGCTGCCACCACTGCAAAAAAACCCCAAAACCCAAAACAACAAAACAAATACCTCCTGGATTCTCCTCATTTTCCTCCAATTATGTCTCATCTCTCCCCCCCCCTCCTCGGACACTCTTACCTTCTTCTTTTTTCACAGGGCAAGAGCAATGATTGGTCACTCCTGCCCTTTGGGTACAGGCAGACTGAGGCTGGCATCATAATTGATTTCTGCCATAGGACTAATGAAACTTGGCCACCATATCTGTGACCGAGAGTTGTATGTGGTGTGTGTGAGAGACATGAGTGACATCTGTGTACATCACCAAGTGTGCTTGGAGTTGTTTGTAGGTAACAGTACAATATCATGCTCTCTGTAGTTTGTGTAGGTGAATTCATTCATGCTAATACGTCACTGCATCAGGTCACTACGGTACGTGCCTTTTGCTAACCACATAGACTTACAACTCTCTGGTTCCAGGGAACGCTCATTAGTAGCTCAGAGTTATGTATGGGTTAAAGGCTTTGCAGAGTGCAGAGTGCAAGTGTCAGCGAGTGAAATATGAAAGAATGAGAGTGTAAGACAGGATGCAAAACTATGACAGGGACGTTTAACATATGATATGAGAAGGTGCAGTGAATATTATTATTGGCTAATGTAGGCCCAAGCTAGGGATGAGATCCCCATTGGGAAAAGCGGTACTGTCACTGCAAATGCAGCTTCTGCAAACAAAATCTTTATCTTTAAGATAAGGGAAGGGCCCTAAAATCTATCTAAAAAAATTGTTAGTGATGTGTTTTGTGCTAGAGCAGAAGAAGGGTTGTCCCTGCTTTTCCTATTTTTAGATAAGCACAAAGTTCTGTAGAGAACAATGGGAACAGCATGACTGTGGCAGACAGTGCTCGGGTCTGGATTTATACCAGCCCGAAACAGGAGGATTATACTGTACATTTAGGGCTGAAGGATGTGGAAGAGGTATGCATTAGGGTGGATACATCTTTGAGGGATACATGTGGCTGGGGTGAAAGGCATCAAGGGAGGCCCTAGGGTATCTCCTCTCCCTCCTCGCTCAGAGAATAGCTTGTTTCTTCCCTGCCCAAACCCCAGCACCATCACGCCATTGATTCATCTACCAGGTCAAAAGGGAATTGGGGTGAATCCGAACCCATAAATGCTTGTTTCCACATGATATTTCCTTTTATGTTAAAATATTCCATTTGAAAACTTCTTAGAATTCTAGCTTTTTTCATTCCTTGCATTCATTCCTGTAGTTCATTCTAGTCAATTACCGAAACAGAATTCCTTTAGGAGGTGAAAGTTCTGTCTTCCTCTGAGAAGTGCTATTTACTGCCAAATTAGGTAACTCTCATTCTTAATGGAATGATTTGGTTTCACAGAATGTATTTGTGCCAAAGATACATTTTATTCTAACTTTTTAATTCTATTAGTAATCTGTTAATGTTTCAGCAGTTTCCCAATGGAAGTTTATTCTATAAAAACTGTATAGAAGTTGTACGGCAATGTATTGTTCTCCTGGATCACTACTTCTATAGGTAAAGGAGTGAAGTATGATTATAGTAACCGGTACTATTAATGGTATAAAAATGTTGTTCTAAAGTTTGTGACATTGTGTAGCTAATCAAGTTGCTGGATGAGCTGAACATCACATATTTCATCCTTCTGAATATACCATGCCACACAATGAAACAATTCCATAACAAACGTGGGAGGCTGCAGATTTATTTTAAATTATAAGATAATCAACAATGCTCAGTTATAATCCAAGAAGCCTGACGGGCTGCAACACAAGATGTTAATCTTCCAGATATGCCGCATCTCACTGACTACCTGCTCAGAAGGTTTGCTGCTTCTTTTTGCAAGAAAAAAATTGATTTTGTATGTTGTTGTTTATAATAGCATTAATCTACTTTAGATGGGTGATTTACTCTCAGTTAATACTTTGCCTAGATTAAGGAATTCATGGCTGGAAAATGTGCCAAAGGCAGTTAGTGTAGCTGGGTTTAAAAAAAGTTTGGGCAAGTTCCTGGAGGAAAAGTCCATGAACTGTTATGAACCAGGTAGACTTGGCGAAAGCCACTGCTTATCGCTGGGATGTAAAAAATGGATTCTTTCTGCTTTCTTGGATCTTGCCAGGCACTTGTAACCTGGACTGGACACTCCTTTGGTATGACCAGAATAGCGGCTCTTATATTCTTATAAGGCTTCCCAGAATGTATTTATGTATTTATTTTATTCATCTTAAGCCTTTATCACTTACAGACAGGTGACTAACTGCCAATAGATACCCTGCCCATTTGGTATGAATGTTTACAAATATGAGACAAGCAAAGAAAAAACCCTCAAGGAGTTTTCTGATGCATTCCTCAGTCTTCTGAGGATCCCAGTAACTAAGATCTGCAGCCAGCAATGATGTCTGCAATAAAAAGGTCTTTTTTTTTTCCTGTGCAATTGCAGGCATTTTACATTTACAGGAAACTGCATGACTTTTAGAAAAACATATTACAAGGCTGGGGTTGGGGGTGGGAGGAGAAGCATCCTGCTGCTTATGAAACCATTCTCGAAAGTTTCCCCTCACTCCTCCCCACTAGCCTCCTTCTCTCTATGGCTTTGTGGCAGTTCACCAGCTCCTAATGCGTGTTGAAGGCTGAAAGAGGGACATCTCAGGAGTTTCCCAATTTTGTTTACAAGCATGTTAAGAAAAGGGGGATCAAGGCAGCATAACAGCTATAGGGGGAAGCAAGGAAGGTGATGCATTCCAACATTTAGGAGTGGAATCAGACTGTGGGGGGCCCAGCAGGACACTGTAATCCATGTTGAAGTCTGTGCAGGAAATATGCAGCCTCTCATGGTTTCTTCAAGTTAATTTTACCATCTAGAGGCTAATAAAAGGCTAGAATCCACAGACTGTGGCATTTCTTCCTAATGAGTTTCAAAAAAGTTTTCCATTTTAAGAGGCAGTACTCATCTTCAACCAGAGCCTAAAGCACTTGATTATCTTATTGAGGTTATCTAAGATAAACAAGAGAGATGTTGACTCAAGATCAAACATTCAGACAAAAGGTCTGCCACATGAATGTTTCCAACCCAGAAAGTATACTTCAGAGGCTTATAGTTCCTTTATTGTTAGTCTTGGTGACATTGTGTATTTTGTGAACACGCAAGGAAAAAAGAATATACAAATTTTATCTGAGAATTTTAAACTCTATTTTCTTTACAGGTATTTATAACATGTCAACATGTTTACCTAACAGCTCCAAATTTTGAAGGTACAATAAATTATATGAAAGTATCAAACATTTCTAGACAAAGAGACCGTTTCATCCCATAGTATATTTTTAATAGGCATGTTTCAGTACAACAACAAAATGTATGTGATGTGATGTGACAAGTAACTGCCGTTGTCTAATGAGCATAATACAGTCCATTAGCAGAGTCCCGAGTGTGTGGTCTTAACGTTTTTAAAGAAAACAAACAACAGCAGTCAGTGGATAATAATCCTGCAAAATGAGAAACTAATCATCTTGGCAATAGGAAAGAGGAGGAGAATAGCTAAATGAATATAAAGGATTAAGGTTAAGGTAAGAGAAAGGAAAATGGAAATTATAATTAATAGTTTCTTTTTACTGGCCCAGAAGATTCCTTCTGTTCCTATGAACTTCCATTCAGACAGAACTGGTGGTCAGTGGGCTACAGCATTATGAGCCTTCAATTGCAACTGCCCTGGTTTTTCCTTTACTTTAATAATCCACCCAGCTCAGTCACTGAAGCAGCAGTCCTTGATCAGGGGGCCACTGACTGCAGCTATCTCTGAAACTTGGTCTGTGTGCATTCTAAGGACAGTTGGTAAGTGCTACCGATGCACTATGACTGAGACTCTTTGCTCTCCGCGGGCTGTGAATACACCTGAGGGGGCAGAAGACAGGTCCCCTGAATTGAACCTGGCCTCTTCTGCCAAACAAACCAGCTGTCCCCTCAATCAGGCTTGGTGCCGAAGGGACAAGCAATGGAGACATGGTGATATCAGCATGCAAAATGTATGCAGACCAGATAGAAATGGTGGTGGCATGGCATTTTATATTAAGAATTCTATAGAGTCAAGTAGAATACAAATTCTGCAGAAACAAACTGCACCTTGGAATCCCTATATATAGAAATTTCATGCATGAGAGAAAAAGAGTATAAAAGTGGGGGTTTATTATCATATACCTGACCAGGATGATGAAATAGACTATGAAATGCTAACAGATACTAAAAGTGAAAACACAATAATATTGAGGGATTCCAATTACCCCAATATTGAATGAGTGAATATCTCATCAGTGAATATCAGGGAGGTTAAGTTTCTAGGTGCCATAAATGTTTCATGGAGCAGCTGGTCCTGAGAGTTACATCAGATCTATGTCTCAGTGGATGCAGGATCTAGTGCAAGAGGAAATAGTGGTGTAGTTGCTGACAACAGTGATCACAGCACAATAAAATATGACATAATCATTGGAGTGAAAATAATACTACTACAATATTAGTATTTAGCTTTTAAAACATAGCATTTAAAACAGCCAGAAGACTGGAGGTGGCCAATATGAAACCAATTTTTAAAAAGGGTTCCAAGGATGAGCCAGGAAACCATAGATCAGTGAGCCTGAATTCAGTACCAGGCAAAATGATTGAAACTATTCTTAAAAACAAAATTATTGACTATATAAATAGACATGGTTTAATGGGGAAGAGTCAATATAGTTGATACAAATGGACGTTTTGCTTTACAAATTTATTAAAACATTTTTGAGGGGGTAAATAAACATGCAGATGGTGGTGAACCGGTTGATGTAGTGTATTTGATTTTCAGAAGATATCTGAAAAAGTTCCTTACGAGAGATTCTCAGGAAATTGGGAAGTCAAGGGATTGGAGTCAGTGTCGTATTGGGGATTAACTGGATAAAAGGCAGGAAACAGAGGGTAGGATTAAATGGTCAGTTTTTCAAATGGATAAAGATTGTTAGTGGAGTCCCCCAGGGGTCTGTATTGGGACCTGTGCCATTTAGCATATTTATAAATGATCTGGATGAATGACATACGAAGGAGGTTACCAAATCTGCAGATGACACAAAATTTTTTTGAGTCATTAAAATGGCAACAGCTTATGAAGAATTGCAGAAAGTACTTGTGAGACTAGGAGAATGGCAGATGCAATTTAATATGGACAAGTGCAAAGTATTTCATATAGGGTAAAATAATCCCAACTACAAGTACATGATGCTGGGTTCCATGTTTGGAATCTTTACCCAGGAAAAAGACCTCAGAATACTTGTGGATAATATTTTTAAATCTTCAGTTCAGTGTGTGGTGTTGATAAAACAAGGCAAATAGAATGGTAGGAATTATTTGGAAAGGAATAGAGAACAAAATCTAGAATATCATAAATTGCAATTGCTTGTATAGCTCCATGGTACAACCACATCTTGAGTATTGTGTGCAGTTCTGCTTGTCCCATCTCGAAAAAGACATAGCAGACATGGAAAAGGTACAGAGAAGGGTGACAAAAATTATAAAGGAGATGGAAAAACTTCCTTATCGAGAAGGGTTAAACAAATAAGGGTTCTTAAGCTTGGAAAAGAGATGACAGAGGGGATATGATTAAAATTTATAAAATAATGAGTGGTGTGGAATGGGTAAATAAGGACAGGTTATTTACCATTTCAACAACACTAGGACTAGGGGTACACGCTTCAACATTAGCAACCGGCATATTTAAAACAAATCACAGGTATTATTTTTTCACTCAGCAATCAATCAAGCTATGGAATCTATTACGGAGAACATGATAAAGGCAACTAACAGAGGCCTAGATTCATCAGTCTGCTATAAATATAGAAGAATGATGAACCGCGGCCAGAAAAGGAGTGGGGGGGGGGGGGGGGGGGGGGGGGACGACGATAGTGTACAGTCGCACCGCACACTATCACCCCTATAGAGCCACAGGAAAAGGTGGTGTTATTTCCCTTGGTGCTTCCTGCGATAATGTGTAAAACATTATTGCCCACAGTGCTACTGAGTCCTAACACTACTCAAACCCTGCCCACACTCCTCCCCTTCCCCTAATTAGCATTTTACCACCATGATAACGGCCCATTGCATAATATAGAATGACCCTGATAGTGGGGTACAAAAGAGGATTGGATAAGTTTCTGAAGTAAAAGTCCATAACCATTTATTAGCCAGGTAGACATGGGAAAGCCAGCGCTTATCTTTGGAAGTGAAATATAAGAAATAGATCAACTATTGGGGATCCCCTAGGTACTTGTGACCTGGACTGGCCATTGTCGGAGACAGAATCCTGGGCTCGATGGAACATAGTCTGACCTAGCATGGGACTTCTTTTGTTCTTAAGACTATAATAAAATGAGAAAATTAGTTAGAAGAACACTAAAAAGAGCAGTTACAAGAGTTAAAAGACTTCAAGTCAAATACCAGCTTTGAAGCCCTGACGAAATGTATTCCATAAGTTCAAAAGAAGGACATCTGCCAGCACAGACAAATGGTGCTGTGAAAGAGGCTATTAAAGTAAAAAAAGCATCCTTTGAGAAACTGAAAAGCACGACCTGATGAGGAAAATAGAAAAGCACATGAGCACTGGCAAATTGCATATAAAACATTAATAAGGCAGGCCAAGAGTGAATTTTAGCAGAGACTTTGCCAAAAAGGATGTTGAAGAAATATCCACGCTGGAACTATTCTGTGTAGGTGAAGGATCAGAAGAACTGAAACAAACATGTAACATATAGCATAATATAGAACATAAAGTACAGCGTAAATTAAAACAAAACTCATAGGGTTTGATTTTCAAAAGGATTTATGCGCATAAATCATAGTTTTATGAGCATGAATGGGTTTTTGAAAATTGCCCATAGGTTGTGCATGGTAAAATACACAAAGAAGTGATTCCATGCTTATATTTACACAGGGATGGATTGCAGGAAAATATCAGCCCATGGAATTTTTTTTTTTTTAAACTGGTCCATGGGGTATCTGACTCCCTCACATACTTTCCTTGCAGCTTATACTTCAACAGCTGACCCTTTAGAAAGACATCATGTGACTTGGAGCCTACGGTAGCAGAACTGAGCCAAAAATCTCCAAAATAACATTTTACATTTTTCCTAAATAAGGTGTAGAGGACACCCTTGAGCAAGGATGAGCAAAGAGAGCTGTAGTCCCCCTTCCATCCATCCAATTGATTGGGTCCCCCCGCGAGTTTGGTTACATCTCTTATATATAGATAAATATCCTGGTATAGTGTTAAAGTCTCTTGTCAACCAATCAGCTCTTGAACCAATTGCCAAGTAATGAACCACACTGCCAACCAGTGTCGGGCACACACACACACACTTACGTGCTCAGCTACTCAGACATATTTTCAGATTGAGGAAACTTTATTGGCACATACGCACTGACACACATTCCTTCAGTGTGTGGATGTCTCTCACAGACCCACGCTCTTGCTCTCAGACACAAAGACACACCCACACAAGAGAGAGAGTATGCATCTTTGTGTCAGAGAGACACATATACACTCACACAGTCTTTCTCTCAGACATATGCTATTGTGGTACTGCTCCTCATGCTCATACACAGGTCGATACTCTAAGGCCGCGGTAGAAAGAGTGCGGTAGTGCCGGGCGCACCCTTGTTCCCCACACGCACAGCTCTCTTCACATACCGCTCAATACTCTATTCAAATTGCTTACAAATGCAAGCCGCGTCCAACCCGTGCTCAACGCGCGTCCATGAAACGAAACCCCTTTTACTGTATAGGCGGTGTATTCAGCGCCTATACAGTATCTGGGGTGCGCTGGTACCTGTCATTTCAAATGTCATTTCAAGTGACATTTGAAATGACAGGTACCAGGAAGTGGATGGTTCCCCCCCTCCCGAAGCAAGGCGCAGTGAGTGTCCCCCCGCCCCAGCATTGCCACATCACTATCAGGTCGATACAGTAAGGTCGAGGTAGAAACAGTGAGGTAGTGTCAGGCGCACCCTTCCTCCCTGCACGCACAGTTCTCTTCACTAACTCCCCGATACTCTCCTCTAATCGCATGCAAATGCATGCCGCGGCTTTAAAGCGGTAGGGAAGGGTTATGCCCGCGTAACCCATTTTACTGTATAGGCGCTTAATACAGCGCCTATACAGTAACCTGGGTGCGCTGGTACCTGTCATTTCAAATGACATTTGAAATGACAGGCACCAGGAAGTGTAAAAATCAAAATTTTTAAATACCTGTCGGAGGGCCGCGTGGGTCCAGGCGGCCGGCGGGATCCGGGGGGCCGGTGGTCGCGTGTTAAATCTAGGCCGCGGGCGGGTGGGCGCCTGTTCCGGGCGGCGGGTGGACGCGCGTTAGTTTCAGACGGCCGCGTGGGTCCAGGCGGCCGGCGGCGGCGGGAGCCGGGTGGTCGCGTGTTAAATCTAGGCCGTGGGCGGGGGGACACGCGTTAGTTCGAGACGGCCGGCGGGCGGCAGGTGGTCGCGTGTAAAATCTAGGCCGGGTCCGCACAGGCGCGCATTCATTCACTGCCGGTGGGGGCTGCCAGCCCCCACCGGCATTGAATGAATGCGCGCCTGTGCGACCCCTGCGATTCGGCGCTCAAGGCGTGACGTCACGGCATGTGACTGCCTTAAGCGCCGAATCGCAGGGGTCGCACAGGCGCGCATTCATTCATCCAGGCGGAGGAGCCGGTGGTGAAAGCAGCCGGCTCCTCCGCCTGGATGAATGAATGAATGTGCGCCTGGCGCGCATTCATTCATCCAGGCGGAGTAGCCGGTGGCGAAAGCAGCCGGCTCCTCCGCCTGGATGAATGAATTCATTCACTGCCGGTGGGGGCTGCCTCTCCGGCAGCCCCCACCGGCAGTGAATGAATGCGCGCCTGTGCGGACCCGGCCTAGATTTAACACGCGACCACCCGCCGCCCGCCGGCCGTCTCGAACTAATGCGTGTCCCCCCGCCGCCGCTGCCTGGAACAGGCGCCCACCCGCCCGCGGCCTAGATTTAACACGCGACCACCCGGCTCCCGCCGCCGCCGGCCGCCTGGACCCACGCGGCCCTCCGACAGGTATTTAAAAATTTTTATTTTTTCTTCTGACAGGTTTTATGTGTCCCACATCATTACATTTTCTCGATCATCTCTGTATCGCTTTTTTTTTAAATTGTGTTTTATTGTTTTGAGTATCTTAAGCGGTGTCGATGGATTTGTTACTAGACTCACAGTCCTAACTCCTACTAGGGGGAGGCGGTAAACTAACACGTTACGGCCGCGGCAAAACAGTGCGTTACTAATGAGAGAACCTGAGTGCCCATTACGGTATCGGAGGGGAATAGCTAATTCCTTCATTATACAGCTAATTCGTTCATTTACATGCCGGGTGCGGGAAGGGTTACGCGTCTGTTTTAAGAAGCGCTACGGACGCGCAAAACTGGAGACTGTATCGCTGGTTTGCCTTACGCGTCCGAATTGTGCGCAGCGAGCTCGTTACAGACGAGAAATCTTCAACTGAACTTTACTGTATCGAGCTGTATGTAAAGTTCTTGCTTCCTGCCAGCCCTTCCCCAGCCTGCAGCAGTCCCATCACTTTCCCATTCACGACCCTTCTCAGCACCCCCACTCTTCAGGAGACCCGCAGGTTCCACAGCCAGCAGCCCCTCTCAGAGCTCAGCCCAGTCACCTCTCAGTAACCCTCACCAGCACTGCACATGCATGTCCTCCTGACTCACCCCCTTCCTTTCTGTGCCTGTAGCTTACCTAGACTTCTCCGCTGCCCCCACCCCACCAGCAGATTCCCATTGGCTGTGCTCTACACTGCTGCTTGTATGGTTCCCCAGGCTACTACTCTGCATACCTACTCTTGGAGAGGGGGGGGGGGGGGGGGGAGAACGGACCAGAGGTGATCCATGCTTTTCCCTGGACTTTAAAAAAAAAAAAAGAAAATGAAGCCCTGGCTGAAAGTGGGGAGAGTCAGTGATCTCCAGCAGCACAGATCCAGATGGAACCTTGCTTTCCCATGTGGAGCCAGCAAAGCCAGGACCGGTGCAAGAGTATTAGGAACCAGAGGCGAGTCTGACAGCCTTGCATTCCTCTGTCTCCCTTAGCCTTGCAATCTCCAAAAACAATTAAAAATTATGTATTTATAATAGATTTTACAAGAAATTCAAAGTATAGTCTTCTGAGGTAAAAACACTAAAAAATATGTGTTTATTAAACTTATGACCATTGCTTTGGTGCCAACCAGAAAACCTTGCAAAAACAAAAATGACTGCTGGAACCCATATGGTATTAGGCCTATTGTAACGCCTGTTGGACTTGGGCATTGCCCTCAGAAAGTCATGAGTAAAAGTCCTATATGAAAACAGCACAAACCGCCAGCACTCAAACTGTTACAACCCTACCTATGAAAAGGCAACACTTCAAATATGACACCAGGCCCTAAAACACCTATACACCTCCTATTAAGAAAAAGAACAAGCCAGGCTGCTTAGATCCCTACACAGAAACTACACAGTAGTAGAATACCTCACTTCGGCCACACATGCAGAACACAAACAGATCCTCACCAAATACAGAATAAGAGGACCATAAAATATAAACAGAAATGTGCAAAAACTGAACTGGAAATCACAATCAGGCCTATGCAATACAGTGCACTCAGTCGAGCGTATCGGTTAACCTGTGGATGTGCACCCACAACTCTTATGCTACAAGAAGATTAGTGCATCCAAAACACGCGTCCAAGCCCCCCATGAAGCTAATAGCATTCATCACATGTAAATTCATGTTGATGAGGCTGTTAGCTACTCTCCCCTGATGCAAAAAAAATAAATGTGTGCACATTTTTACTTTCCAAAATTAACGCCTGTCGTGGAGCAGGCGTTCATTTTTGAGCAGCCCAAAAAAGCAGAAAATACTGCTTTTCTGTTCTTCATTAAGTGATATTAAGTCGAAGAACAAAACAGAGGATAATGTTTAAAAAAAAAAAAAAATAAGTGTGCCGCGGTCAGTTTAGGAAAAGGAACGCTCAATTAATGAGCATCCATTTTCCTAACCCGTGGCTGTGCACAGGTTAGGAAAATGGATGCTCGTAAAATTGAGTCTCTGTTTTCCTAACCTGCTGCGTTCCACCTCTCCTAGGCGCCAGCTGCCGAGGAGGTGCTAGGGCTGCATAATTTCCCTTAGTGCCTCCTTTTTACCATAGCAGCCAATTTAAATATTAAATCTGGCGCCCCGGATAGGTTGATTGGCACGCATTAGGGGAGTGGGCGCTCAATCATGAGCGCCTGTTTTCCACGTGACAATACTGCATTGGCCTGAACAAGTCAGACTCTATGCAATGCAGCAATGGAAAAACAGAAAATACCACCATTCTTCATAAAACATCAAACAATAAAATCAAGAATTTTAAAACATCAATCGCGATAGGAAAATCATACTAAAAATAGATATGTTAAAGCAGCTGATGAACAGAACAACCAGTAATTTAACTCATATACACATTTTTCAAAATTTCCCAGACACCAATAAAATATTTCAAAGATAGCAGACACATCAAATAATATACAATAATTAAAACTAAAAGTTCCATACCCAGGAACTTTTGATTCCTGTCACCTTGAGATGGTCATGAATTAGTTGATTTCTAGCACACATGTTCATTATCATACACACTCAAATGCTCACTCATGCACACACACACACACAGTCTCTCTCTCTCTCACTGATGTGCTTGCTTGCTCTGACATACCTGCTTACTGACTCACACATGATCTCACTCACACCCTTATGCATGCACTCACACACATGTTAACTCATTCATTCTCCCTTACAGACATGCTCACTGACACACTTTCACTGACTCACATGCTCAGTCACACTCACACACATGCTCACTGACACACTTGCACTGTCATACTCACACATGTTCACTGGCACACAAACTCTCCCTGACTCATCCATCCAGTCACACTCACACACATGCTCAGACTTATGCACAGTCACACATGTTGAGCCATTCTCTCTCCTTTGCACATATGCTCACTGACACACTTGCACTCACACACATGCTGAGGCATTTGCATTCTAACACTCACACATGTTGACACACACTCTCACTGCCTCATATATTCAGTCAGGCTCACTAATGTTCACTTTTCTCCCCCTCTGTCTGTGAATAAGTAAAACAAACATTTTTACTTACATTAGTGGTCAGGGAAAATCCAGGCAGGGCCCACAATAGGAGAGTCTGAGTGGACGTTTGAGGGAGGGGGTGGCCATTTGAGGTAAGGCCTGAGGTCTGTTTAGCCATGAAGTAGTTTTATATATATATATTTTTTTGCTGCGGCATATGGTTGAAAAGAGCCTGCCTTTCCCAGAGGAAAGCTGTGGGAACTGGGAGGCAGGCAATCAGCCAGTGGTGAGGCAGCGACAGAAAGTGTGCTGGCTGCCTCCCACCAGCAAAATCAGAAGCAGGGCAGGTGCGAATGGAGGCGGCGTGAGTGTTTCCCGCCACCACAGCGATGATGGGAGATGGGACAGGTGCAGCGAGTACGCCCATGGAACTGCGAGTGCTGCCACAGGGGAAAATACAAACAAAACCCTAAGTGGAGGGCCTCAGGGGAGGCTCTCACTCTCCAAGAAATGTCACATGGCTGCTGTTGGTTGCCACAACTCTGTAGGCATGTGGCTGCGACGACCAATACCTATCACGAGATTGGTTGACCAGCCCATCGGGTCATGCCCGAAGCCTCAATAGGACAAGCCACCCCTGTACTTGAGATTTTCAAAAGTATGCACATAAATCTATTTACACATATCCAGCACTGATTTTCATGTGTAGTTCCTAGTTTTCAAAGCAAGTCGTCTAAGATCCAGTGATCACCATATGGTGTGCTTCAGTATTAGAGCCCAAGAGATGAAGGTTCATTCCTAGATATCAAGAAAACTAATTTTTTTTAAATGGTGAAGCACCTCAAGGGTCATTAGCTGGTTGGGAAAATCTAGGGGAAGTAGAAGAGCAGTGGAAAAAACTAAAAGGAGATATCATAAGGGCAACTAATAGGGATGTGAATCAGGCTTTGGACGATTGAAAATATCGTCAATATTTTCAAAATCGTCAGAAATCGGGGGCTCCCCCAAAATGATAGGAAAACCCCACGATATTGTTCGTGGGGGTTTTATTATCGTTTTGGGGGAGGGTGGGAAAAACGGCACACAAAAATAACCCCTAAGCCCACCCCGACCCTTTAAAACTAATCCTTAGCTTCCCCCACCCTCCCGACCCCCCCAAAAACTTTTTACAGGTACCTGGTGGTCCAGTGGGGGTCCCGGGAGCGATCTCCCGCTCCCGGGCCATCGGTTGCCACTAATCAAAATGGCGCCGATGGCCCTTTGCCCTTACCATGTGACAGGGTATCCATGCCATTGGCTGGCCCCTGTCACATGCCATTTTTAAAGATGGTGCCGGCCATCCAGTGCTCCCTCCATGTGACAGGTCCGGCCAATGGCACGGATACTCTGTCACATGGTAAGGGCAAAGGCCATCGGCACCATTTTTATTAGTAGCAGCCGATGGCCTTAGTTTTAAAGGATTAGTTTTAAAGGGTCGGGGTGGGTTTTTTGTTTATCAGCGCAGCCGATAAACAAAACCGCTATCGGGCTGGACGAAAAAAAACCCACGATGTGAATTGGAACCGGAATCCGAACCGATTCCGGTTCCAATTCACATCTCTAGCAACTAACCATTTTTTTAGGAAAGTAAATATAGAAAAGAGGAAAAAGAGGCCATTATGGTTTTCTAAAGAAGTAGTTGAAAAGGTAAGGGAGAAAACTACAAGGGATCACAGAAAGTGGAAGACAGGCAACAATATCTGTAAAACAATATCTGTAAAAACTAAAAGAAGCTAAAAAAGTAGTCAGGAATGCAAAAATTCAAATGGAAGAAAAAATAGAAAAATGTTTGATAGAAAAATGGAATTCACAGAATGAATTCCATTTATCACCAACCTGCCATCTATTACTCAACCAATTTCTAATTTAAGATGATGGACTGGATTAGAAATTGATTGAGTAATAGATGACAAAAGGTGGTGATAAATGGAATTCACTCTAGGAATTGAGAGGTGATTAATGGTGAGCATCAGGGATGGGTCCTGGTGCTAATTTTGTTCAATAGCTTTGTGAAGAATGTTGCAGAAGGGTAAGAAGGAAAAGTTTGTTCTTTTGCAGACAGCACTAAGATCTGCAACAGAATGGACACAGCTATGGGAGTAGACAGACTTGGCAGTTGATATTCAGTGCAAAAAAGTACAGGGTCATGCATTTTGGATGCAGAAGTCCGAAAGAGCTGTATGCCATGTGGAGGGGGAAGATGTTGAAGTGCACTGATCAGGAGAGAGACCTAGGGGTGACAGTGTCTGATGATCTCAAGGTAACAAACAGTATGACAAGGTGATAGCCAGAGCCAGAGAGATGCTTGGCTGAGTAGAGAGGCATATCCAATAGAAATAGATAGATGATAATACCCCTGTACCGATGATCGGTGATGCCTCACTTAAAATACTGTGTCCATTTCTGGAGATTGTATCTAGAAAAGAATGAGAATAGGCTAGAAGCTGTCTAGAGAAAGACAACCAAAAGCCATATGAGATGAGACTTCCGCACCTGAATGTACTGTATATAACCTAGAGGAGAAAAGATACAGGAGCGGTGGTAGTGGTAGTGGGGGTAGGGGTGAGGGAGATGTGGGATATAGATATTTAAATACCTGAAAGATATTAACACAAAAATTAACCTTTTCAAATGGAAAAGAAGCTGCTGAAATAGGGGTCACAATGTGAAGTCCCTCAAAGAGCTAATTACTAACACTATATAATAGGCCTGATTCACTAAGGCTTTTCTGCCATTCTGTTTCTATGGGAAAAATGCTTAATGAATCAAGACCATTTATGTCTGTCATCAGGATGGGGAAGGAACAAAGGAACCCCAGATACAAAAGCAAATTTGGAGTGCATCTTGTAAAAGTTAAATAAACCCACTGGTTTTTTTTTAACCAGTCTCTTATCATCAAGTAAAATATATTATCTTCATTTCAATATTTATAAGATTAATTATCCATTATGAAATATGTGAGCCTGAGTCATCTTCATGATCACAACAACATCTGAAATGCAACCACTACTTCTACTAGACATAGATAGCTGTGTACTACTGACACACATAAAAGACAGTCCCTGGTCAATGGAGCATACAATCTAAAGACGAAAACACAGGAGGTCTAGAACAGGTAGATGTGAATCGTTTTTTTTCTCTTTCGGATAATAGAAAGACTAGGGGGCACTCCATGAAGTTAGCATGTGGCACATTTAAAACTAATCTGAGAAAGTCCTTTTTCACTCAACGCACAATTAAACTCTGGAATTTGTTGCCAGAGGATGTGGTTAGTGCAGTTAGTATAGCTGTGTTTAAAAAAGGATTGGATAAGTTTTTGGACGAGAAGTCCATTACCTGCTATTAATTAAGTTGACTTAGATAATAACCACCTCTATTACTAGCAACGGTAACATGGAATAGACTTAGTTTTTGGGTACTTGCCAGGTTCTTATGGCCTGGATTGGCCACTGTTGGAAACAGGATGCTGGGCTTGATGGACCCTTGGTCTGACCCAGTATGGCATGTTCTTATGTTCTTATAAAACAAACAAGAGTCTGTGGGAAGTGTATTTATTGTAAAGAAGTGATTAGGATGTAAAAGCAGTGTCAAAAAGGTGGGACTTTAGATTGGATTTTGAATATGGCCAGTTAGGGGGCATGATGTAGTGACTTGGGAAGTCTATTCTAGGCATACAGCGCAACAAAGTGGTAGTTGAAGTATCAAACTGTACTTTAAAGTGTATAAACTCAAAATAGCTTAGTTGAGTCTATAAGAATATGGAACTCCAAACTCAAATAATTGGACTGAGAAGATGGAAAGAAACTCTCATCCAAAACAAGTCATCATGGAGTTTAAGATTAAGACTTATAAAAATGAGAGCACAGTTTAGGACATGGTGGCTTCTTAAAAGCAAAAAGGATTCATAAGAGCAAAATGGTGATCATAGAGTATGCAACAGTCTTTTTTGCAGGGATTTCTGGTTGGTACCACAGCACTGCATATAAAAATAATATAATGTAAGTGATATTGGTACCGCAAAAGATTGTTCTTTTACATGTACATGTTCTTTGTTCTTTTACATGTAAAATCTATTATAAATGTATAATTCTTAACTGTGTGTGTGAAGAGAGCCGGGATATGTTCAAGGCTATAAGGTTTGCCTAGGGAACCTAATACCCTTGCATAGGCCATTGGGGGAAGAGGTGAAGACCTGTGAGGTGGAGAGGTTCCATTTTTAAAGTTTAGTCTGTTAGAGGGCCTATTCATTAATGGGGGAGGGGCAGCACAGTAATTGTTCAAACAGGACAACAAAAAAGCTAGCACTAGGCCTGTCTGTACATATGTGTGTGTGTTGCAACCGTCGCTGCCCGACGTCTCCATTCTGCCCTCCTTACCTCCTTGGCGACTCCCTCTTGCTCAAGTGGAAGGTTGGCTGCCGCGGCGTCATTCTGCCGACTCCCTTCGGCGTCCCAGGAGCGGCTCAAAGCTGCAATCCACCATGATTCACAAGAGCCTAAGGGCACACGCGCGGCAAGGCCCCGACTGATGTACCAGCAGTGGCGCGAACCTCAGGGGCGTCCCCCTGAGATGACGTCATTCGTACCGGATATATAAGGTCTCAGAAATCGCTAACTAATCGAGTTAGCAAGGGTTACTCTACCTAAGCTGCTCTGCCTTCTTGGACTTAACAGGGATACCCGCTGCTTGGGGGCCTCGCTCTCTCTTTGTTTTTCAGGTCACAGTCAGGAACCGGTACTTGCTCCTCGAGGGCCCATGTTCCCGGACTGGTTGCTGAATACTTATTCTGCCTGGAAGTCATCGCTGCCTACTATAGGGATGTGAATCGTGTGATCGATCATCTTAACGATCGATTTTGGCTGGGGGGGGAGGGAAATCTGATCGTCATGGTTTTTTGTTTTTTTTTAATCGTAAAAAATCGTAAATCAGGGGAGGGCGGGAAAACCGGCACACCAAAACAACCCTAAAACCCACCCCGACCCTTTAAAATAAATCCCCCACCCTCCCGAAGCCCCCCAAAATGTTTTAAATTACCTGGGGTCCAGTGGGGGGGGTCCCGGTGCGATCTCCTGCTCTCGGGCCACGGCTGCGTTAATAGAAATGGTGCCGGTGGCCCTTTGCCCTTACTATATGACAGGGCAAAGGTAGTGCCGGCGCCATTTTGGTTCCTGTCACCCGACGTCACAAGTGCAGGAGATCGCTCCCGGACCCCCGCTGGACCCCCATGGACTTTTGGCCAGCTTGGGGGGGCCTCATGACCTCCACAAGACTTGCCAAAAGTCCAGCGGGGGTCCGGGAGCGACCTCCTGCACGCGGGCCGTATTGCCAATATTCAAAATGGCGCCGGCGCTACTTTTGCCCTCACTATGTCGACATAGTGAGGGCAAAATTGTCTGCTGAATTGTAAGGATCAACATCCTAGGTCAATTGTTTGGGAACATTCTGTGGATGCATAATGTGTTACATAATTAGAGATGCAGGATTTATATTGAGATTCTGTCCCTTCTTGTACAGAGTTTAGACTTCAGTCTCATATCCATATAGAATAATTGGTTGAATGAGATTATCAAATAATTTTAATGATGGTTTAACTGGGAGGTTGAAACTGGTCTGGTGTTTTTTTAAAACTGCACAGAAGGACCTTGGAACTTTTTCTTATTGTATCTTTCATAGCCAATTTAATGGCGAAGGGGTGTTTGATGTGTATAAATGCCATTTTGGCTTGCCCCTTTCCATACTTGGTGTGACCCCCTGTTGCCACTTCAAATATTTCTGTTTAGAGGTGCCACTCATTGTGTAATATGATTATATGAATGTTTATAAATGCTTAAATAAATACTTTTTGTTGTTTGTTATTTAATTGTTTGTTATTTCTGTGCATTCAAATGGACCAACACGACAACCACATCTCTTTTTAAGCAGTCCTTCTTGGGGAAGGAAATGAAAATGTTGTCACTGTAGCAGCATTTCCACACAACAGAAAGAAACGTGAGGCCTTGCTAAAATGCTTTGCTCTGGGTGCAAAATAGCACATGAAGCTGGGGTGGTTGGTGGTGGGGTAGGAATCTTGTTTTACCTCTGAAACTTACCCTAAAATGCTCCTTTGGTGATTTCATGAGAATATAGATCACATACTGAATTTATTTATTTATTTATTTATTTAGCGTTTTTCTATACCGGCATTCATGATTAGAAACCACATCATGCCGGTTTACATAAAACAAGGGGTGAGAACAAGAAACGAAAAACAAGTGCAAGGAGAACAAAAGTTACATTACAACAGGGTCTTAAAACTGGGAAGAGAAATTAGAATAAGAGAGACGAACGGAAGAGATTAAAATATTTACATTATTTACATTATGATATGAAATCTATTGTATAGTTTGCTGTCTCTGGTCCTATCCTTAATCTGGGCAATGGTAAAAGGTAAAAGGGTAAAAGGGTAAAATGGTAAAATGGTAAAAGGGAGGCTAATTAACTAGGGTACTTGCCAGGTTCTTATGGCCTGGATTGGCCACTGTTGGAAACAGGATGCTGGGCTTGATGGACCCTTGGTCTGACCCAGTATGGCATGTTCTTATGTTCTTAGGGGGGTTAGGAGGTCCTATCCTTAATCTGGGCAAACTGGGAATAAAATGGGGAAACTGGTAATTGCTTTGGTGAGCATTTCTACTAAATCCTTTATCTTAGCTTTCTATCCAATGCCAGCAATGCTCCCCCCCGCGACTATAACCTTAGGCAATGAGGTTATACAAATAACCAAATTAGCACGCAATTTAGGAGTCTGGATTGACTCTAACTTGTCTTTATCACAGCATATCTCAAAAATAGTAAAAAACTCATTTTTTAAAATTTCTCTGAAAGTAACTTTACCTTAACTAGTGTTGCCTTCTATTCCTTGTTTTATTGCACCTTTTACCATAAGGGCTGAAGATTTCAAAACAAATATCAAGTTGCTTCTGATAGCTTGATACTTAAGGTGCAGATGGCATTGTAGGACTGACATTGCTAATGGGGTCAGGCTACCTTCCTGTTTGCTCTTCTAGATCATATTTGTGAAACCGCAAGTCATATTTACATCAATTGCATGTGCTATTGACTATTATGGTATGCCAACTAGTACAAAATTACTTCTTTACATCTGGGATTGTTTTTCTCAATGCTATAAGTTTTCTATAACATTTATCTCTCTTTTTTTCTTTACCTCTTTCAATCTTCATTTTTCTCACGATTTCATTTTTAGAGACATGGCTTTTGCAAAGCTTTTCGCAAGAAATTTATATCACAGCTTTATATCAGTTTTCTCTAGAGTGATTATTGCCCCAGATTTATCAATAAAAAAAGTCTCAGTTTATTAAAAGCCCCATTATCTGGCTCTGAACCAACTAAAAACTGAAGGAAACAGCATCTAGCAGTTTTTTTTTTTATTTGTTTTTTTTACTGCTGACAAAGCTTAAACAGAAGGCTAATCAACAATCTGAGCACATTAGCTTTGCTTTGTGCTCTGTTTGCCTATCTATCATCCCCTCCCCTCTTGTTCCCTGCAAGGGAGGGGAGGGGAGGAGAAAAAACAGGAAGGTTTGGATTAGGAAGCAAAGTAGCTTTGCTCTGCTTTACTCTGTGGTCTGTCCACTCCAGCAACATCCCATGCCTTTTCGTTCTCCTCAGGCTGCTGCCTGGACCAGTTAATCCACGCATTCATATTTGATTAACTAGAATGGACTATTCCCCATGCATGCTGGATGATAGGGCTTTTGCTGAATTTTCTGTGGGAAAAATACAGGGTGGAACCGTTTTGAGCTACTCTTCACATTCATTTTCAGTCATCATTGCCAACACAGCTATGGCTAAATATTTTTTATCTTGTTCTTGTGAATCTGCCCATTAAGGGGTGAATTTTAAAAGTCTTATGTGTGCCAAAGCCGAGAGATATGCACAGAAGTCAGGCTGGTGCATTCCGCGTGGATTTTAGGAAGCACACAAGTACATGCATATCTCTTGGTATGTGCACACAACATTTTTTTTTTAAGGGGCAGGGAGTGGGCATGGCCTGGGTGGGGCATGGGCATGGGCATTCCTAGATTTTTCAATAAAATTTGCATGTATTTACGCACACAAACACGCGCCGGGGGCTCCTAAAGCGTACCTATACTTCTGCTATGGATGGTGTGTAAGTCCAGCAACAAATAGTCTAGTCAGTGGAGTTTTAAGGGTAGGGGCTAACTCGGTAAAAGGGAGGCTAATTAACTAGGGTACTTGCCAGGTTCTTATGGCCTGGATTGGCCACTGTTGGAAACAGGATGCTGGGCTTGATGGACCCTTGGTCTGACCCAGTATGGCATGTTCTTATGTTCTTAGGGGGGTTAGGAGGTCCTATCCTTAATCTGGGCAAACTGGGAATAAAATGGGGAAACTGGTAATTGCTTTGGTGAGCATTTCTACTAAATCCTTTATCTTAGCTTTCTATCCAATGCCAGCAATGCTCCCCCCGCGACTATAACCTTAGGCAATGAGGTTATACAAATAACCAAATTAGCACGCAATTTAGGAGTCTGGATTGACTCTAACTTGTCTTTATCACAGCATATCTCAAAAATAGTAAAAAACTCATTTTTTAAACTGCACGTCTTGAAACTAATTCGTCCTTTATTGTTCTCCCATGACTACCGATCAGTGTTGCAGGCATTAATCTTTTCGGGCATAGACTACTGTAACGGTTTATACATTGGTCTGCCAGATACAGCGATCAGACCACTTCAATTGATTCAAAATTCAGCAGCCAGGCTTCTTACTGCCACTCCTTTAAAACAACATATTTCTCCTGTCCTGCAGAAACTACATTGGCTGCCAGTCAAATTTAGAATACGGTATAAGATCATTTCATTAATTCATTCTTTGTTAAACAACATTGACTCTACCTGGCTATGTTCTACTTTGCGAATTTATAAGCCTGGGAGAGATCTCAGATCTGCAGGAAAAAATCTTCTGGAAGTTCCCACAGTGAGAGCAGCAGCGTTAAACATAACAAGGCAGAGAGCTTTCTCCGTCGCTGGCCCTATAATGTGGAATGCCTTGCCAGATTCTTTAAGACAGATATCTAGCCGAAAGGAATTTAAAAAGGCATTAAAAGCCCACCTATTCTTGGAAGCATTTGGGAATGTAGAACTGATTAACTAATAGCAAAACATGCCATGAAATCACATTGCATTTACACATCTAACGGTTAAAAGATATCTTTAACTGCCTATTAACTTACCTGATTTTCTTTCTTTTAGTTTTTAAAAGTAAAGGCCAATTATCCTTATCTTTAACTTATTCACTTTTATGTTTATAGATTATGTTTTTAAAAAAATTGTATTTTTATTCAATTCTGTTTATTTATATTTTATTTCCTTCCAAAGATATATTTTATTTTTGTTTGATTATAATTATGTTACTGTAAACCGCTTTGGTCAATGTCATATTGGTAAAATGGTATATAAATACGTTAAATAAATAAATAAAATAAATCCCTCCACTTACACAGTAGAGGTGGCAATTGGCATATAAAATTGTCCATATAAAATTGTGCGCGCATGTATGCTCATACAGATCAATTTTAAAAAAGGTGCATATGAGGAAAACGGGGGTTACACGCGCGACCGGGCCTTGAGTGCGCCGCGCACATTTTAGAAGGGGCCCGGCCATGCGTGTAACCCCATTCCGCGCACAAGAGCCAGGCCTCTTCCAAGGGGCGGTCTGGGGGGCGGGCTGCAGTCGGCCCTGAAGTATGTTATAAGACAAACTCAAAAAAAGGAAAAAGGTAAGATTTAGGGGTTGGGGAGGAGAGGGGAAGGGGAAGTGGAAGTGGAAGGGAAAGGGAGGTTAGGGAAGGGGGTAAGGAAGTTCCCTCTCAGTCCGCTCCTTAATTGGACCAGATTGGGAGGGAACTGGGGAAGGCTGGGATGCGTAGCCGCGTGAAATTGGCAAAATTTTACCCCTCCCTTGTGCGCAGTGCGCGCATATGCATGTGCGGATTACCAAATCCAGCGCACATGTGTGCGCAGCCCAAAGATTTTATAACATCTGCACGCCTGTAAAGGAGAAGGCCAAGTAGAGACAAATTGGGCAATAATGAGACTATGGGGGCAACTTTCAGATAGCCCATATAGCAGTAAAAATATTAGAGGACCTTGTAGCCAAGTTTCAAGGGGAAACTATGTGAGTAGTGTGTCAGGGTGCCAATTTTTGCCCCCTAAAAAGTTAGATCTGTCCTTTACAAAAATGTTAGCAGAGGCTTCAGCTGGTCTGTGTGCCCTTAGAGTGACATCACCTTGCCTTCATATGATGTCAGGGTGTTAAGGAGATATGCTACACCGCATTGGGAGGGGTATATTGAGGGTTTAAAATCAATGTACTCATGTGATGCAGGAGGCAAGGTGAGAGGAACTCCAGTGTATTTGAGAGAGTCAGGCTATCCCTCCACTGGGAAGGTTCAGGAGAGAAGTGATCCTTGCTCAAAGGAGATAGCTGGGATCTGAGGTCGGCCAGGCCTCATCTGAGAGAGAGAATTACAGGAGGGGAAGTTTCTGGGAGTTCAGCTAGTGTGGAAGGAAGAAGTGTTCCTGAAGGTTAGTAACATCTATGAAGTTCCAAGAGAGAAGGGGATCTGTTAGAGTGAATGAGTATACTGGAAGATACCAGAGGAGAGGCATTCTGCCTGGGAAAATCCACAGAGTCTTAGACTGATCCAATCAAAAATCAACAAACTATAAGTATTATTTTTACAAAAGTTTGTAGACTATATTGTCTTCTCTTACATTATTCCCACCGCTAAGATTCAATTTCTCAAATATTTTTTATATATTTCATTTATAATTTTCAGGAAGAAAAGACCTCAGAAATGAGCTTCAAAAATGGTAAATGGCTGAATGCAGCACCATGGTCTTAATTATTGGTCTGAAAAACCTCCATCTTTCATTGTTGCTGTGCAGACACTTGTAATATAACAACAAACTCATCTTTGATAAATGATATTGAGCATATCCCAGGATATAGATATCATTACGAAGATGGTGTCTTCAACAAGATATAAATGCCTAATAATAAAAAAAACCATTGACATGGCCATCGTTTTGCTATTACGCTGCATCAGGGCTTATCTAACTTCAAATACAAATTACAAACATTATATTCCTGATTCTTATTAAAAATAAAATTACTTACTGAAATACTCCAGAGAGTGAGCACCAAAATCTTGCACCTTGAGCATTGACACTAGCCTGAACACAAAAAAACTAAAAATGGATTTGAGCATTATCCAACAAAAAACATCCAAAAAAGTATTTAAAAATTTTTGGACCAATGAAATCTACTAAAAAAAAAAATGCTCAAATGAGAATCACTTAGCCCTCTGAAAATTATGCAATCAAAATGCAAAGTTTAATAATGAACTAGATCAGGGGTGAGCAAACTTCTTGAGCTGTGGCCTAGTCTCCCCAAGAAGAGTTATGTCATATGACAACTAGTTCATTTTTAAACTTTGCGTTTTGATTGCATAATTTTCAGAGGTCTAAGTGATTCTCATTTGAGCATTTTTTTTTAGTAGATTTCATTGGTCCAAAAATTTTTAAATACCTTTTTGGATGGTTTTTGTTGGATAATGTTAAAATCCATTTTTAGTTTTTTGTGTTCAGGCTAGTGTCAATGCTCAAGGTGCAAGATTTTTATATATATATATATATATATATATATATATATATATTTAGAGAGAGAGAGAGAGAGAGATATACATATATGAAGGGTATCCACCAGGCAACCACACTGCTAGCCAGTGGCTTAAAGCCCTTGTTTTGTTTCTCTTAAGTTGCTGCTAGGAGTAATCTCACAGATACACATACATATGAGCACAGAGAGGCAAACACGCCACACCCTGACAGACCCAGACTGAGACACACTACAGACAAGTGAAAAGAGATGGAAAATGTTTCAAATAACTTAGGTACTGGCCCAAAATATTTAGCAGCTGATAGAACTCCATTTTACCCTGCCAAACTTTTTTCTTGCTTTTTTGCAGTTTTAACTATTTTTTTCATCTCTATTTTGGTATTTTTTTAATTTGCTCATATTTTTTTATTTTTGCTATATTTTGATTTGCATATTTAACTTTTTTTTATACTTTTTGCCTGTATTCTCACTGTTATGTTTGTGGACACTTGGCCAGCTAGAGGGTGATGATAAAGCGGTGGGAGGAACCCACCGTGGAGTTGTAGCTGGGAGGTGGACTTGCAGAAGAGATCCAATGGCTGAAGCAGAGGTCCAAGGAAGTCGTCACCACTGGAAGCCTGTGGTCCCCCGGGAGGAGCCCGTGAGGACCTGAGCCGCCTGGACCTAGGAGCGGTCTCCGAAGGACGAAGAGATAGAAATACTCCAAATCAAGGTGGGACGTAGGGATGCCAGAAGCCAGGTCAGGCCAAAGGTCAGGGCAGGCGGCATACAGCAGAAACCAAGGATGAGCCGAAGTCAGGAACCAGGAAGACGATCCAAAGTCAAAGTCAGAAGACAAGCCGAGGTCAGAAGACAGGAAGATGATCCGAAGTCAAAGTCAGTCGACAAGCCAGGGTCAGAAGCCAGAAAGACGATCTGAAGTCAAAGTCAGGAGCCGAGCCGGGGTCAGAAGCCAGGAAGATGCAAGAACGAGGACAGGACAGCAACTAAGCATCTCAGGAGAGTGAGACCTCGTTGCAAGGCAAGGGAGAAGACTGCCAAGCAAGTTTAAATACTGTCAGCATCTGACATCATCTTAGGAGGTGGAGCTGTCCTTTCGCGCACTGGTCTCTTTAAATTGCTAAGCCCCTGGGGCAGGGCCAGCTGCCGAGCTTTGGCGGCATCTCAGCGAGGGAGGTCATGGGAAGGGCCTAGCGAGGCCCGGATGGAGCACCACGGTCCCCGGAGCGGCCTTGGAGAAAGTGAGGGGGCTGCCCACAGACCTCCACGGTCCGGACCGCAACACTCATGCCCCTCCACTTCCTTATTCTCTCTGGCCTCTATGCCCTTTTCTTTCCTTATCTCACCACTTCTTTTCCCCAGAAGGGCAATAACTATGATCCCTCTCACTGCATAGGGACTCGATGGTAGCAGGAATTCCTCCCAGGCTGGGGCCTGAGGTTAGCAACTCTTCCTGGATTATGGAATACAAGAGTGGCTCCACCCATGTTCATTTCTGCTGCAGAGTAAGGGATTCCCCTCGGGGCCACTATAGTAGAAGGAACTCCTTTCCCTGGCCCACCCAAAGAAATGCATGACTAAGTCATGGCATCATTACAATTATGTCACTACATTCTCACACTTCTTTCCCTCCTGAGCTTGCGATGCTTCTACAGTATCAAGACTCTAAAGCACAGCCACTTTTTTCTTCCCTGATTGGGCAGCTAATGTGCCTCCCTTCAGAATCATTCACATACCCTCACCCTGTCCGAGCCCACTCCCCTGTTTGCTCACTCCTGAACAACCAATCAAAAAATAAATAATACAATAATAGGAGATCTCTTGTCTTAAATTCATAGACGTGAGCTCCACTCAACAAATATTTTAAGACTGTATGGTTCAACAGATGTTGCGAGCACAGAGGCGCAGTCGCTTGCTCAGAGAGATGTGAGCCCTTGGGCCATGGTGCGGCTCAGGGAGGAGCTCCAGGACACACACCGTGGGAGGTGAGAGTGTTCAGGCACAGGCTGGAGCTGGAACAAGGCTGGACCAGGAACAAGGCTGATCCAGGATCAAGATGAGGAACATCAGGAACTGGAACAAGGCAGGCTCAGCCCTCCACTAGACCTGCACACACTGGTGAGACCCAGCAACGCAATGCTGGTCTCAAGAGTAGCCCTCTGGCCACTCAGTAGCCCTTCCGGGCACGCCGCTTGGGAACGACGAGTGTGAGAGGCCAGATGGATGCTGAGGGCAGGAACAAGATGAGACGTGGAACTTAGGAACTAGGAAAACTCAGACGAGGTTTCAGGATAGTTGGAAGACTCAGACAAGGTTTCAGGATCCTTGGAAGACTCAGACAAGGTTTCTTGGAACTTGGAAGACTCAGGTGAGGATTCAGGGTTCAGGCACTAGTACAGTGTGCGAACTGTACCACAGTGCACCCTACATAGCCGCCCATGGCTGGTCACAGACCACGCTGAAAGCGAAATAGACTCCAGACAAGAAAGTGAAGGCTTGGAACTAGAAACATGTCAAAGATCCAAGCGAGGCCTGCACCGAGGCGTGCCCTACACAGCCGCCCATGGCTGGTCGCAGACCACGCTGAAAGTGGAGCAGGTTCTGGCTTGAGTCTTGGGCATGGACGGAAGCAGGCACAAGGTACTCCGAAGACCGGGAACAGGATTCAAGACTTCGGAACTCGGATTCAGAACAGACCTTGGAATTAAAAACAAGGGGCCTTCCGGAGACTTGCGCTGCAGACATGAAGACAGGCCTTGTACCTTGAAGTGCCCTACACAGCCCCCCATGGGCTGGTCACGGAACACGACTGTGGCACACCAGGAAAGGTGGACGAGCAGGGAATCTGGAAGCAGGACGAAGAGAATCCGGGCAGCACAGACCACTGTGAAGTCCGGGTGAAGGCCCTGAGGAAGTGGAAGAGAGCCCTTTTATTGGGCTGGACTAAGGAGCAGGTTGATTATGTCATCATTTGGGGCCACGGGCTTTTCCCGCCACTGGCCCTTTAAGTATTGAGCTGAGGCGCACGCGCGCGCCTATGTAGGGCCAAGAAGGTGGAGAAGTCGGCGTTGGCGGCATCCCTGCCACATGAAGACGACAGTCAGCGGTGGCACCAGGGCTGCGAAGAAGAGCATTTGGCAGCGGCTTCCTGCCACGAATAAGAGGCGTCCTGGTGGCGGCACTAGGGCTGCAAAGATGAGAAACGTTGGCGGCATTCAGCCGCGCAGATAGAGTCCATGGCAGCGACACTCCTCCGCAAAGAACAAGGCCCCGGAGTCGGCGGCGTCCCAGACCGCGAGAAGGACGTCCTGTGGCGGGATGAGCTCAGCGAGCAGGATCGTAACAACAAAATGGAGCTCAAATATCCACTTCAGTTCTAATTGGTACAAAAAGTGCTCTTGATCACTCCCACTGGGATAGAAAGTAACACAATCTAAAACAGAACACAAACGATTCAAAAGTATGTCCATATTGGATGCAATGTGTTACCAAAGATGCATCTATCTTTTTGGTTTTTAAGTAACTATTATGTTCAGTGAAATGAGTCCTGAATGTTTGCTTGGTGATATTTACAAAAATCATTGTGCAAGAGCATAGAATCTCATATACCACAAATGTAGTATCCTTCTAATTTGCTCTGTATATCTCACAGAGGAACAGCCAGAGCACTGGTGATTAACTGCTGCTGACCTCCTCAGCATGGCTGCTTTAATCTGTTATTGCACCATATTACTGCACCATGCTTCAGGGCACCTGACTTTAAGAACCAATCAATGAAGGAAATGATTTTGAAAGAGCCAGGTCTGCTGGAAAGAAGTCAGAGGAGAGGGACTGAAAGATAGGAGACTCTGGCTCAGGTTTTGCAACAGAGTTTGTTTCCTACAGTCCCTTGCTTGGATGAGCAGCTGAAGTTTGGCAGAGAGTTGAACCAGGCTGCCTTTGCCTATGCTGGGAGCGATCTGCTAGATTCTACAAGGAATCTTGATAGTGGGTTTCTTGCCTAGCTTATGCAGGCAAACAGAAGAAAAGCAGACAGGCTGCAAAAGATTAGCTGCTTTCCTAAAAGCTGTGCTGAGGCCCTTTGCTGAATCTCTCACCAGGAGCTGAATAAATTCTTTCACAGGGCCATGTGTTAAATTCTGAGGTTTTTTTTTTACCCTTTTGTGATTTTCCTCATTATATAAAATAAAGATAAAGATATGCAACATCTATAAACTGATGGATTACAAGCAAACCCAGCATGAGTTGTTTAACCATTAACTCTTTATTCCCCAGCCCCATCACCGCTTCCCAAGGGTGAAGGGACACTTCCATTTTGTACATCTCAGTTGCAACATCATTCTATTACAAGATTGCCTGCTACTCCCAGATGTCAGGGACATTTCATGTGGTTGTTAATTTCTGGAGTCAAGGGACATTACATACTGTAGTGCAGTCCTATGAAAAGGGGAGAGAAGAGGCAATTGTCTTTGCTTATACATGAATAGTACTGGGCCCACAGTTAACTATTTCACATGAAGAACATTGCTCTAGAACTGTTTTGTATTTTTTATGGCTGCTGATGTTTATATCTGTTGTTTAACTTATGTTTCTTTATGCATTGCTTTTTATAAATTTTTATTTAACACGTTCAGGACAACAGACATGGACATCTCAAGAGTAAGGCAATTGGTACACAAAACATGCAGTTTAACAAACAAGGCTTATGCAACCCTGTAACTCATCTGACAGAGAAGGGTAAGTTAGTTAAGGGAGTTTGTTCTTACAATAATTGAAAGAGAATTACTTATTTTAGTGTGCTTGCGGTATACAGTGACAGTTCCCTTTGTCAATCTATTCACAGAAGGGGGATCCCAGTATTATACCGGCCACTCCCTTGGATGGGGCTACACAAACACTGAAGAATATGTGGTGAAATGATGTAAACTGTATTCCTGTCAAGTAGTAGGATGTACAAACAACTTCAGTTGAAGCATAACAGAATAAACACCACAGTGTCTACATTTGAAATTATCAGTACATTTCTGGCCAAATAATGTCTGTGAAGATCTCTTGGCTTTTTCAGGCATGAAGAAAAGAGACAGGCATTCCTGCAGGTTCTTAGCATGGGAATACATTATTCTAACTTGGACATCCTGAAAACAGGGAAGCACAGGCACTATTCCCCAATGCCACCATATACATTGAATTAATTATTTAAATAATGGTGAGTATCTGGTCGCACAAGTAAAGACATCAAGTGTTGTGTTCCTTGCCCATAGAGTTAATAACAAAGTTCTGTCACTTTATAAAGCTCTTTTATATGCTTATCTGATGCAAGCATAAGGGTAATCCCTAGTTCCAATTTCTCATTTAATGAGAGTAGTTCTTTCCTGCACTAAACTACATTCATACAAGTGAACCAAATTAATTTAGAATAACTTTGCTCCATCTGGCAAACTGTTATTGTTTTGTACTCAAGCAAAGGATGTTGATGAAGCATTGGCTCTTTGGGATAACATATTATACTCTCAAAAGCACTTTTAAGGAGACTTGAGTGCAAATGGCATAGGCTATGTACTGATGAAGCACTTTTTATTTACTCTCATACACTTGAAAAGTATAAAGAAATGCCTGTAAAGGCCAAGAAAGCCTGCAGAGGGAATAGATCTCGCGATCTATTCCATGTTATAAATCAACTGATTTCTCTTCCTAATATCGCTAGGTCTTCTGCACCCTTGATTAATGCTTTTGCAATGTTTTTTCAAAACAAGATTATCAATCTTCGGTCTGGTTTTAAAGCCATTCCTAAAGATTCTGTACTGCAATTACTTCTTCCTGAAGTACTCTGGGGAGAATTTTTAGCATGTTTCCTATAAGGAAATTATTGAAACTGAAAGATCATTAGATATGGCAAACTGCCCTCTTGTATGTGATACTGTTGTAAGAGTTCTGGCTGGTGACATTTCTACCCCTTTGACTACTTTAGTCAATTTTTCAGCAGGTAGTGAGGATTTCCTGTTTAAAATAATAGGCCTGGCAAAAGGCCTAAGCCCCTGCCTCTGGGGAACAGCTGAGACTAAATTATCTCCAAATCAAATGTGAACAAATTTTAAAAAATTATTAATTAAACGTTAACTATGCTGTAGAAAGCAGTGCTGGGCAGGGCTTGACAGAGAAAGCATGCTGCACTTTTGTTTGGGCACTGTTTCTCTACAACCCCCTCCCCCCCCTGTCAGCTGTGGAGCAGAGAGAGGAACTGCTGCTGCCGCCTGAGATTGAGATTGAAGGAGCTGCAATGATGCTGTCATAGCCTGGACTCTTAAAGGAGCCAGGTTATATTAGCACTGCAGGGGCAAGCAGAAAAGTAAAATAAAAGAAATCAAAGTAAAACAAAACTAAGACAGATTAAAATAAAGGCAAGAGAGAGTAAGGACAAGCAGCCGAGGGCACTTCCAAGCTCCTGCAGCAGTGACAAGCTACCACAGCAACTCCATGATAAGCTACTGCAGCCCTCCTCTCTGGGAATGATAAAGACACATCTGCACAGAGAGCACAGCAAGGATAGCAGCAAGTGATGCTGGGTCGATCTTTGCTGCTCGGTTGTCGGAGGGAGGGTCCTGGAGAAAAAGATGAATCCCGGTAAGCAAGTCCTTGTAGCTCCCAGGAAAAATAGTTTATTTGGACCAGATTGAGTGTTAGGGTGACCGGTGCTAGCCCCCATTGCTTGTGCAAGGCTGGTTTGGTGAGTTATGTGACCAGGGAAAGCCCAGTCTAAGCAGAAATCCAGTCCAAGTTTTCCTGCAGGCTCCCTGTATGTGTATTGTACAGCTCAAAAGTAACAGGGCTAGCCTTTTGGCTTTTGACAGTAATTTGCCTAGCATAGGAACACTAAAAGGTAAGGTGACTAGCCCCTAGAACTTTGTTTTGGGGCAATGCAGCTATTTTTAAAATAAAAGGAAAATTAAATAGAAGTGGCTGATACCTCTGACCTGTCACCAGGAAGGCTGAGAGTGGCAGTTCCAAGGAAAGTAAAGATTTTTAAAAGTGGCACTACTTTATAGTGACATCAGTGGAGCAAGGAATTGCTCTAAGAGAAAGAGATTTTCTATGTGGGGAATTAAGCAGAGGGAAGAAGGTTTTTGCAGAGGACAGGATCACTAGCGGTCAGCTCTGCCAAGCCCAAAGAGTATTCATGGTGAAGCTAGTCTGCACCCTAAGGGGAACAGTCAGAAACCAGTAACACTGCTGTTACTGAGTTCCTGTATCCCTAGGAGTTTTGAAAGAAAGAGAGAAAGAAAGAAAAAGAAGATTTTATTCCAGGTCACAGAGAGATTCCTGTGCCTTGAAGGTAAAAAGAAGAGACAGAGTAATTAATAGTAGAAACAATTGATCAGGAACATGGTAATTGTTTTTGCCTGCTCTAATTAGAGGACAGTGGGATTTTGTTTGGTGTGTACAGTAACTGCTGTTCCCCTGAAATTCAAGACAGGGACTTACTGTTTATCATTTATTTTCTTTAGCAGATAAATAGTTTCACCAAGCCATTGGACACTCACAGCAGAAAGACTTTTAGCTTGTGGAAGATAATTTGGTACCAGGAAGGTAGTCTTTGTTTTTTATTTGATATGGTTAGGTAGTAGGTACACTTACGGAGAACCAGATGCCAGCAACCTCAGGCCCCATCGCCTGGAGCAGACAGTTGCTGTGCCAGAGGCCATCGCATCTGAGATTGTAACATATCGAACTGAGCTTGGATCCTAGATAAACGTGTGCATACACCTACAAAAAGAAATCACACGTTAGGTCTGGCCAGATAAGCAAGCTAGCAGAATCTAATTCAGCTCAATAGGAAAGTAGCACAGATGGACAGCCAACACTGAAAGTGGAGAGTAAAAACAAAAGTCAAAAGGGGAAAAGATACTTACCAAAAGAGGGCTCTTGGTTATTTTTTTAGAAAAGCCTGGAAAAAGAGAAAAAGTATCACAAAGCCTTAATTTCTTATGATACAGAAGTGAAGGTTAACAAAATAAAGAGAAGACTAACACACAAAGGAATAAAAGCAATACTTATCTGATTTGGAGTTGAATCCAGCAGAAGGTTCTTGGAAACAAGAGAACAGAATTGTTAATAATTTTTACACTGCTACCAGAAAAGAACAATTTGGAAAGTATTTACAATTTCTAATTGTTGTTTACTTGTGTATGGTAGAAGTATTATTCCAAAGATAAATGCTTCAGAACTTGAATACTTATATTGTTTACTACAAGATTGTGTCTAATCATTTTCTTTTTGGTAAAAAATAAACTTGTCAAACTTGTTTATCAGCAATTGTTTCCACAGGACGGTTATCATAAATTTCTCCTTGCTTTCCCTCCCTGCCCCTGAGAGACTTTGCTGGGTAGGTTCTGGACCCCATTCCAGTGCAGGAGACACAGTAGGGAAGAGGGCATCTAACAGCCAATGCTGTGAGGTTCAATATAGAGGCCTTGCAACACAGCAACTTTTAGCACTCCACCAGCCTCAGCCATGACAGTGGGAGAAGGTCTCTGCCTCAGAGGGGTGCGCTTAGACAAAAGACAAGAACTTCCTCTTTTTCTTTTTTATTGAGAGAGAATAATGACAAGTAGAAATCACAATGCTGTTCTCTCTTTGGGTGCCCAGACATTGATAATATGTTTCTCTTACATTATAGCAAGCAGCTAGAACCAATCAACAGATATGATTTTGATTATGCATTTTCCTTGATTCATATCCTTACCACTGTTACTATGCCCTGGATCCAATCTCAGGTCAGGTTTACAATCCCCACCACCACCAATCCTGTACTGATTTGTCAATTTCGTCATATAATCATAGGGGTAGATCTTAAAAACATACGCGCTCGTACTTTTGTTCGCGCACCAGGCGCGAACAAAAGTATGCTGGATTTTATAAGATACGCGCGTAGCAGGCGTGTGCAGGCGTGTGCAGATTTACGCCTGCTGAAAGCAGACGTAAATCTGCGCACGCCAG